>NC_051180.1:44830764-45166793 GCF_013339695.2 Rhipicephalus sanguineus | reverse complement strand
AGCACAAAGTGTTGACGCAACGTTGCGGTAACGTTGCGGACGTTGTTTCGACATAGTGGTAACAATGCGTGCTACGCGGTTGATGTTGTCTAGCGTGATTCACAATTTTTGTTTCTTTAGTTACCTAAAGAAAGCAATGTACATGAATCTAATGACGTGTTCATCATGCCGAGCGGCGAGACGTTCCTGTCGCAGGGCAAGAATTTCCATTACATCGATCCGAAACGGCTTACTTCACAAAAAATAAAATAAAAAGAGAGATTTAGTCACTGTTTATAGATTATGTGGGCAGCGAAAAATAAACGGGCTTGCGATTTTTTTTTTTTTTCAGGGGCAAAGAACCCATCTGTCAGGGCTGAGTACGCAATAACTGAAATATGCGGTGACTCGGCTGAAAACAATCGGTGAGCCAAGGGGCGACAAGGGCGTGGCGTCATATCTCCATTCCTTTGTGTTCATCGGCGCTCGTCCCTCCTATACTCATACTGCTGATTTATATTTCGTCGCGATATAGGCGTCACGCGGCGCTTCGGTCAACGGCCGCTTGCTGCTGCAAATAGATGCAGCGACGCCGATGTCAACCGCGCACTTATTCCTCAGGAGATGGCAAGAAACGATTGAGTGCTCCGTTACGAAACCTGTTTATCAAACGATATTGCACCCCTACACTCGGGATCGTGCCAACGCGCTCGCGAGTGAGCCTTCTCTACATATACCGCTCTTCGCTGCTCACTTAACGATGCCCTTGGATGCCCTTGAATGAGTTTGAAATATTCGTTTGTTGTTGCTTTTTTAGACGCTGTTGTTGTTCGGAAAGGGGGGGGGGGTCGGTTGACGTTTTTGTAATTATGGTCGACTGAGACGCTTTCTCAGGAGACAATACTCACACCGCTTTTCCACTTCACGCGGCTCGTCCTTCCACCTCCTTCTTTCCACTACCCCGCTTTATTAGTTTTTTTTTTGTTACGATGCTTTTATTTAAACATTTCAGCACCGCCGCCTGTCATCTGTCATGTTCGGCACTGCGACAGCGCTAGCAGCCGTGACAGATTGGCTCCTCTGATTGCCTCTCGTTTTAGTTTAGATGCAACGTCTCAGTTTTCTCCCTGGCCTTCTCCCATCAGTTCTGCTTTCCTTTTTTTTTTTACTGCGTTGGTGTGTTTGTTCTCGCGTCAGCGTTCCATCTTCTTCGTCCTTCGAACTATCCTATTCGATTTGGCGAGCTCTTCAAATCTGAACTGCCCCCCCCCCCCCAAAAAAAAAAGCAATAAACAAGGGAAGCAGTATAGGTGGCTCCGGTTCATTGCGTTTGCCTTTAGATGTGTAGAGATTTACGAATCCCGCGAAAATCCCTACCGAGAAATGCACTTCAACGCGGGCCGACGACGCGCATGTTTGTCGCGAGGCCGCGGCACCTCTGACCAAAGTGGCTGTTTGTTGATACAGTACTCCGCATATGCGTGTGCACTCTACTTCCGAGACGCCAAACAGAGTTTTCGATCGGCAGGTATGCAGTGTGTCACTCGCCAGGAAGCAGCAGAAAACAGCTCTGCAAAGTAAAAAATAAATAAATATACATCCCCGCCCAACCACTTTGTAAAGGTCGTTAGCCATGGAAGCTGAGACGTGCGGCCCCGGTGTTTATCACGAGCTGGGATCTAGCGAAATGTCTTCTGTTGTAGCGTTTGATTTCTCTATCACCAAGAGATGAGTGCTTCAAACTTTGCGTTCAGTGACGTTAGGTTAAACGTAATTGATTATAAGAGCAACGCAATAGACAACGACCGACGAAGAAAACACCTCACTGCGCTGACTTGCAACAATTGTTGAAAGTCAACGCTGTGTGGTGTTCTCATCGTCAGTCTTTGTCTGTTGCGCTGTTCTCATATTCAATTATGTCCTACCGACTTGCGCAAGTTTCCACGCTTCTTAGCTTAAACGATATAAAGAACACCTAAATGATTTGATGGGTAGCGATTCATGCTGCGCCGGACGTTATCCCTGGCGACGTATGTTGAAAAACCTGAAGAGAAGCTAGTGCTTATGAAGGCCTATGATAGCATTGCTTCTGAGTTATAGTTTCTGTGCCCTCACCTCCAAGCCTCTCACCTCCAAGCCATATGCAGCTTGACTGTAAAAAAAAAAAAAAAACTTCGATGGCGCTTAAGCTTCGTCTTTCAGAGTGTGAAACGCGATAGCGTTGTCGAGCCTACGGCTCAACATACAATCTTCTGAAACATCTGCGCTATCAACGGAGTAACGCTGAGAGCACAGAATCCTCAACCAGACGGTGTAAGGCCGCCAGGAATCACCCCTCTCCCCCCACCTTCCCCCGCTGGTGGTATCGGTGGCTCTGGTCAAGTTCGATACCGGCTCGAACCCTGACTTATTATTTGCATCCATAGGGATTCTTCCCTCAAAAACCCGGCTTTTCGCTTACGGACAACGCCGCCTACTCCGATACCGTATTTTCTGTGACAGGGACTCTTTAACGCTCTCGCACCACAAGTACGTTCAATTAAAGTATCAATGCACGCAGAAACATGAAAATAAAACAATCTGTATAAATTTAATGGCTCTATCTTGGAGATATACTGTAATATCGCTGACAGCTGAAGAAGAATATTGGCCAAAATTCTGGAGATAATATATTACTCAGGATTGCGTCTGTTTTCTTTTCTCGTTCTTTTTTCTTGAGGCTATTAAACCGACAGTCATCACCATGATGGCTCAACGGAGTTCATATATGACCGTATGGGATGCGCATTTTTCAACCATTGAAAGCAGTCGCGCCGCCATCGCAAGAGGCGTGATTTGAACCGGGCATGGCGCCAGGGGGTGACAAACATTGCATTGGCCGCCGCTTCCCGCTTTGCGCTCACAAAGACGGCAGTAGCCGAGGGGGGAGGGGGGGGGGGGGACCAAGCGTCGTTCTTCACCGCGAGTGAAAAGAAACGCAATAAAGGAGAGTCGCGAACAGGAAGCGCGCGTCGCTTGGCGGCTGACAAGTGGCTCAACCAAGTCTATATAGCGGCAGGCATTTACTGTCGAGAAAATGTTCAAGCGCCTCTGCGGGCCTTATCTGAAAGCTCTACGCAACGTCGCATCTGTTGTGCCGTTTAAACCGCGTGGACGGACTCCGTTTCCCGAACGGCCTTCTGGTGACGTATTTAGCGCTATCGATTTGTTACTTACGCCGACTGTTTGAGGCGTAACCGCTTTCTATCTCACCTCTCGCGACTAAACTTAGAGCCTGATTTACCTGTACGTTCAGCTTTGCGCGAATAATAAAGCCACAGCAAAGCTGTTTTGGGTTGTAAACCTGATATATAAGCATGGCAGGAAATCAACAGAAGCCCTCAAACTTAACGGAAATACACAGTAGAGCGCAATTTTTCTCTCCTTGGTAGCTTCGCTGATGCATGTTGTCTCGCGATTAACCTACTCAGTCGGACTTTTTACGTCATTCTTTAATGTGCACGGTTATGACCACACATGTTTTTTGACGATAATGGGAGCCGAGGACCCGTGATGCTGCACTCAAAGAGCTATTTACATCCTACCTACACCGTTGGAAAGCCGGGGACCAATGGCAGGCCGTTCTGAGAAGCACGTGATCGCTTAATTTTCACTTTTGCATTAATTGCGGAGCTTGATTTCTTTAGAACTCGGCCAACAAGACAGCGAAAGGCGGGAGGGGGCAGGGGGGCCTTTGGCGAAACTTGGCCCCCCTAACGAAGAACCCTGCGCACACCTGTGGGGACGTCTGTCGAGGGAGTCCGGAAAAGCAGTGTTTTGCCGAAGCGTCTTTCGTAGCAGTCGAAGGGAAAGAGAAACGAAGAGGAAAGGCAGGGAGGTTAACCGAGCTTTGGCTCGGTTGGCTACCCTGCACTTGAGGTGGGGGAATAGTAGAAAGGAAAGGGTACACAAAAAAGAATAAGAGTAAGGAAGAGATGGATGAACATTTAGCTTGAAACTAGACGGCAACTCATTGCTTTTGGCGGCATCACATGAGAGTGCTCTATACATCTGTGCCACTTAACATGACAAATAACTTGTAACAGCATGCAGTATAAATTGAAATGCGAAGTTAAAATGAATAGTAGGGACGTTCTTTCTATCTTTTCTTCTTCCTTTCTTTCTTTATGGTATGTATGTATGTATGTATGTATGTATGTGTGTGTATGTATGTATGTATGTATGTATGTATGTATGTATGTATGTATGTATGTATGTATGTATGTATGTATGTATGTATGTATGTATGTATGTATGTATGTATGTATGTATGTATGTATGTATGTATGTATGTATGTATGTACGTGTGTGTGTGTGTGTGTGTGTGTGTGTGTGTGTGTGTGTGTGTGTGTGTGTGTGCGCGCGTGCTTGAGCGTGTGATTACAAGTTACGAAATCATTACAATGTAATGCAAGAAACGAAGATGTGAGCACAGTAACAGAAGCCGGTGACGTTGCTCTGGCGCATTACGGGAAAATTTACACATTTGTAAATATAGATAACTAACAATAATATCAAAACACAATATATCTTAACAAAACCTTAAAAGTTGTAAGTATATCGGTGGCAATAGTAATATAGACAGAAAAATACAACCTACAAAGGAACCAAGTGACAAACTCTCAATACAAATGTGACACGGCAGCCACCAGTTTCATACATTTATTTAGCAGGGAATGCAGACAATGTATTGCAAGAATGCGACTATGCATATCCTTCATGGATGCAGAGCCACCAGCTGAGACTACAATTACGGCTCTGGTTTCTTCGAAACACGGGACAATGATATTTTCTTTAGTTCGATAGACTAAATTTTTTTTCAGACATGGCTTTTCGGTAAGGCTCCAACTTATTTTTTCCCGCTTTTGCAACCGAAGAGCAGTTGTGGGAGGGCGCATTTGAAATGTCAATGCTAAGGCAAAAAAAATGAGGGAAACCCATTCAGTGCCGCGAACCATCAGCGCCCGTGACATAAAGAAAACCGAACGTGGACTTAATGTGGTAACTACTCAAAAGTGCTCGTATAACGTTAACTAATATCACACAATACAGCATAATAGGTTACTCTTCTTGGCACCAGTTCACGCTTAGAAACGCAGAGCCAAAAGGCAGCAGATAGCAAATATATATATATATATATATATATATATGGGTGCAATGTCTACACAGAAACAGAATGAATAAAAAAAGAACAAAAAAGGAAAACTAAGGATAGTGCAAGTTGGTTAAGAAAGAAAGAAAGAAAGAAAGAAAGAAAGAAAGAAAGAAAGAAAGGAGCGTAGAGTTTTATTCACAGTGAACAAAGGCTCACACAGAGGGTCCCCGACGCAGCGGTCTATGAATACACTGATATATTTTACTTCATTCCCTGCTCTCGACATTTCAGCGACCCCGGCAGCAATAGATAAAATCTTGTTACGGATGATAATGAAGTAACCATATCATTCATGCGAGCCACTGCGTGGAACAGTGGAGGTGTCATTATTTATGACCCTCGCCAACCTTTGATCACCACATTAGGGAATAACACGGCATAACGCATTCAGGAGACCTTATTGAAAAGCTCCTTGTACATTTGCATAAAAGGCGTTTGCCTAAATCGACCCTGGCGACCGCAGAGTAGCACATCAGACATGCAAAACGATGCTGACAATTTTATGGACGAACACTGATCGAGTTATCGTGATTTTCTACCGTGGTTACAAATTTCAACGGTCGCAGAAAGATAAATCTGCGTTCGTAAGAGTTTTGGAACTGTACTTTGGTTGATTTTGAGCGTGTGTCTATAAAATGTGTGTATCCATAAATATCCGCTGATATATCACAATACGGTAGTGTACCTTTGTGCAACATACGCTGCTTTTGTTTCTTCTTGCGGTGTCGACTTTATGTACAGCAAGTTCTGTGTACAATAAAGCTTCCGCGATCGTGCATACATAGTAGTGGCAAAGAAAACGCAAGGAAAATGATCTTCGTATGTTGAGCTTCCTGGGCCCAGTACGACATGCAGTAATAATAATATCTGGCGTTTAACGTCCCAAAACCGCGATATGATTATGAGGAATGCCGTAGTGGAGGACTCCGGAAAATTTCGACCACCTGGGGTTCTTTAACGTGCACCTAAATGTAAGTACACGGGCCTCAGACATTTTCGCCTCCATCGAAAATGCAGCCGCCGCGGCCGGGATTCGATCCCGCGACCTGCGGGTCAGCAGTTGAGTGCCATAGCCACTAGACCACCGTGGCGGGGCTAGGACATGCAAGTTGATAGCAATTTTCGCAATGAAAATGGCATGTCTAGTTGAACTGATTGAACGTTGCGCGTGTGTTACCGTCTACCAATACTTCGGGATATTTGTTTTTCTTTAGAATTTTCAGAACACAAAAGAGAACAGACAATATCAAATTAATTATTATAAGTTGACCGGAGAGAGAACTTCTTGCCTACTTGTGAGAGCTCAATTACGAAAAAAAATCGCGCTTCAAAATTCAGCACTTTTCCTTCCTCGTGCTATAAAAGCTCGCTGATTATGAAGATGCAACTTGCACGCCACCGTGATCCCCGAAAATGATATTAACTTCGAACAAATAAAAAATGCCAGCGAATGGCATGACTAATAAGATTTTTTTTGCTTGTTTCCGCAAACAGGAATCTATAAAGAGCAATTAAAGATGTGGCTCTATTTTTTACCACGTTGCTCCCAACAAACCGAATGTGGCAATCCCCGGTGCTGCATCGACCTCGCTGCAAGGGGAACTTGCTTCTATATCTGATATTAAGAAGCAGGAACTGTGAGCTCGGAAAAATGGCGGAATTTGCGGCAAACGGCTGTTTATATGCGCTACCTCAAAATGTTCATGAATCTGATTGTGTATCAATGAGGCTTGCGGCTACACAGTCAAACACAAAACTAGGAAGAGAGCTAAACTGGCTAATTAACTTGGATCCATTGCCAATCACTTCGATAAAGCCTTCGCGAAAAAGAAAAGAAAACACACGGAAGAATACCTTCCCTCCTCCCCCCCATCACGCGCTAACACACACACGCACTCTAGTATCGAGATTACAACATCAAAACGCATGTGAGTCAACAAGGTGGCAAACCACAGTAACGCACAAAACAACACATGACGGAAAAGAACGTTTGTCGGTGTCTTCTTTTCTTTCTCCATCCTGCGTTGTTTTCCGCGCAAGAAATGTTACTCGATAAAAAAAAATTACGACGGAAGATAAACTGCTACAAATAATGAGTTTGCTTTGCCGCCGTTCTCGATGAAAGGGACGTGCACAAGAAAGAAATGAAACATAAGCCAAGGTTCGGAAGCCAAGCGATTTGCTTTCGTTCTCCCAAGTTTCCCGTTTCAAAGTCGGGCTTGCCGGCCGCAAACCAAACATTGAGGTCTTTGCGGGCGTGGCCCGGTGGCGCCGCAGCTCCCGGAGAAGAAGTGCGTGTTTGTTCCGCGGCTGCCAAGGCGAAAATGCGAACACAGCTTGGCCTCCAGAAATAGACCCGCAGGCATCGCAAACAGTCGCTCGCGCGAAGCGCGCTGGGTCAGGATGACCCGATAAACGCCGCGGATGCGGTACAGCGGCAGTGCGAGAGGAAGAACGCTTAGAGCAAGAGTTGCATGTTCGATTGGTGAAGCCTCCAGCGCACGCGCTGTCTCTGAAACCTTCTCTCATTCGTTTGCTCGTTTGTTTGCTTTCCGTCATGCTTCTACTCTATGTACACAGGAGCAAAGTGTTCGTAAGCTTGCAGAAGGATCTTTTAGATTCTTTCTAAAAGTTGCTAGTGTAAAGGCCGATTTTCCGAAACATTTGGAAGAGCGCGCTTGGCTGCGACCTTTCGATGTCGTGATGCGTATGGGCTTTGGTGGATAGAGAAAAGAAGCCTGTGCGCCATAGGCGTTAAGATGGAGATTAAGATGTCTGCATGATAGCTGTTCAGAGAAATTAGAATTATTGGTTTCGCATTATAATGTCCTTACTTAACTAACAGTGCTCTAGAGGAACACTTTATATCCCCCTCTTCACTTCAGAATAATAACATCAATAACGCTCAGCTGCAAATGTACAACCGACACCCAGCGTTCATTGGTACTGCGTACGTGGCAGTCGGCGACCGCTTCCTTCCAATACCCTGAATCGAAGCCCATTACTAGAGTTTAGAAATTCAGTAAGCCACATTCTAGATAATGGAAACATTCATAGATTTCATGCAAGTTGATAATAATCGCTCTTATACACATTGAGCAAGAAATTCTCGCGGAATGAGCATGCGGTAATTCTTGCTAAATGAAGAGAAAATGAAGAGCTAAACAGAGGGAGTCTCGAAAAAGGCCGCAGAAATCCCCGGCCCGTCGAAGAACGACCGACTCACCACCGGCCCCTGCGGGCCTCGAAATCCACAGGCAGCAGCCGACGAGCCAGCCGAGATGAAAGCGCCAGCGCGATGCTGCACCGAAGCCCGGCATGTTCGCGTGGCTGGCCGGACGGTGCGCAACGCATCCAGCGAGGAAAGCGCCTAGGGATCACCCACACACGACACGGCAACGCTCACCTCTATGGCGACGATCACACAGAATGAAAACAAGGCCGACCGGTATGCGCGCACTTCTTTCGGTTTCCCCGAAAGCTTACTCGTCTTATAGTGCGAGGGCACCCCACATTCACTGCACGGTCGGTGGTTAATATTCCCGGGTCTGTCGAATGCGAAATCCACGACGTCCCTCGGATTCAGTGTCTCTCAAGTACGGAAGCGATGCTTGATCCCGCTTCGGTACAGTCTCAGTAATGACGCAGTGTCAAGTTGCGAGCCTTCGTTTGGCATCTACGCGCCGAAGTGACTAAACGGTGCGCTAGGTATCCGTTGACCTGCTCCCAGGTTGGTCTTCGCACTATCTCACTTTCTGCTTATGCAACTTAGCTTTTAAAGATGTGACGAGTTCTGCATAAATGATATGGCTTAAAGAACGATCCCACAAACTGTTGCTTTGCTCTAAAAACAAGATAAGAAAGAAGTGGGGTACGGTATTTTTCCAAACAAGAAAAAAAATAATAGGTAATGGCCACCACACCAATGTTTGTCTGAAACGTCGATCGTCCAGATATTCTAGCGATCCGACGCCGGCATTGTCCGAACGATGCGCTGGACAGAGGTCTTGGGCCGAGGTGGCTAGCACATAGCGCGCACTGGTCAAGCACAACGTAGCGAAGGGGTGGTGCGGCGGAACCCACACGCTAACGGAAGCTTCCCGCGCGTCACGCGAACCGCTCACACACGTCGCACCAGTGTGGACCGAAGCAGGAAGGCAAAAAAGCACTCTCGCCCTTCTTGGTCCAGCAATGGGACACCACCAGCACGAGCCGTCGCCGCTCGGGACGGGCGCGGGGGAGGCGTCGTCGCGCGCGGGTCCGGACTCCGAGGAGGCGGCTCCTCGCGAGCATCGACACACGCACGCGGCGGAGGGATGCGCGCGAGTTTGGCTCTCTCCTGTCGGCCGGGGCGCGCCGGGCGAGCAACGCGGCCGTTGCGTGCGCTGAACAGTCGCACGGAGGCGCTGCCGCTGTTTCCTCGCGGATGGGCGCCGGCGGCCGCTTCCGCGACGGGGCGCTCGGATCGACTCCCCCGTGCGCGACTTTATAGAGGAAGGAAATCCCATGAGCGATGCCACAGCCCGCATAGTGAGGCCTCACATGCGTTGAATGAGCGAATGAGAATAGGAATAAATGAGTGAGTGAGTGAGTGAGTGAGTGAGTGAGTGAGTGAGTGAGTGAGTGAGTGAGTGAGTGAGTGAGTGAGTGAGTGAGTGAGTGAGTGAGTGAGTGAGTGAGTGAGTGAGTGAGTGAGTGAGTGAGTGAGTGAGTGAGTGAGTGAGTGAGTGAGTGAGTGAGTGAGTGAGTGAGTGAGTGAGTGAGTGAGTGAGTGAGTGAGTGAGTGAGTGAGTGAGTGAGTGAGTGAGAGTATATGATCGATTAAAGCTGGAACATTGTCGAAATGTTCATGCGTGAATGAAGGCTTGTTTCGTTCGAGAAACACTTTCAGAATACGTGCTCAATTTAATACCGGCCTCCAACCTTCTTCAGTGGCGGAACATTTAAAAAACTAAGTAAGCGCAGAATACCAGCCTAGTATGATTATTAGTCACCGAATGTGTTAAGGAATAGCCTCCTTTTGGATGAGTTGGTGTTCCCTATGCGTCATTATTTTTTAAACAAAAGTGCAGGAAAGGAAAAGAAAAGCTAGCATAGGACTCAAAATAGAAAGGCAAGGCAAGCACCACATTTACAATTGTTTCTTTAAAAGCAATGTTTCCTGCGTTTAAAATAAAATACATGCACATTTAACACATGTAGTAAAGCTGTTTTGTGGGAACGGTCGCATTAACGTGGCTTTTAACTTTAATTTCCAGCGTTTCCCGTGTATTAAGCTGTTCAGTTGCAAGCTTTAAATCCATTCCCACTGAAATGCAAATAATTTGTGCAACATCCATCTGCACTGTCGGATCCACAAAATCGGTGTGGAGGTGGGGAGTTAAGGCAGGAGGGTGGGAAGGGGTGAAGTTAATTCACTGCGATGTTTGTGCTCGACGCAACCAAATAATGGTAAAAAGCGTCTGTCTTCTTTCCTTTTCTTTATATGCTTTTCTTTGTCGCTTTTCTTTCATATTCTTTTTTTTTTTCTTAATTCAAGAGTGAGAGGTACCGTGCCGAGCTTGGGCGGAGTACAAGAGAAAGAGAAAGCACTCGAAAGCATTAAACCTGAGAAGGCTCTGGATAGCCGCGAACACTCAAGGATGTGAGCGCACAACAAATCACACAATTTCGAGTTTAGGGTTTTTACGAAGACGAACAAACGCGGGCATTTTGATCGAAGATATGAAAAGGACAACACCCTGCGAAATTTCCACGCGTCGTGCAAAGCAAAGCAACACGCTTTACATAGCAGTTAGCTCCTCGCGTGCATAAGACTGCCATCAAGAGCCCTTTTTATTGATGCGAGGGCGTGTCTAGTGCCCTACCTCAACTGAAGGAGCTCGAAGAAGCTTTGTTCAAGCACTTCTTAGTGAGAACGGTTGTAAAATTGTTTCAGTGCCGGTCCTTATCTCTCGAGCCCCTTTACTCGAGTGTGAGCTGTTGCGCAATACGGATATGGACACGTAGCGAGAGTGAGCAGGCGCAAAGTGTGAGAAGAAACCGAGTCGGTGAGCGATGCGTACAATGGCCGGGTAAATAAGCAACGGAGTGACCGCCGGGTGTGTGACAGCGTAAATGAGTGAGGAAGCGATCGAGGCTTCGAGAGATGCTGCCTGATTACCATAATGAGGATTGATCCTTGTGCAGCACGCGAGTTGTTTGTGGAGGCGTAGAAAGAAAGAAGCACGAAATAATAATAGAGTAAACATCGAGTGGCGGCTAAAGAACAGTGCAGGCCTCTTATCGCTATTCGCGGCAGCGTGAAACGCCGCTTGCCTGCGGCGTCAACGGACGTCGGGCCCTGCCACCACTCGATAGCATTCTCTCCTCGCCCCTAATACTGTGCCAAGCCCATCGACTTCGTTGCTCGAAAAGGCTCCTCCCATGCAAGTATCAAGAGGAAAAGGAATAGAGGGTACCTCTCAGCTGTAGACGTTTGCTTGTACATTTCCTCTATCGCACTAGAGATGATCTAAGCGAACCTTTATTTCTAGAATAGTATCCCCACTTTGATATTTCTCGTTTGACGGCCTGAAATTAAGGACACGATTGAGAGAAATATCTTACAAACCACGGTTGACAGTACTTGCAGTCGGAAACAGGTACAAGGTAGAAATTTTTCTTTCCCCTAACCATATTACGTTTTCGATGAACCATAAATTAACTACGGCAGGGAACTGCAGTGCATATACCGGTAAAACGTAAAATCTCTTAAGGAGTTAGCTAAAGCAGCAACGTGATGTTATTGCGAGTATGCTTATCGTTAAATGGACCCGATAGGTAGCTTTCAGGGCTTAAAGTCTCCCTTCATTGGAGGGGGAGCCCTCAGAGGGCGGCGACCTATATACATACATACACACATACATACGGCCCGTCTTTAAGAAATGGAAGCACCCCCCCCCCCCCGAGCCCCTCCTGTCTTTAAGCCCTGGCTTTAGCCCTAGGACATATCCTGGGAGAATTTCTTTCTGTTTACGCATGATCCAGATAGGAGATTAATTCTGAACCAACAGCATACCACGCACAAGATGTGAGTCGGCACCAGTGCTAAGCAATATCGAAGATACATGTATCTTCGGTACTATCTTAGATACTCTTTCAGTATATTGTATCTGTATGGCGATACGTCTCTCAAAACGAGTATCTGTATTTGTATTTCCGAAACATTCAGCAATGTGGTGTGTATCTTGAGACGCAAGATACTGCTATAGAAACGCCACCATGCGAAACAATAAACGTCGGCTGACCTCCGCTTCCTATGCTGATACTGCTGCTAGTAAGCCACCAGAATAATAATAAAAAGAACTGCGATGTTCCTTTATCTTTCCGCCAAAGTGTTCTAGCGAACACAGGTGATTAGGTACACGTGTCCCCATTGGTGGAACAGAGTCACGTGATGGCTCTCGAGCCATCTCGACAACAAGCGCGCGAACGTCTACGCGCATCCCACCTTCTGTTTTCTCGATGTTTTCTTTCTTTTTTTCAAGTTGTGCTGACGTGATGACATTTGCTCGCAGTGACGACACTTTGTTGTAATCCGATGAGTGCGGTGTCTTCCGCTCAAATTCTGATGCCGCTATTGTGTCGTTGTCAAAGTTTGTCTCGCGTGGTACTTCGTTGCTTTCACACGAGCGATTTGAAAGATCTCGTGGATGTAAGCTTCACTTACATACGATGAGTTTCACTTATGTGCAAATGTGATTCAGACCACCACCACACCACCGGTGCCGATGCTAGATGCAATAGAACAAGCATTTACGTAACAAAATATATTGTGGCGCACTGTATGTTTCTTATTCCTGCTTAATTGTTCGAGAAGTTCTTTTAATGATAATTTGATTTTTAGCACAAGTGCCCTCTATGCTGTCCTCCGTTTGCATCCCACACCTGGGCTTCTGTATAGATTTTGCCCGTCTGTTTATTGTAATATGTCTTTAGTAACCTGCACCTGAATTCCTTCTCAGCTTTATTCATATTTTCAACTGTCTGCGTCATTGCTGCTATTTACATATCTACATTTTATGTGAGTTTACTGCATTGTCAGGGCGGTGTTGAGGACAAAGATAAAATATTCTGAGTGTACCTAGAGTATACCGTAACAAATATTCTGCCTGCTATTTAATAAAATAGCGAAATTGAGCTTGCATTACAATAATGGATCTTGTAAGAAAAATCATAAAGATGTTAGGAAGGAAATTTAAGAAACATATTACCAAGTGCTCCGTTTTAGAGCTTGGACATCCGCGTCGTGTCTGTGACTGTCTGGTTTAACTCGAACCTCTCTGCGCTGAAAATCAACGTAGAAAAAAACCTAGCATCACCTAGCTGAAGACTAGCGACGACCTATAGAAGCAACCTAGAAACATCCCTCATCACCTAGAAAGAGCCCAGAAGCAGCCACTTAGTGTCCAGAGCCGCCCAGAACTACAGATACGGGTATGAATGCACTCTTCTAAAGTCGAGGCTGGGTGTCCGAAGAAATGCGGCAACCGGGTCATTACTGCTATTATTTTGCAATATCAACAAAGAAGAGAACAAATGGGGGAGAGGGGGGGGGTAGAAATTCTAAAAAGCCCTTCACCGCTGGCTAAGTGTACCATTTCTAAATAATCTGAGCCGCTATCTCAGCCTATCCTTTCAAAAGGCTTCAGTTAACTTTAACAGCCATGCAACTTCTTGGCCAATCCCCCGTATTGGTTAAGCGCCATTTATCGACTAGCAACCGAGAAAGCAAACAAAATAGCTCGTTCCGCGCTACTTGTAGTTCAGAAAGTCGCTCCCATTGGCGCCGCAAGTTTGAGAAACCCGGCGGCAAGACTATTCTGATGACGAATGCGGGGGGTCATGGATACGAATCTCTACTGTCACGGAGCAGCGGCAGCGGTGGAATCTTTTCCCACGACGTGAAGAAACTTTCGGGCCAGAATAACGAGAGATAAAAGAGAAATAAAAGAAAGAAAGTATGGGGGAGGAGGACATTAAGAGGCATCGCTGGAAACGAAGGAGCCACCGAGCGACTCCCCGGAGCGCCCGTGCGCTGCGCCACACCGCGAGCGTGAGATTCCTCAAGTGAGCGTTCCATCTGCGTAGCGTTACGCTTTTAGGGAAAAAAAAAAAGAAAAATGGCACTGGCTGCGACGGTGACCCATTATTCGTCGTAGGCACCGTCTCCGTCGTTAGAGGCATTCTTACGTTGTCGTATAGACTTTTCTCATTACGCAAAGAAAGAACTCTTCACGTCGCGAATGGCGCTTGAAAAACGAGCAGCTCTCTCTCTCTCTCATCCTTCCACGAGTAATGAGGTAAAAACAAAGAAGTGAGCCGGGGTAAGGACGACGGGATTGCGAAGACGGAGGGGACAGCGGTCATTAAAAACACAGGAGGGCGATGTAATCCGAATGAGGATTAAGCTGTTTAATTGACAACTGAATTGAATTACTTTTCGTCGTTGTACGAAACCGAATTAACGCCTGACAAACCGCCCGCAGTGACAGAATTGACGCGAGAATGAGCGTTCGGATTCGGGTAATTCGGAACGCAGCAGTGTGGGTGGCCGTCTATCACTTTACGCTTACTCGTATTAAATTGTTGGAGCGGTCGCGATGAACGTACGCGAACGCCGTTAAAGCCGCAGAAGAACGGCAGCGGAGAAGGCAGATAATGGGCTCATTCAAAAAAGGCTCAGCGTTTTCAAGCTTCATTATTTGAAAGAGAAAGATCGGAGAGTGTCGGAATCTCATTGCTCGTTTACCTTGGATTGCCTACATTTTCTGTGATAGAGGAAAATGGAAGAGGAAAGGAGAGCACGTTAACCGTAATAAATGCCCAGTTTTGAGCCCTGTACGTGAGCGATAGGAAAGGATAGAAACCACGGGGAGCAAAAGAAGGCGAAGCGAGAAGCCGCTCTTGTACACAGGCGGTAAGGCTCGTGACAAGGCTTAAAATGTGTCAGGCACTTTCTGCTCTTTAATCGAATACAGCGACACTCTTCGAATCAATCTGGCTGACAAGTGTTGGAACCAGCCCCCGCCATTTTTTTTCTAAAAGAAGGAACAGTTGTCGAGAGCGCGAAAGAGAAATTCCAACAAAACTTAATTACGGCTAAATTGACAATGATATAGTGTACTGTTCAACCAATCTCCGCGAAACTACAGGATTTGTATAGAGAGAAAGAGAGAGAGAGAGAGAATTAGAGATAAGCAGAAAGTTAAACCCCAGCGCAATATCCGGTTTCCTACCTCTCACTGGGTAAGTGTAGAAGGGAGGATAAAAGAAAAAAAAAGAAGAGAATACGCACTTGCCATATATTTTTTATTGCCCCTTTTTAATTTCGCCTGAAGAGACGCCAGCCACCGCACTGATGTCTCCGAGGATTTTCAAGTCATAATGGTGGCGTCTTGATTTATTTATTTTTAGTGTCGTAACAAAAAGCGCCCACTTTCGCAACACTCTCTTGATGAATCCGCTAGTTTTTTAAACGCGAAGTTCCACGGAGGCAGTTGCGACATCTACACTAGCTCAAGCTAAGCTTCTTACATGAGACGACACTTCATTTCAGTCAATCTCCATAGGCTTATTGCCTAGGGCGTTGTGCAATAATCCCTGAAGCTAGACCACACACATTTGAGGTGTGCCATTGTCTCCGTGCGTATGCAAATGATACATTCTGGCCTTTCGGCGGTCATCACGAGAAAACAAAATAAAAGAAATGTGCTTGTAGCTCCGCAGCACAGGCGATATAGGAGATTAAAACTGCGTCGTGGTAAGGTGGTAAGTACGGCACGCAAGACGGAAGCCATATTAAACAACAAGTGCTTTCGTAGTGTGCTAAGTGAAGTGAACTTTTGAAGTGTGCTATACTGAGCCGTGAGAATATAGATTATCATGCGGTCGCATGGAACTTTCCGGCTGTGTTCTCTCAGAAATGTGCAGAAAGGCCACTACATGATTCATTCTGCGTCGCTATATCTTGGGCAGAGATTCCACGGCGTAGCGAGGCTGGCAGCCACGGAGTCGATGAGCATCTGATCTTCGTGATCGATAAATTAGTGTGCCTAAATGGAAACCTCACCAAGTTTATTGACAGTCAGCATGACTTCGTCACTTATAGAAAGACAAAATACGCAGAATTGACCCTAAAAAGGCATCGCCGGAAGCGATTCGTTGCCGACCAAACAGCGAAGCTTCGTCCCGACGGAATTCGGGACAGGCTGTCGTTGCTAATTGCATTCCGGAAATTACCAGCGAGAAGCCTTGTCAAAGTGAAATGGTCAGCGGGGTGCAGTCTCTGCTGGTAAAACATGGAGTAATCTGAACGATCACTTCTACGGAAACACAAAAACGCACACAGGGAAACCCGTAGCATAAACTTCTTGCATTTTCTTCCTCTTCTTTTTTCTCTCATTCGTTCATTCTTTCTTTTTGCGGAGAAGTGTGATCGCTTGGGGCTACCAGTGTCCCAGATTGTGCAGAAAATACGAATACTTGAACTTGCAGTTGGAGAAAATTGCTTAACTTGAGTGCAAGTGCGTTTTGTCTGTGTGCGCTGATATCTCAGTGATCATTGAAAGGATTGTAAGATAATTAGATTAGTCATATCATAGATGGGGTAGAATACTAATTCAATGCAACTAGAAACGTTGTTCCTTTATGATATAAATATCCTCCTTCACAACAGGCAAGTCCGAGTAGTGAAGTGCACAGTTGTTAAAGCTAGACTTTTGCGTCTTATTGCTCCATCACCCCTCCCAGCTTTTAACGCAGTTTATTTTGCCGACACGCTGGATACGTTGCCGTCTATCTGATTTTCAAATATTTCTTCTGTGCTTGATTAGACGCTATATCATGAATGTTAAAGACTGAGCGTAGCGTTCACTTAATGAGAGAACGAGGTAGCGCATGAAAGACTGTAGAACAAAACGGGGCAGAGGATTCGTGCTTTTGCCTCCCCAATACTGCAGTGCCATATTTCGCCCCATAGGAGGCGCTTCCTCCCTAAAAAACGCTTCCTCCCTAAAGAAAACAGTTGAGCTTGAAAGGTGGATTTGTAGCTGTGCATTTCAGATGTCTATTTCTTACCAGTTCTCCGACTAAAGTGCTTACGCATTTTTTAGCGTCCACAGTCGGAGTCAGAAGTTCCGGTAAATAGCATGTCGTCCCCCCCCCTTACCTCTCTCCTTTTTTTTCTGACTTCATCGCTTTCATTCGGGTTATCTGTTGAGAAAAAAGAAAGAAAAAAACGGTGCGACAAGTGCACGCTACTTTGTAAACTGCAGGCGCTGCATGAGCTGTTTACTGCTACGAATTGTTTGTCGCTTCGGCTTTGTCCTCTTTCTATACGTGTTTATTGAACTTTTTTTCTCGCATATCTCAACAGCCATTAAAGAGCAACATGTGTACACTCTATGGTCGCACAAATACGGAGCAACATAAAGAAAGAGGATGAAGCAGGATACGGCTGTGTAGTTGAATCGTTATCCTATGGCTTTGCTAATTTCTTAACTCTTTCACTTTTTATTTACATCGCGTTTCGTTCTTATTTCTTTGTGAAGTTTCATAGGATTTGCATTTCTCTTTATAATTATCAGTGTGGCCAATCCCCCTCGTGGGTATGAGCCAGTCTCCTTAGGGCGACAAACAAACAAACACAATTTCGAAGCACAGCATGTGCAGAGCGTACACTCTTTAACGCGAGTGTTTGGAAGGGTTCGATTGGTTCTCTGACCATCTCTGGGTCAAGCCAGGCAACGGTCCTCTGCTTGAACGCTTTTCGACGATTAAGGGCACCATTCAGAGAGCGCGGTGGCAACTTTGCCGAAAAGTATAACGCGACCGTAGATGCGTCACTCGATGGCAGGCCCCGCGGGAAGAGCCTCTAGTCGCACTTGACTAGCACGGAGCCCGCGTATACGCGGAAAGAGGAGCGAGCGGCATCCGGTTATTACGCCCAATTGAGAATTATCATGGTCGCCGGCGTTCGGCCGGGCACATCTTTCCGTCCCTGGAACCGTTTCCCTGTCTGACGGCCACGGCTGCAGTCATCTATAAAGGAGGTCAACGCTTCTATTCCGGTGGCCCTGGTCTCCCACCATCTCTCTTTCCCGCCAGAACGCCCCTCTGTATGTACTTTGCGCCCACCTTTTTTTTTTTGCTTTATCTTCAGTGGTAGCACGATAGCAGAATGAACCACTAACGTCTCTTCTTTTCCTATTTTCAGGCTGTATGAACATCAGCTCGTGTAAACGCCAACGAAACGCCGCGATGGCAGCTCGTTGCCTTTTAGGCACGTTGTTGTTCTTTCCTTGTTTCTTTTATGGCGACTCCGCCTAGGCTGAAGGATTTCCCTTTATCTGAGAGAAAGAATTCTCGTGGAGCACCAAAGCATGAACTGAAGTCTCTGATTACGGTCTCTCACTTATCGACATCTGAAAGGTCGTTACGTAAAGCAACGCCAAGAGCATTTCTTTATCGCGGCCTGACCACTGCTGTGACACCTTACATGGTACTTTCGGAACCCTAAGGTTCTTATAACTTCATTGGAAGATAATACTGACTAACCTACAATTCCCTGGGTAACTGTTACCTCTGGGATTGCTTGTGACACACTGGACGCTGAAAGCTCTTTTGTGTGCGCGTGTTAGTACGAAATACCAACTTCTCTTCTGCCGAACTTGCAATCCCCTTTCCCATTACTCAGTGCAGGGTCACCAATCGGGCTCTCTAATTAAGCTCTCTGCCTTTCATTTAGGTTGTTCTCTCTATTTTCTCTAGTGCTCCCTATCTCTCTTACTATAAGAAGGAAGGGTGTCGCGAATAAGCAAAGGTCTTGCGCGCTACGAACCTTGGCCTGCGCTTTAATTTAGGATGACGTCGCAGGGCTGTGGGACCTACTAACGCGTTAATTAAAGGCGCGATCGTGGCGAACGGGTTTATGCCCATGCGCAGCGTTTCTTCATGCGACACCGCGTCACCCGTTCGATGTCGAGCAATAGCAATGCATGCAAAGGTCGCATATTGATTGAGAAGTGATTCATAGCTTGCCAGGTAAGGAATAAAAAAAAGATATCCACTTCTCCAAACAGCATGGTTTTGCTTCCACGACTTTCAGCCTGAGGAAGTGCAAGACGAAGGTAACCTATTTTGACTGAAGATGCAAAGCCACCATTTTAGGGGCGAAGCTCCTCTTAGCCTAACCTTGTCACGTCTCCGTTGTCCGGCGTAACCACCTTTGCAAACTGCCCACTACTTCGTCTTTGCAAACATCCCACTACGACCGATCACCGATCCTTTGTAAACTGCCCACTACTTCGTCTTTGCAAACATCCCACTACGATCCATCACCGATCCATTACTTCACCGACCATAAAGCCGTTATAATGAAGGGGGAACGGAAGCCACCTTTGCAAACTGCCCACTACTTCGTCTGTGCAAACATTCCACTACGACCCATCACCGATCCATCACTTCACCGACCATAAAGCCGTTATAATGAAGGGAGAAAGGAAACCACGTCTAGCTACCACTTACGATTAATAAAAATTCTTGTATAAATATACACAGTGTTTGTCACGTCTTTGATGATGTACTGGGCTATCGCTTTGATTACTGCTGGGCGAAACCACTGAAGATTTGACGGTGTAACCATGATTGCTGCAGGAGCTTCGCCCAAGCTCTTCGTCATTCACCCGTGGATATGCTGTGAATTTTTTTAATAGGTCGGTCGCGTCGCAATACGCGTAGACAAGGCGGAATATCACTCGCGCTCTCGACATAATGACGTACCAAATTTCCATTATAATATCTGGGGTTTAACGTCCCAAAACCACGATGTAAATATGAGGGACGCCGTAGTGGAGGGCTCCGGAAATTTCGACCACTTGGGTTTCTTTAACGTGCACCTAAATCTCAGTGCACGGGCCTCAAACGTTTTCGCCTCCATCGAAAATGCAGCGGCCGCGGCCGGGATTCGATCCCGCGACCTTCGGAACAGCAGTCAAGCGTCATAACAACTAGACAATCGTGGCAGGGCTACCAAATTTCCGTGATCCCAAAATCCTCAAGCTGGGTGTAGTTGCGTCGCAGGTAGGCTGGGGCACGTGACCGACGGGATGTTGTTGCCCTCGATGCTTCTGTCAATGAGAGCATTTCAAGAATCAATATCTAGGAAGGACCACAAAGTATATGAGACTGTGTTAACTTGTCGGCTCAGCTCAGCAGAATGTTCTGTAGAAAAAAAGAAAATCTTAGTCATCACGCCAATAACACGGTCTGCAAGGTCCCACTCATAGTGAGAGCCGGGGACATTCTGTATGTTTAGGATATGTATTGCCAAGGAAATATATTGCAAGAACTGGCGACGGTTCTGGGGACGCGTACATGTAGTCCAGTCTGTGAATACTAAAAGCTCGCACATGTCTAGGTTAGTCGGGTCAGGACGAAAACAGGTACAAGACATCGAAGACAGGTACGGCGATAAGCGTTGAATATTGCGCCTATATTCAACTGCCTTTGGTGCAATTTCCTTTCTCCAACCTCGCACGAGTAGTCAGTGCATGTCCTAGTGGTGCTTTCCTAACTCTATGAAGACTTGCTTAACTATATTGAATCAGCAGCTTAAGTGTCCGGTAACTGAGTTTGTATACCTTTTTTTTTTTCAGTGGCTAGGCTATGTTTTCGTGAACGCCATGAGTTCCTGTTGTAGTGGCCGGACTGCCCGTGTTTGTGCCATCAGCGGTGGGGATGACATATACATATTCTCTACTACTTTGCTTGCTACAACCTGCGAAACAGCGAGAGCGAGACAGAGACAGAGAGAGATATAGATACAGAGAACCAAGAGTACTTCTCACCGCAAGCAAGAGCTCTTGAATTGAGGTAAACCACTTTGGAAACACACCACAAGACAAATAAGCATGGAGGCAGATTTTGCTCTTCTTGATCACACGGACGAAGCAGAACACGCTTCTTGCACATTATTTCATATTGAGAAAGTTCTATCCAAGCTCTCAAGTTCTGGCGTACATTTCTTTCCCTACCTGGCATTATTACATTCTGCCATAAATGAGTTTATTATACTTCCTAAACGCCAAAATAGGAACACACGTAGTCCTCCCTCCCTTGTAGTTGCTTTTTCACCCCTTCTTATTGTACCTGTTTTACTTTTCCTAGGATACGCACGTTACCTTCGAATGACCTTAGAGTAAGCTGTTCCTGAGTGCAACAATTCCCAAAACAGCCCTACTTTGAGTTAACGCTTAGTTCGCTGAACAACATCGTGTCCAAGCTGTTGACGGTGCTACTGACAATTCTAACATAAGGTCAGGAACGAAAATACACGGATTGTATAGCCTGACAGCATTGCGCTGAAGCTACCTAAACTGAAGTCTTCATATCTGGACTGTTCAAAATTTTCTTTCCGACAATATAATTTTCTGACTGATACTTTTGTATGCATATGCACGTTATTATTATTATTATTATTATTATTATTATTATTATTATTATTATTATTATTATTATTATTCGATTTCATGCGCATTAATTTTTTTCCTGCTGGAGTGTTTCTTTCCAAACCATACTAGCAGCTCTTAGTTGCATGTCTCTCTTTGTGGCTCTTCTTTCGTCTTTTATATGGGACGAGATCACAGAACTCCACCCCTCATGATGTTGTGTGGTCTTTCGTTCTCGCGATCTTCTCATCCACTCACCCTCTCTCGAGCACCTAATCTATCTACGCAGCCAAATTAATCTTAATGAAGACAGCAGCACCACTGTGCCGGCGGCACATCCGCTTGGAGGGCGAAGATAGCGGGACTCCCGCGGCGATGATGATGGCCCAGGCGCAGGAGGGGACTGATAGGCCCAAGCCGGACGTCACCCATAATTTCTCTCCGAGTCATACTAGACGTAAACGCATAATCGCGCGCAACGTCTCGCCCGTATGCTTGCCTGCCGTTTGACTGGGAGGCCAAGCCTTCCAACCGAAACGAATTCTGACGTGGCTGGGCATACGTGGACGCGCATGCTCGATCACTCGTGACGTGTGCTGCTTTCAATTTCATTCTTTTTTTTTTCTTTGCCTCTTTCACTCTCTCTCGCGCCTGTAGTTCTGACGGCGATACCAAAATGTGTCAATGCAGGGGATGCGGGATTTAGAGCAACTGAGCGACCGAATTGCCGGTTGCGTTCGCCGGCAAGAGACCGCTAAAACTCTTTGAGACGTGCGCGCTGTTGCGCGTAAGCTTCGGGCCGTCTAAAAGTTTAGATGCTACGGTAGAACCAGTCCAGCACAAACAACTGCGCCTCCTCTTCTTCCGCGGACTCTCTTTCTGTGGCGGCTGTGAGTGACGTCTCCGTTGAAACAGAAAGAGCCAGTCGCCTTCCACGTTGGGGCTCGCGCCATTGAACATGAGGCACGTATGATGAATCGGCTCATATATCGAAGCACTGCAGCTACAGATCCACCGGTTAGCGTCTCTATCAACATAGAAGCCATGTAAGCAGGCATATAAGTTAAACATTATTATTTCCGAGTACGCTTCTTCTGCACTAAGGCATTATTTCCTGTCATCATGTAAGTAACTTGATTTGTTAGTTACAAGAAGGCTGAAGCTCCTTGGCAGGCTGCTAATATGCTAATGCTTCTAGTTGAGTTCACGTGTATGCAGGAAGGTTAGACACAACTAACTTAGTCATGAAGTCGCACTATATGCGAGTAGGCTCCATCGAAACCGTACAGAACGCTCAGAGGAATACGTGATATGCGGCTGGCATCGAAAATCTAGCGAGCCAAAGGGACGCAAGATGTAAGAAACGCAAAAAGTGGACCAACCAGCGGGACATACAAAGGTAAATTAAACGTTATTAGGGAGTCAAGTATCCTATACTCCATTAATATTTGCTGAGAGAGGGAGAGAAGTCATAAATGAAAGATAGGGAGGCTGGAGCAAGATGGATGACTGGGCCAGTTGGTACGCGTTAATTTTCAAACCTTATTTAGCGCAACGAAAGAAAGGAAAGAGGAAACGAACGAAGCAAAAGCGATTTATTTGACAAAGCTTAGTCCGGTTGGCTATGCTGCGCTCGGGAAGGAGAAATGAAACTGAAAGAGGCGGAGAAGCAAAATTCGTACTTTTCGCAAGCACGCAAACCAAGAAACCTTCATCGCGCAGCTCGTCACAAGAGATATACGCACAAAAGCACGCATGAAAGGTGTAAGTGCTTATATACTACGTTAGCGGAGAGGAAGCCAAGAAAATAGAAGGACATTAGATGAGACCAGGACGAATATAATAGAAAATTTGAAGATACAGGATTGGTTCCGGATGACTGAATGTGACAATGTGCTGTTTTACCGCGTCGTTGTCCTTGCCCTAAGGAGAGACTATAACCGTATTTACAAATGACACAAAATGATGCGAAGCGTTTAGCCTATCGTACCTCAAGTCCGAAGTACATTTTGTGACTGGTTCATAGCAGTGTTCCGTAGCGGCTGACGGCACAGTGCTTTCCTTATCCACTTAAGCAATATCTTGCAGCACACCATAGCAACAGCACACTCCAAGCACAACGCTGATTCACTACCGGAATTTTCGAAGCTGTCTCATTTTTTTCCCCAGCGTTTCAAATTTGCCCTGTTCCGTCGGGTAACCCATTGTAAAGACCACACTGAATGACCATCCACTCGTTGTACAATCGTCGGAAGCGTGGGTGTTCAAAAGGTTTGCGCAGTTTCAAGAAAAAATGAATTCGTCATGTATAGCGGCAAGCGATCATCAATGCACGAAGACAAGTTTTCAAACGTCTCGAAGAATGCCTGTCTGTCTGTGCGGCAGGCGCGTCTTACAAAGAACACGCAAGTGTTCGGAAAAGCTTCAATAGCATCTAGCTGGACGTGAAGCAATGGTTTCGCGACAAAAGAAATTGTTCAGATGACTTCGTGAGAGGACAGGCTGAATTTTTCATGGCGCGGACGGCAACACTGCGATGGCGAGTCGAAAGAGACATTATGCAAACTACGTGCTCGCAGCGTAGCGCGCTCGTTTTGCTTTTGCGCCGGACATCGCTCTCAACGAAGCGTGCTGAAACGAGCCAGGCTTACACAGAGCGCTCGGTAGACGAATAAGCTGAGAGGTTCTTATCACAGAAAGACGAAAAAGAGCACGAAATTGAGCGCAAAAACGAAGGCAATGAGCCACTGCGCTCGCGTCCTCCTGAGTGCCTTCTAAAGTGTGTCGAAGGCATAACTCACAGAGCGATAGCTATCGGCAGCTACAGAGAGAAAAGAGACAACGCTTTCCAAACGGCAGTTCTTTTGTTAACTTCACAGAAATGATGAAGCACGGAAGAATGGCGTCCGGTAAGTGCGCAGGGAGATGGACGAGCTTTTCGAGTCAGGGTAGACTTTGAACAATCGACCTAGTACAAAGACAGCCAATAAGGAGCAGCATAATCGAGAAAGCTAAGTTCTTTAAGAAGCGGAATGAATAGTGACGAGGTGGCTCGGAACTACGGCAGCCGTGACAGCCGCAGTAGAAGCTCGACGTGTTAGCACAGACGCATTAGCAGGCTCACTTTTGTCGAGCTAAGAATACATCCACTAAAAAAATATGCTACGGACGTCGCAAATAAATTACGCTCAATGAACCGCCCTCATTCACAGGCTGTAAGTGCGTGTGAGAGAGAGAGAGAGAGAGAGAAAACAGAGGGTAAAAAAGTACTCCAAAACACAAAAGAGAAACAAGCAATATAGGTGGTTGAGAAGTTCAAACAAGGAAACGCTATGTAGATTGTTTGCTAATGGAGGCACAAGAAGATGTGAACTCACTTCGCTGAGAGCATTGCTTCTCGTAGGATGTAGTCGTTAATCAGAAATTAAAACACGTGCCGACAATTACTGAAAGCACTGATCAAAGCGAGCTTTTGCACGGCAAATACTGGAGGCAGGATGATCCCTCACAGGCTCAATGAAGCATAGTTTAACAGATAGGCGATAGGAAGACAGTTATCGCCCAAGTAGGAAGTGTTGAAAGCCAAAATGTTTTATTGCAGATAATTAATTACATTGGTTAGAATGGTTCGCGCGACACACTGAAGTTAGTAATCGGACCACTATAGTCCCGTAGCCTTTTCGTATCGTTGTGTCCGGTGTCCATAACTATGGAAGGTAACTATCCATTTTGAAAGGCACGTGCTTTTCTGAGCATTATATGTAATGGTTATAGCGCGCAGTCCTAAACGACAGAAGGATGCAGACAGGGACATGCGCTCGTCTTTGTAGCCGTTCTTACTTCGCTCGATTACCCTAGCCAGTTACCAACCAGTTCTTGTTGCCACCGTTCTTGTGGGCTACTACATTTTTCAGGTAGCCTCAGATATTCAAGACGATTTTCCATTCAGTCAGTCTAGGAGTGGGACACAGATGATAAAGTGTGTCGACAAGTTGGCTTCGCTGCTTCCTACTGCAGATACCGCAAAGAGTATCGTACGAGCACAGTGATGAGAGGAAGGTGGTAGCAAAAACAGTGAGCGAACAACAAAGCGCATAAGAGAAGTTTGTTTACACCAAGTGCGGGCTTCTGCGATTCCCAAATAATTTGTTCCATCTATCTTAAGAGCTGCACCACGGAATGTGCCCTAATCTCTGCAGTCTTCGGTACAGAAAATATCTCATTGAAATTAAAAAAAAAAATAAAGCGCAGGGGAGCGAGTCCGTGAAAACAAACCTTGGACGTGCCTGTGAGGGTTTGCTAAAATCTAAGGGCATTCACTGCCGATACGTCCAGACGATGTCGTCATCAGAATCCAATGATTTAGAGAGACTATGCTGCTATGTGCAGTCTCTGCCACGCTCACAGGAGAACTGAAATTCTTCATTTCATGAAACTTAGGCAAACAAGGGCATTTTTTTTCGGAACGAAGTTGTTCCTGCGGCACGCACGCACAGCTCGCGCACAGAGGAGGACGCGATTTTTAAATTTCGGTTACATGACTCAAGTCCTTTCTCAACCAGAATGCATGCTTTTAGCGCGTTTTTAAAATTTTTACTTTGCTAATATATTCAAGCCAAAGATAACATAGCAAACAGAATCAGTTTAGCTTAAGTGCGGGGCCCCGAAATGCTTGTTTCATGGTGGACCAGCCCAGCTCGTCTTCGGCATAGGAGCGGTACAAACTGTGTAGACGAGCTCAGCTCGTCTTCGGTAGGGAAAGGGTTAAAGTAAATTAAGTTAAATAACAGTCACACACTCACCGTTAATTATGCCACTTCCCTGTTTTGAAAATGACATAAAATGCAGTCGGTTTCACATACTTCGTAGTTATCTAATGTCGCGCGACGGCGAACGGATTACAATGCCAGACAAACATGCACCATGACTCTATTCGCAGATTTTTTAAATATGAACGCCCGGTGCAACGTCAGCGTGTTATGACGCAAGACAAAGTGAAGGGCAGGTAAGGTGCGTGTTCGAAGCACGTTCAGACGAATCAGAAGGTTGCGTGTTCGAATTACGCCACCGTAATGAGACGTCACGGTGGCCGACAAGCCCCACACTTATTCAGAGCGCCAAGGCGAAGAGGTGAGCGGAGTGGCGGCTGTGGCCCCCAGCCTATAGCGTCTTTTCATCACCTCAGCCTCATTGCTTTGCCTCTCTCCTGGCCAAGATCCAGGGCGTTCTCCGCCTGACTCGCTGTTCAAGCCACGCGACAACGTTCGCGGTGCAACGACTGGTGATGATGATAGCGGCGACGAAGATGACGCTACACCTATGTTTTGTCTAGTTCGCTGCCATACACGTGGCAAGAATATTGGGGAAGTGAAAGAGTGAGACAGGCAGAAAGAAGTTGAAATATTTCATACGCAACATGCATGGTGAAGCCGTGCATACGTTGCCCGACACTCGAGTCTGTCGCGTTCATGCATTGTAGAAGAGCCCTATACGAGAGGAACGTATGCAAAGCGTATGACGCTTCGGGAAGCGTTCCGCTCTTGACTAAAAACGATTCTGGGGTCTCTCAGTGTTCTGCTAGCGCAACAAGAAAGGAAAAATGAAAGTGCAAGAATGCTGCTCTGTCATCTCTGCCTCTCTGACCGTTAAGAGCGAAGGCTGAAGAGAGGAAAGAAAAACTTCCTGTTTCACTCATCATGCGAATGCAGAAAAGGACGGGCTCTCGGTCCTCATCGTTGTATAGCGCTGTATATATGAATGACAGGGCCCGTGGCGTGTCGCATAAAGTGTGTTCTGGGTACCTACCCTCGTCGGGAAAATGTTCCCCGCCGCTCCCCTAAGCGTGAAACTTGTGCGAACTGCAGAAGCACGCTCCCGTGCCCAAGCATTACTGTTTCGTGCCCGGCCGTGCCGGTTTCGTTCTGTTTGTCAGGGCGTGGAAACAATAGCTGCGCTGACAGCAGCCGCAGCGGCAGCCGAAACAAAGCTGACACTACTATGGTGCACGTCTTTGGTCTGCTTTTCGTCTAGTCTCTCTTGCCCCGTTGCTACGTCGCTTGTTTCTGCCTTGCTTTTATCTTTTCTTTTTCACCTTGTTGATGTCCATTGCGCCTTCCCTCGGGGTGTCATAAAACGTAGCGAAGTGGAATACATAGAAGGAAACAAAACACGACCAAGAATCTCTCATGGCCTGCGCACAGTTTTGTTGACTGAGCGTAAAGAAGAAAAAGAACTAAGAAAAAAAGCCTTCCCCGTGCGTCGATGCTTCGTCTAAGCGAAGCAAAACAACGAAATAAAACGGACAAAAGTAAGAGAGTGCTTAGGTTACAGCCATTGCCGAACGCAGCGACCCGCCAATTTTGCTGCCCCCTACAGTGCACTAAGGCGCGTAAGGTCTCAGATTAGCGGTTCAGCGACTTCAGATATAATCCAGGAATAAAGTGATCTTACTTTATGCGAGCGTACTACGCTGACGCTGATCGTAATCATAACAAGCAACGCAAGTATATCAGAACGAAACTGAAAAATGACCTTGGTCCATCGCACATCCATAAATACGTATATAAAAAGTTCCCTCCCTTCAAAAAATTATTCCATATCCGAATAGCATGCTAGAAACTTCACCATGAACAGTTTTAGTGAAGCGGATGATGAAATAATTACAAATAAATGTTATACAATACTAATGTTTCGCTTTAAACATATGCTTTACTCATGAGGTAGACGGCCAGAAAAAACGCTAAGAGAAGCTTTGCTGTTTCTTTGAGGTTCGATGCAGATCAGTGTAAGCTAATCACCATTAGTCATTCATGTAATGTACCTAATTGCCTTCACCTGTGAATTGAGTCTCTGAAAAAACAGCCGGTAGGCTTTGAACTGCACCATGCCGACGTATATGCATAAATCTCATAATTGGCCTTGTGCAAAAATTTGAGCCCTGGGAGGGAAACATGCAAAGTAGGATGCATAATAAATAAGGGGCTCTCGTTCATCGTACAGTTAAGGCTTTAAGTTTGCTCGAAACCTCAACAATTGGGAACGTAGCTCCCCTTCACGAAAGTACAGTCCGGTTCCAAGATATTTGCGTTCTAGGCAGAGCTGATTTGTCCCATCCAGTGTCCTTGAGCTTCGAGTTTTGGAGTAATTTGCACTCGCGTTATGGTGCACGAGTCTAGTAGTTAGTTCAGATAGTAAAGCGACCACCCCAGAAAAGCATTAGCCTGGAGTTCCAAACCAGGACGAATTTCACGTCCGCTAAGAAGCTTTCCTTCCTGCAAAATCGGTGCGGATTTTATTTGTACCTTCGTGCTGCGAAACACGCGAGTGAAATTTAGTTTTACCTTCAAGGATTTCGAGACAATTATAGTATATGCGAGGAATTTGAAAAAAGAAAGAAGTCTGATGTATCTCACTTACAAGACGTGCTTTGATGTAGCGCGAGGCTTGTGGAAAACGAGCCTGTGGTATTCCTCAGTGCACAATTAGATGAGAACAACAAAAAAGAAAAAAAAGAAAAGAAAGAGAGCATGTAGACGCAGTACTGTACAACTTGATCACACTGGTGCCCAATTTGGAAGCAAATCATTGGCAGCGTTTACCGCAGATTTCTTGTAAACTGACTACGCGTTAGCCATTTACGTTCATCTACTCATTCATTATATTTACTGCTATAATATACGAGCAAGAGCGTACTGGTTTAAGTAAAAAGGGCGACTGCTACGGCGAACACAATGCTACAGGGCATCATTGTTGCAAACCTGGAATGCCATTACATTATAAAGCGGCGATCAGTCACGCACGCCCATCAGTGTTTGTAGTGATTCGTAACGTTGAAAAGGACAGCCTGATTGGCTAGAATTATGTCGTAACGTTAGAAAGCACACTGTCGCGTTATCACGATTACTAAGCTGCTTGGATATAATGGGTTGTGCATTACTATGAAAGCTAGCACGCTGGCGTTATTTTTTTTTATAAGTATTTAAGAAAAACCTCGCAATGCGGCCTTTCTTGTTTGCTTAAGCTCATCAAAATGAGAGGGTGTTACAAATATCACTTGTGTTTTAGGTGCGTTGCTGCACTCGGAATGGTCCGAAGAGGAAAGCGTCTTTACTAAGTTTTCTATTTTATTACCTCAGCCACTCTTTATGCGTCAAAATCGATGCGACTGCCGTAGAAACGAAGAAATAAAAAGACAAAGAAAAAAACATTTGAATAAAAAGAAAGTTACGCAAGTGGCTGACATCGCCGAGCGAATTCGAGAGAAGCAGAGCACGACTGCCAGCATAGCACGACTGCCAGCCTTGCAGGCGCATCTTCCATGGTCGTCGTGGCACTCTGACAAAAGCAAAACTATAGCGGGTCATTTACCGCGCGCTTTTCGCAACTATCCGCGTGGCGAAATCTCAACGCGCGGCACGGAATGCTCGCTTCGCGACCTGCCGAAAAAAGAGGCTCGCACTGCATCTCACTTGCACGAGCGCTGCAAGAGAGACCCTGTGCGGAAGAGCTGAAAGCGACGCTTCTAACCCGATGCGCTCGGCGGTGACCTTTGTGCCGACATTCTTTCCCGCGCATCTTTATCGCTCGAGAAACGATGATGACTGCAGCGCTTTATGCAACGCTTCGGAGCAGCACCGAGGAAAAGGAAGCGGTAAGAGTAAGCGCTCCCGCGCAAGATGATGCGTCTAGGGCTGGGTGACCCAGACGGCGGCGCGCGACTCTGCGCCCTACAGAGACATTCTATTTTGGTTGGTACGTGGGCTCGAACGTCACGCCGGCAGAATCTTCACTCGAGAATAACAACTCCGCGCGCGGAGCCGCACACCTGCCCGTCCGTCGGGATCTCGGAGCCGGCTTGTCGCATTCATCCCTCTTCCAATCCCAACAGCGCGCAACCTGCTATCGGAGAGCTGCGCTCTATTTTTCCATGTCTTAAAAGCGGCACCAAACTTTCGTTCCCTTCTTCTGTTGCAAATTTATGCAACACCCCCCCCCCCCCGTGTCTCTCTCTCTCCAAAGTACTTCTCTCTTTTTTTACATTTCTTTCACTCTGCACGCAACTTGTTTACCTCTGCGGCTCTAAAAAGGTTACTTCCGCGTTTTCCCGTACTAGCTCTTTCAAGCTTGCCGGTCTGCTCTTGTATTTTAGTCCATTCACTATTTCTTCACCGGGAGGAAGAAAGCGACAAGTCCTAAGTGCACAGAACGCGCCTTCAAGTCGCGTTCTGTGCACTTAGGCGCGCCGGCATAGGCGGAGGCTTTTTTTCACACCGTCACACGATTCTTCCGAAAACATCGCTCCCCCAACCGCGCCACAGCCTCAACTGGTAAATTCGCGCGACATTTCCCGTTACCCACGCTGTTCCTTTTGTAGCACGTAGTGCCTTACTCGGCTTCGTAGAAATACTCGCTCCTTTCATCGACTGAGGGTAAAAGCACCACGCGTTCATCCGATCTGCAAATCGCCGGCACGCGCCGCTGCTGTCGTCGCCCCGGAAGCTAACCTCTGGGCGCCGTCGTTTATGGTACGCAGGTTTTATACTTGAATGGGTTTACTCTTCGGCTGTTTTTCCGTCGCCCACTCGGTCGCCGTCTATATAGTTCGGCTCTCCCCGCTTGCGACTCTTTCTCTGCGGGGAGAGCACCACGCGGCACGTTTGCGCGCGAAGTGGCTGGCTGCCTCTTCCCTCGCATTTTCTCGCGCGTGAACGCCGGTTTGCTCTTGCACAGGAGGCGCGACGAAAATTGTCGCCGCGTGCGGGAAGACTGGAGCGCTCGCTGAGACGCCTTTCGACACAACCGCTTGAAAGGAAACCAAGAAGCGGCGAGGCATCGTTTTGGGGCTCCGCGTGTTATTTACTAGAAAATGAGGTGTGCCTTGAAACCTCACCGACAAAAGTTTCCTTTCTCTTTCTTCGTTCCACTTCTTTTATCTCCTTTGCATTAGTTTATCGTCGTGTTTTTCCGGCTCTGCAGGTCTAGAGATTCTCCCTTGCTCTTCGGCGCTGTGAGCCTCTTATGCGAGTGATGGGACAGTATTGACTGAGAAGTAGGCGGGCAAGCCGCCGCATCTTCTTCTTGTCCTTCGCACTTGCTTCTCTGTTTGCGTCATTTTTATTTTAGCCACTTCGTATATATTTTTGAAATGTCGCCAGCACGAAATATTCTGCTGGGAATTGATAGGGTGGGGCTGCAGCTGGTGTCTTCGAGAGGCAAAACGAGCGCTTTCTGCGTTATAAAGAGGCGGGAAATGAGACGCCTACCCAAGTTCGATTATCGGATTCGTATCGCGAGCTATTACCTTTTTTTTTAACTTTTTTCTGATCTTACTGGAGCCCTAGCACCAGAAACAAGTTTGACGTAGTTATTGCGTAGACGCATTACCAGAAAGAAAAGACTAAAGGCGACATTCGCTAAATAAGGTGCTTTTACGTTGGTACTTGCCCGTAAATATATAGACCATATTTAAAAGAAAGCATACTAACTAATTAATTAATTAATTAATTAATTAATTAATTTGTAAATACTGCTAATCCCAAAGGGATCATAGCCGGAGGGCATATGCAGTAGTTGAATACAAAATAACACAAATTGTGATACAATGGAAACAAGAAATAATTACAAAGAAAGTGCAACACAAGAGCGATTAGTCGTATGTGCATATAAAGAAAACAGGCTCGCATAATAAAACCGTAGTCAAGGGAAGGAAAAAAAAAGAAACAGGGAAAAAAAAAAGAAAAACATTTTGAGATCACGGTGTAAGCATTTTAACATAGTGGAGCTTTAGCGCGAGGCGACAAATGCATCCTGTGGGATCGAATAACTTGACCTGCTCAAATTCATGATAAAAGAAAGTAGGCGTGCGAGAACGGAGAGAAGAGAACATATCAAGACAACACATCACGGCGTTTACGTTGTCTTGATCTCTTCTCTCGTGTCCGTGTTTGCACCTGCATCTTCTTTTATCACGAAGCCGTAACACCTATCACAACGTTCTGTTGTTCAGACCTTCTCGAAAGCTATATCCCGGCTCTACGCAAGGGAAATACAAATACGTACGCATAATAATGCAGACATCGAAAAAGGCCTGATGTGTACCGCTTTAGAAGTAAGCATTCGGAAGATAGGCGAATGGGATATATTTATTTCCATAAGAACAGAAATAATCAAAACGCTGGCGATTAAAGCGAAGATGGTGCGCACTAAAAAGGCAGCGTGCACGAGAGCCATTTGTTGTATCCTCAAACGTGGGGCACAACTTGTTGCTTCATCTTTTATGAGTCCGCTTTGGCCGCCATTTTTACGAGGGCGTAATCCGATAAACGCAAGCGTAAATGCCGAGCGGTAACGATCCTGGACGCAAGCACATGTTCGTGCGGTTCCGGTAAAAGATATTAATAGCAGCAAGGGGGGAGCCTATTCCAGAGAAAATTAGTGGTTTGGGCCACACTTGCGATGCTTGAGCAAGCCGTTCAGCGTTCTGGAAAAATGAGTGACAGCTTTAGAAAAAAAGAGCAGGCAAGCGATGACGCTGCAAAAAAAAAAAAAAGCTTTCCGCAGTTTATGCAAAGGTTTATGCAAAAAAAAGGTTGGGGGGGGGGGGGGGGGGGGCTAATGGATAACTGAATATCTCACGAGATATCGATGAAACCGAGCAGAGACTTATTATTTTAACCAACACCAAGTGACACTCTTCAGGTCAAGCACTTAATTCCAGTTTTAAGAATATTCATAAACAGTCTTCTAAAAATAGAGATCGGCGGTTCTAGTTAAAGTTAAGCGTTATATTGCATTCATGTGATATTGAAACATAACTATATCTAAGACGAGGCTGATTAACAGTCAGGTTTAATAATGAAAATTAATCGATTGGGTTAATTGAAAGATTGTGAGCAGCTGGGACCGCTGCGGTACCTGGCCAGAGCAGAACTCGAACGCGCGCTTCTTTCTACGTGTCCTCCGAGATCCGCTCTGTCGGGGCGCGAAATGCAAGGTTGACCCAAGGAATACACCAGGCCACACGAAGGCCGACGTGCGAGTAGCACTACCAGACGCATAACTGAAGGATTAGGGTCCCCTCTAGAACATTTTCTTTAGTTTTCAAGTCTTGCGCAGAAATACTGCTCTGAAAATGCCGGCAACAGTATTGCGGGCGCTTACTTACGTCACTAATGTTAGTAGTTGTTGGGGCTTTACCTCCCAAAAGCCACCATCCGATTACGAGGGACGCCATAGTGGAGGGCTCCGAGAATTGTGACCACCTGGTATTCTTTAACGCGCACCGAAGTCTAAGAACACGGGTCTCTAGCCTTCCGCCTCCATCGAAATGCGGCTGCCGCAGCCGGGATTCGATCCCACAACCTTCGGGTCAGCATTCGAGCACCATAACCTCTATAGACCACCACGGCGGGTCGTAGCTAATGTCGTATCCAATCCAATCCAAAGTAAGAAGGCGCACGTACGATGCTCAGGCCACTTTCCTTTGCGAAGCTCCGGCACCTAAAGATAGAGACGCAGCATTTTAGAACGCCGCCAAGGACACACGAAGCCTCAGAGAAGGTCAGCGGGGGTGAACGATGCGTCGTCATATCTAGTGCGAGTAAATAGACGACGTGTGCGGAAGGCTCCCCGTTAAAGCCCCCGTGTGGCGCTATTTTTTGCCCCGCATTAGAAGCCTAGCGTGCGTTCATCTATAACTCCTGACTTTCTTTTTACTATAGTTTGAATCAAACTTTAAAGCGAGCATAGTCCTGACGACCCGAGCTTCATGGTGCATCCAGACAGAACAGAAAAGAAGAAAGAAATAGCAGTGGCGGCGAGTTTTGTTGCGGGGAACCGTCGGTGCGTGCGAAGCGTTTAAACGAGTACGGCTAATTCATAATAGTACACAGTTATATTTTCGTTACATTGCTATATTAGTAAATATTATCCAAATGCAGCCAATATTAGGCAAAAGGTAGCCCTCACTAGCAGGCAAGAGTAATACGTTATGGGGTTTTAAGCGTTAAAACCACGATAGGATTATGAGGCACGCGGTAGTGCGGGACTCCAAGTTAATTTTGACCGTCTGGATTTCTTTAACGTGCACCTGAATATAAACACACGTGTGTTTTCGCATTTTGCGGTTATCGAAATGCTGCCTTCCCTCATTTCATTATCGCTCTCTCTCTCTCTCTCTCTCTCTGTGCAGGCAAACCGGACAAACGTCTGCTGATCTAAACAAGTGATGTGGTGGTTAAAAGGGTTATTGATCGTTTTTATTTACCGGTACTCAAGGATCACGAACGAAGCTAACTTTCCAAGAAAGAGCAGCGTTACGCGTTTCTTTAGTGCATTTGTATTACATCGCGTGACAAACAGTGACAGCCACAACAACCACCATAACCTTTCCCCGAAGACTGTGCCGCTGTCGTCCAAGTCCAAACGACACAAACGGTGCCGTCGTCCCGCGGTCGTATTTCCGGCTTTGATGTCACCGTTTGTTGCGCGCGTTAGATGTTCCTTCTTGCTATATATATATATATATATATATATATATATATATATATATATATATATATATATATATATATAACCTTGCCGCCACAAGGCAAATTAGTCCCGTATTCTTTCTTCACTGGCGCGAAACGAGCAACACGACTCGTTCCAATGCCGTAAAAGGAAAATTGCCGCCGCCTGCAGAGGAACAAAATCACGCTTCAACAAAGTTGCACAGCGACAACTGAAGCGCGAAGGAAAGAGACATGAAAGCTTAGCGAGAAACTCATTTGGCATCGTGTTGCAGTGTTGTGTGTCGTATGGAATCCTTTCCTCAAAGGAAAAGTTCCATAGACGGAAGTGACCGCTTCCAGCCAGTCAATCCCAGCTGATGGTAAGTTAAATGCCGAAGACATTAGGCTCGTATTTGGGAGCCCCGTGGTGGTATTTTTTTTTAGCCGCGCTTCTTTCAGAAAAAAAAATTTCGTGCTATTTATATATGTGGTTGTGACAACCATTTCACACACTAAACACATCTGCGCCTGAATAGTTGCTTTCAGGATGAACTAGAGAGTCTGTCATGCAGCGAAAGCAAATCACTGCGAACCAATTGCGCGTGGCGCCACTTCTTTTCAGTGTTGCCAAGCTATCACACCAAAGCGTATTCCGTGCTGCATTATGTGTTCTCATTTGCTCTTTACGCTAGTTCGCAAATGTTTGAAACAACCGAAAACCGAAATTTGATGGTCCTGTCTGGTGCCTCGCCCACGACCCATTGTAAACACGGACTTGTTTTTACTTATGGTTACTACTGGTTAGGTTAGGCACAAAAGCACAAGCGTGCGCTCTTTAAACCAGAGCGGTACGTGGGATTTTTGAAATAAAAAGAGGAAACGTATGAAATCACGAAGTAAGAAATAAACTGCTGGACTTGAAGCGGGACGGGGGGTATGCTGTCGTTCCCCAGAGGTTGCCCTGTTCACGCCGCGTTTTGGCAATGCTCCAGCCGCGTCCTGTTGCCAAGTCAGGAACAGCTGCAGCCGCTTTCGGAGCCTGCCAGCGGATAATCATGTACTGAACCGTGAGACCAAACAATCGATAAAAAGCGAAAAAAATATATAGAAAGGATCTGTGATGCAGGAGGTCACAGCCGAGATTTTATTTTTTTAAATTGACTTTCCCTCCCTACATGCGTTGTCCTTGTTGGAACTGTATCGCACTCCCCCACCGTGCTTGAATGGGCAGGCTTTTATTAGATGATGACTCAAGAAGTGGCTGCCACAAATACCATTTCTTTTTATTGAAGCGTGAGGCCGAGCATATTGGTTGCGTTTGACAAAGCCAAAGCTTTGTCAAAGCCAAATAGCGGCAGTCGTTATGCGCGAGAATCTCGTTCTTGTAGCCAAGGACCTAACGTCGGGCTCGACGAGTAGTGAAAACGGCTTTCGAGATTGTTCCTTCACCTTTATAAACAGAAAGTGAACGCAATTTCTTTCATATTGTGCAAGCAAAGAACTCTAAGCTGGGCGTACAGCAGTCACGCATTGAAACGTGCAAATTTAGGGCTAAGCGATGCACCTACTTTGACTTCTAGCGGCTACAGTTCGTGCCATATCGGCGTAACTTTGACTCGAACAGTTACGTCAGCGCCACTAGTAACTTTATCGGCCGCATTTGCAACGACGTGACGCGGTTATCGCGAGCTATTGCTCATGGCATTCGTTATACTTGAAAAAAAAAACTATGTTGAGTCTCAATCAGTGCGTACTCTACAGCATTTGTGCTTGACAATTTAAGGAAAGCCATGGGATTGCAATCCAGCGAAATTTCTTATGGCTACAACGGATGAGGGCAGAGGCACTCTGCGAAATGCCCTCGCACGGTCACGTGATGTATTGGTGCGAGTTGTATTGCTATGATGGGCGCAAGCGATGAACGCCCAAGACGAACAAATGTTCTACAGCAAATGCGACAACCCGCCACGGTGGTCTAGGGGTTATGGTGCTCGACTGCTGATCCGAAGCTCGTGGGATCGAATCCCGGCCCCGACGGCTGCATTTCGATGGAGGCAAAATGCTGGAAGCCCATGTACTTAGACTTAGGTGCACGCTTAAGAACCCCAGGTGGTCGAAATTTCCCGAGCCCTATAATACGGCGTCCCTCATAATCATATCGTGGTTTTGGGATGTAAAACACCAACAATTGTTATTAGGAAAATGAGACCGGACGACTTTGTCGTTGCTGCATTGAATCGACCGCGACTGTGGTGTGCACAACATCGTTGCTGTCATGCCAGTGACGCGTCACAGTAAGAAGCAGAGGAAATGACCTGCCGAGCAGAGAAAAAAAAAAGCACTGAGAAGCGTGAGTCATCAGGTATTCGAGCGAGATCAAAACAGAGAAGCGGAAAACGTGACTTTCGCGTTGGTTAAAGCCGCCTCTATTAACTGCTTCCTACCTCCCTTTACTCTCTGCGTTGTAGTGGCTGTTCGCCGCACAACACCAGGCCGTCGTCGTTCGCCAGGGGTGTTGGCGTTTACTGCCCGTTCCGGGACAACGAACGGCCGCCGCTTGCGTCGTGAGGACCCGCTCGTTGCTTTTCTCCCCGTCCATTCTTGGATCTCGCAAACGCTCCGTACGAGACCGCACACACCACGCGCGGCATGCGGCCAGCGCAGCCCGGCCCGACGGGTCCTGGCATCGCGCTCGTTCTGGAATCTCATCAAGGGGTGGCCCCGCTGGAGTCGTTGTTGCGGGCCACACGTTGGCACCATTTCCTCGCTAAAAGTGTGCAGTACCGGGGAGCTCGCGTGGCTGCCGTTGACAAGAGGATAGCGCTTAATACCCGTGCATCGCTTCATTGTGTACATCGGCGGAACTTTCCGCGTCCGGTGGGACATCACCTGCCGTCTGGAGAGACAAGGAGGAACAGGAACTCGACGCTTAATTTTGTCGGTGCGCTGGCTTTATGGTGAACCCAAGTTTCAAAACGCCATTGAAGTTCCTGTAACGACACCTAGTTTCTTGCGCACACCAGTAACGGTGGGTGTGAGCTTCGGTATCTCCGAAACGCTGCACATCACTGGTGCAGGCAAGAAAGAAAATAACGAAAAAGACTACTTTGCCCATCTGTGGGAAGTGTTCCCGCTATTCAAGCCTTTTCCCTGCAGTCCCTGTCCGCCATCTCTACCCCAACAGCCGGACCATTTTACCCTCTCTCGCACAGGGCATCAGGGCTAGGTGGTCCGTCGTGTACGTACAGTGTAGAAGCCTCAAGAGGTAGGAAAAGGAGGGAGACGAGAAAGAGTGAGCACCGCAGTTCTTTTGCGGAGACGCTTTACGGCTCGCCTTCGGCGCGCAGTCCATTTTATATGTGCTTCCTCAGCAGCGTGCTCGCGGAGCAGAGTGGTTTGCAAGCTGGCACTGTCGAGCGAAACGAGAACGCATGTGGAGTATGTGTAAGCCTTATGCCGTTCGCGGAACCTCGGAAAGAACGAGTGTATATAGTGTACAGGCTAGTACAAGTTGTAGCCCACGAGAACGTGCCCCTAGATTTGTTATGCAGAGCAGGAAGCTCTCGACTCACCTTCATACGTTTGCCTGCCGGCGTGAGTGCGCTCGTGGTGCACCTTTTTTGCTCTTTTTTTGAATGACGGTTCGTTCGCATGCATGGGCCAGGGCCCTGGTTAAGGAACTACCGCGGAAGTGTGCGAGCTTTCGAAGAAGGCTCCGGGCGCGCGGAGCTAAATGGCGCCGGGTTTTCGCAAGCAGTGTTTACGCGCGTGCCTAGCTGCCGTCGCCAGCGACGAATTACGCAGCACTGCATGAATAATTACTTCCACTTGCTGTTTTGGAAAGGAGTCCAGAAGGAGAAGAGTGAGGCAAGGGTAGCTACCGCTTCGGGCTATAGAAGAGCAGCGATATTGTTCTCGAAAACTGTTACAAGTGCCGTTACTTACATTGAAGAAGAACGGAACCAGCTGCTAAGAGTGGTGCGCAGGTCACTTGCGCAAGCAGTCCCTGATATGAGGATTAGATAAACCGATGCCTAACGCACACATATTGTCTTCAATCTTGCGCACGTGGCATGCGCACCGCGCTAAATGCAGTTGTGATTTGCGCGCACCAGCCTGAATCACCGAGTTATTCGACATGGCCAGAACGATTCGAAAACGTAGATTATCAAATTGGCGAACTCATACAAAAGAATATAGCTTTTAGAGCTCTTATCAAGAGAAGTAGGTATTTACATTAATAGCAATTATGAACCGCAACTTTTGTGCACCTATTTAACATTTAATCATTCAAGCATTGGTGTTGTAAGTCCCGAGCGTAAGGCCAGGCATAATAAACATTCGGACATAACATCCGGCTCAACGAACCTTATTAGAAGATGTATGGCTCAGGTTAGACTTTCTAGTATGTGCAATCGCCCTTTGTCGGAACAAAAGGCTCTGGGGCACTGGCCGAGTACGTCCTCAAAACATGATGCTTTGAAAGCGTTACTGCGTTTCTTGCTGACAACTGGTCTTAGAAACAGACTTCAATTAGTGCCTCTAATCATTATTTCTTTTTCTTTTCTCTTCGTTTCCTTTTTTTTTTTTTCGAAACATCCCTTTCCTATCATCTCTTATCCCCCTTAGCCCTTTCCACAGCACAGGGTACTCAGCCGGTCTAAGAACTGGCTAGCCTCCCTGTCTTTCCGCTTGTTTCTTCCTTCCTTCCTGCTACTACCTGCGAAATATAAGGCCGATATAGCTACGAACATTTTAATGGCTGTTACATGCATTGCTAACACTATCGGGGCTTGGCCTTTCGGAAGAAACTGCGAGTTTTGAATTTACTAATGCTGCATAATCGGAAAGATGACGATTGCACGGCAAGTTCTCCTTTCGGGCACTTTATATTTTTCACATTTATATCATTATTGCTACAAAAAACGACCCTTATACTTTCCTTTGGTTGATTGCCGGTTATTTCAAATTAAGATTGTGTCTAACAAAGAAAAATAAGCCCTTAAATTCTCCTTCTTTCGCTCATGTATGTAAAAGACGCGTTTAAGCAGTCGACGCGAAGTCCTACGATGCACGGCTACGTAATCATCTGACCATCAGTGTTTTAACCACAGAAGAGAATGATCTTTGATCAATCCCTCCGTCGAGTCGTGTTTAACGGGATATGTATTATACTGAGATGAGGCCGCTAACACATTGGCATCCTGCAACTTAAGAGATCAAAGAAACGCAGGTAACTCGTGTAAAAATCTGCACTCAGAGACTGACTGGAGGCTAGATGGGCCGCCCCACAAGTTCACAATACTATTGCCTCCTTTCCATCGTCTCACTCACTCACTCACTCACTCACTCACTCACTCACTCACTCACTCACTCACTCACTCACTCACTCACTCACTCACTCACTCACTCACTCACTCACTCACTCACTCACTCACTCACTCACTCACTCACTCACTCACTCACTCACTCACTCACTCACTCACTCACTCACTCACTCACTCACTCACTCACTCACTCACTCACTCACTCTTTCTTTCTTTCTTTCTTTCTTTCTTTCTTTCTTTCTTTCTTTCTTTCTTTCTTTCTTTCTTTCTTTCTTTCTTTCTTCCTTTCTTTCTTTCTTTCTTTCTTTCTTTCTTTCTTTCTTTCTTTCTTTCTTTCTTTCTTTGATCCCTCAAGCCGTTTCTCCTTGAGTAGATTCGTGGGTACGTTGCGCATGAGGTTGAGCTCCTCACATTTCATAGTGTATACCTTCTCGACTTGGGCGTGTCCATTTGATCACTTGCCTAAAATTTTGTGTTATAGTCTCTACTTTGTTCCTTGAATTGTTATTCGGCCGATCACGCTGGTTTATCGTAACTAAAGGTCCAGGAGTGGTTATATAGCAACTAAAAAGTGTGTGCATTCTACTAATCACACGAACTATACGATGCAACATCTCGAATCTTCGCACTGTTTGTCAAAGTTTAGAGAAGCTGTTATGCACGAAAAGGCTACACAAAGAAACTCCTCTCGTAATCAGGGACACATTAACAAATACGAATGATAGCCTGTCACTGCCTCGTGTGTGCAAGAAAAGTAATAACTATCCTTTGCTGATGAACATTTCAACAGCCAGAAATGCAACCCAGAGGTAAAAACAAAGCAACAAAAAAGAAAAAAAAAACAGTGCTGGTAGTAGCTTCCCCGCGGCGCTTGTTTCAGTGATGGTTGGAAGTTGTAGCTGCGCACAACGAAGTGACATTTTCTGTGTCTTTATAATCGTCGTTCCACTGTTGGATTTGCAGGGAGCGGTTATGGTGGTGCGAACGTGAAATGCGCATCTTTGGTGCAATTATTACAAACGCGCCTTAATTGTTTCTACGTCCTGTGGGGAAGCGGGGAACAAAAAAATCGGCAGATCCCACGCACCGTAGGAGTCGATGTTATGCGAAGCATGCGGCGGGTATGTGACTGTGGCGTAACTTTTTTTTTTTACTGAGCGACACGTTTCAAAATGAGGCTAAAGATTTGTATAAATTTCATACGCACATATATATATGTTGAAGAGCCGCATATTTGTTGCATAACCAGTTGTTTACGGTTGGGTAACGCTGCCAGTGGTAACGTGGGTATTACCAACACTAGAAGCGGTAAGCTGATATGTAGTGCTTATACGTGTCCCGAGAACGCCCGCACGTTTCACGTACCCGTGTGCATGTGTGCAAGACGTTCTTGACAGTTCTTGAACAAGGGCATCATCACCGTGATCAGTGAGCACTAGCAGCTGGTCATGACTTGTTATAGGATTCGGTCGTGGTCGTGTTGACGAGGGGTCCATGTGTAGGGAAGTATGTGTCATAGTACAGCTGTTGGAATTCGTAGATGCCTCGGTCATTTCGTCGACAAATTGTCTGTCGACAGAGCCGGCGACATGTCGGAACCTGAAGCCATCCTTCGCGTTGGTGAGGTATAGGCCGTCGAGGCTGGGTAGGCCTGGATAGTGCTACGTAGACCAACATCACTGCATGGTGTTTCTCGTATTCGTAGACTACCTGGGCGTATGTGGCCTAATGTAGCCTAGTCTACAAAGCGGCTGTCAATCAATCTGGCATCATCCTCGGTCAGCATGAGGCCATCGCCCAGCCTCGCAAGAAATTAAGAGGACACTGCGTCGTTCTGGTTGACGAAGTGCACTTTACGGTGCGGTGATGTGGATATCATACGTAACTTTCGTTAATGTATTCCTCCGGCGTCAAGCAATGCTTCAATTTAGCTTGCTGAATCATAGGAATAAAAACGTAATGTTTATTGGACTGCTATAAAAGCGAAGCGAACACTGGAACTACAGACGTTAATCTGATATGACGCCTTTATCGTAGGAGTACACATCGTAGGAGCATCATGCAGCGTTTATTGCTTTCCTGTAAAATTAGATAGCCAGCACCACAACTACAATTGACGTTGCACCGATATTACGCCCGCGTAGGCTGTCTTTCATAACCAGTTTATAGACCTGGCGTGGCTCAGTGGTAGAATGCCTGGTCGACACGCAGAATGCGTGGGTTCGATTCCTGCTGGGATCCTAATTCTCATACTTTCCATTCGTTGAGTCAACGCTGCTGATGTTGGTTTTGTTTAACGTTCTAGCATTTAAGTTACCAATGTCTGTTCTCGCCGTTCCTGGATAGATATAAACTGTCAATCACCTGTGGCACATATCCGTACACCGCGGCCCGTGGTAAACGGGTATGTGCCACACGTGTCTAGTGGAAAGGGTTTGACGACGTACGTGACAGGATTTTAACGTTATTCATGTCGTGACCCGGCAATCATATTCGTCAAATCCTCTTGCCCTCCCATGCAAATTTTGGTCTACACCAAGTTAAGGAGGCGATCATGAGAGCACCCAGGCGTAGGCGGCTAGATAGATAGATAGATAGATAGATAGACAGATAGATAGATAGATACGTAGATAGAAACGCTCAAAGTGCCAGAGGTTCGCTAAGAAATGCTTCGCATTTAAAATGGTCGTTCCAGATTGCCATCTTGTGTTCAACTTTGCAAGCCGTAGAGGACCATTGCTTTTCCCTGCATAGGGAACGCCTTAGAGTTGGTCTTCTCTTATCCAACAAAATAACGACTCCCCTCATAGGAATCGCCACCAGCTGCCTGCAGGATGTCTTTCCCACGGGAGGCCATTTGCTGGCCGCCCTGTTGCTAGCCGTCTCAGGGACGAAAGTGGACTAGAGGCCGGAAGAATGCATAGAGACGCAACGTAAATCTCAGTACCAGCCATAACGGGTATAACATGCGTTTATTCGTTCCTGCGCAACAGAATCAGTGTAGCTCTGGAATATTGCGCCCCATAGCGAGCACCGAACGGGCAACGGTACTCGCAAGGCACAGGCTGCTCGCGATGCGCACAAGCGTGAGCACTCAGCGAGATTTATCCCTCATCCCGTATCCCGCACCTTGCTAAAGTTGCGTTCAGTGAGAAGAGGAGCGTTGCTCGCGAGTGTTAGTAGCTGCGTGTGCTCCCACAACCGAACCTCGTATATAAGGGCACCTTCGGTACACTCATTTCTCGCTATTGACCACAAGAAGACATTAAGTCCATTGCGTGTGCTTGCACATTATAAACTTCTCTCCTCCTCATTTTTCCCACTCCGGTCTCGGCACTCCTGAGTGCCCGGTGGACATTCGGATTCAGCATGGCTAACATTCATGCGTTTCTATCATCACGTTTCTCCTCCTCTATTTTTACTTCATTTGTTTAAAGTGAGCTTTAGGGCTGAGCGGGGATTTCGAAGGCGTAAACGCAAGCATTCGCGCTATAAAGGAGTGGAGCTGTGATCGAGAACCCCCTTATGTGCCTTAACAGCGAAAGCTTGAAAAATATTGGCAGATTTCGTACAAAGCTGCGTTGATCGCATTAGTTTTTTTTTTTTCGATTTCTAGCGCGCCTCAGTTCGTGTCCAACACATCAAGCTTAATATATCGCTGTAAGCGCTCACGTCAACAAGGCAGCACCTATACACCTTTTCACAGGAGAGAAAAAACGCCGCCATGTTGGGCTGCGCGTGGGAGTACAAAGGCCGAGGTCACAGCCTCGGTAGTGCACTTTTGGGGGGTCACGCCTATTTAGCGCAGCCCAAAGAGAACTATGGCGGCGCCCAGGGAGCCGTCTGTGAAAAGGTCTATAGAAGGTAAAATTTAATAACTTAGTGAAAGAGAAAGAAACGTGGTAGCAGCAGACCATCCTACTGACGCCTCTCATTCATTTCCTCAATATGTAATAGACTTTATTGCAGGATAATTTCTGTCCAGCAATTTGGATGAGGAAAGCGGCCATCGAGTAGCGCACATAAGGCAGTTGTGCTTAGAGAGCGCGGCAACTGTCTTCCACGCGCTGCACGGATGCACGCTTGGGATTTCGGACCCAAGCCGCATTGCGCCGTCCATTCGGAAGGAAGGAAAAAAGGAGCTCCTGCCGGCTACCACGCCGTTTGTGACTGCCGCCAGAAGCGAGCGTTCATCCCTTATCTCCGTGAAAAATAGAGCAGCCTGGCGACCCGCAGCACGCCGTTCGGCGCTGTATCTGCTTCGCCCGATGGCAGCCCTCCTTGGGACGCCCTTGCTCTGCGCCTACAAACCACGGCGCAGAAGAGGATACGCGACAGGTCAAGAAAGCGCCCACAAGACGGACACACGGTTCCCTCACTCGGCTGCCCGTGAAGGGTTGGAGAAGGGGGCAAGAAGGGTGCCGGCCACGTGCGGTGGCCGATCTCCTTCCGCGTGGCGCCGTAAGGGCGCAATTCATCAACGGCCGGCAGTTTCTTCTGTCCCAGCACGCATTGGCGTTGGTGCTGCCAAGCTCCTCCTCGGCGTCTTTTGTGTGTTCTTCGTTCGCTCGCGTCTCGCTTTTGCTTCGCTGATGGCTCTCTCGACTGGGCTCTGCGGTTTCTTGTTTGATTTTCTAGGTAGCGATCGAGAACATTACTTCGTTTTTTTTTTTTTCTCTCAGATCTGTTCGACCAGGTAGCGATCTTTCTTTCGCGCGCAATGGCTCCCCCTTTCGGCTCATCAGCCACGCGCGCAAGGCACGCTACGCCGAACCCAGATACGTTTAGGGATACGCCTACTGCGCCGAGCTGAGCTTTCGTCGAGACCCGGCCTTGATGCTTTTGTGGCATTTATTCTTACGACAGCTGGAAAGAGCGTAGCTGTTTCGATTTGACAGCAGTAAAAAGCAAGAAAAAATTAAGGGACCCTTAAGCTTCGCCTTTAAGAGTTGAACGCGATAGCGAAATCCGGCCCCTAGTGCGCAATTCCACCACTAAGTGCATACTTATTAATGTTTGTTGTTACACACGCACGTGCACACAGACACACATAGGCGCGCGCAACGTGGTCAGGCCAGGAAAGCGGAGGTCAAATGCCAAGAACGCAATGAAGATGCTTGGCTGAGAGCCAGATAAGCTTAAATGAAGCGTCGTCGCCGTGATATGGATCCCCAACTAGGAGCGCGGGTAGCCGATCACAGGCGTCAACGACGCCAATAAAATTCGGGGACCCTTAGGCTTCGCCCTTAAGGGTTGAACGCGATAGCGAAATCCGGCCCGTAGTGCGCACTTCAACCACTAAGTGCATACTTATTAATGTGTACTGTTACACACACACGCACATAGACACGTTCGCGCGCGCGCGAATGGTAGAGGTTTTCGATCTAAAGCAAGAGTCGCATAACCTCCAAGATAAACGCCGCGCGCTTGCCATCTCGGAGGCTATAAAAAGTCGAAAGATATTTTTCACAATGCCTCACAGATGGCAGCACATTATCTAGCGTTTGCTGTTTGCTTGATTAACGCCTCCTCTAGAAAGCCAGCGTTGGCTTGATATGTTTTCCGCTAGATGGACATAGTTGTGCATTTTTAGAGCTGTTTGAAAGTTCGTGTGTGTTTTTAGCGGCGACGGCTGCACTATCTCGGCCTTTTTCGACGTAGTTTGATGGCCTCGCCTATGCGCCTACAAATCGCCGAATGGGCTCGTTTTCGTCGTAACACCTGCCGAACAAAATGCGTTAAGGAGACTCCTTCCACTACATGAGATTTATATAGTGTTTTTTTCCAAAGCAGCTGCAAGTAACATTGTGGCTTTGTGGTAGGACACTTGCTTGCCACGCGAACGGCCCGGGTTCGATCCTCGATGGGACCGAAGATTTCATTCTTTATTTTATTTGCTTCTTTCTCGATTTCTCGCTCACGGACGATTTTACGCTCACAACCAACGGTGCCGACACCGACGCCGACACCAGAATTTCTGCGACACGAGCTCTCTAACGCTATCGCGTTAAAATTTGTTTGACAAGGGGCATCATACTGGATTAGGAATCCTGTGGGTAACTTGATACAACGTCATCCAGGATAGCTGGTCGCTCACACGGTTGATGTGAAACGTCGACGCTTTCATATACTTTAATTTATAGTGGTCCTTTTATGGGTTTTAAAGGCGATAGTCTTTCTTGGGGAACTTAAACGCAGAAATTTTGGTCTGTCTTTCTGTTTGTCGGCACGTCACTCGATTCAGCCACCCGGCCAAAGTTGAACCGCTTGCCCAAGGGCCAGCCATCTTGAACGGCTGACTAGGTTCATACTTGTGTACATTGTTGATAAAAAGCAAACATTACGCATATCTGAGGCACAGCATCACTAGGTAAGTATTAGGTGGTGTGTTCCTTTAATAGAAAATACATAGATACGTAATTCTAGAGACCCTAGTTTCTTAAGCTGCGCTGAAAATGCGACTGCGCTGAAACTTGGTTTCCTCCGTGCCCTCTGCACGAGCTCATTGTTGTGTTTCGGTTTCGGTTCAGTATTGCACTGTACGAATGCCATGGGGCACCGCTCTGGCATTTGATTTTTACCCAGGCGACGTGTAAATAAAAGAGTGTGTGGAGAGTACTCGTTGAGTGCGGACGTTTCTTCTGCCTCGGCGCTTCGCGCCAAACCGCGTGTTCGGGCTGGCTGGAGTCCCCGCCGGTCGCGTTGGTCACTGCCGGTCTTCGCCTGCTGCTGCGCCGGGACTACCAGCCCGCAACACAGCAATCATATTTCCCGACGTATTGACAGATGGCGTCCATATCTCACGCAGCGCCTCTTCTATCGTCTTTAGACGACATTTGCAGCGAAGCACGCAGATACGCGGCCAATTTTATATCCTGGTAGTAATATTACGTACATGAAAGATGTCATATGGAAAGACTACGGAATAAATATGACTACCCCGGTTTTGTTCTTAAAGCGCTCCTAAGTTTGATGACTAGACTATGTCTTACACTATATCATCCCTCCCCTTTCCAGTGCTCCTGCAAAATGACGTGAAATGGAAGACTCCACCTACTGAGATGACGTCACGTCACGTGATGTTAAGGTGTGGCAGCGCGATGCAGGACAAGGAACGCAAAACAGACTAAGAGAGTCGCTTACTGCCAAGTGAAGGTTTATTACTTGATAGAGGCATTTATAGGAATAAGAAAAATGTACAAAGAAAGAGACATGCGATATGCCACATACAGAAATAGTCACCATCCTTCTTTGTATCGGAGTTCCTTGTCCTGCATCGCGCTGCACCAATTTAATAATGAGGAGAACCAACTAGCCCAAACCACTACTCTTCTAAGTCAGGCTGTGCGCACGTTCACGACCAATGTTTGCATCTCATGCACTGTCAGTCGGACGGGGAAACTAATTAAAGTAGAAGAAGCGTCGCCCTCTGGAAAACGACAAGTGGTCGACCGGTCGAAGATAATCTAAGCACAGACGGAGGGAGAGAGAGCTGGAAGGGCGCCAGAAAACGAGCCGTGCGCGGATTGTGAGATAGAGGTCATTGAAGGAAGATGGGGGTGAGCGGGAGAAAGCCTTGGAAGCAAATGAGAGTTTTCGTGGCACACGCTGTTCTACACGATCATGATCAGATCTGTGAGGGCAAAAAAAAAAAAAACGAAAACAGCTGAGCACAAAAAGACTTCCGAAAACAAAAGGGTTTGAAAAGAACAAAGGAACGCAAAAGACCAATGACGGCCAGGCGATGGGTTGTAAACGAAAAAGTCGGAGGCACAGTAAAGCAATTTATCTCGTACGCCCAGTGGTATCTCGGTGGCATCGAGCTCTTTCAATTCCCCGTTTGCGTCCGTTTTAGTGGGACTCTGTTTCACCTCCTCCCCCCGCCCCTTCTTCCATCCTCTCTCTCGCTTCCTTTATTTCTCTCCCTGTTCAGCGTCTTTTGTGTTGGCGCGTTAATTTTTGCGCTCAACTGCTGGGCATTGCGGATAGCTTGATTGGCGTTGTGCCTGCGAGTTGGGTTGAAATTGATTGCGTTCTGACGCGTCACGAGTTTTTTTTTTCTTTCCTTGGAAATCTAACCTCTTTCTAACCAGCGGGCATGACATCACAGGAAACGCTAGAAAAGGAGACAAAAAAAAAAGGCAAACAAGGACCCGAATGGCGCGTTTTCTCTTTTGTCAAATACCAGCACGCTAGCGCGAAAAGTTGATGCCGAGAAATGGCCCCCTATCGAATACGTCTCTTTTTCCGTCTTTTTACCGACTGCTAGTACTGCGTGACTCAGAAAAAAAAGGGGGGGGGGCGGATAACAACACGTACGCGAAGGAGAGAAGGTGACAGAATACGGTGCAGTGAATGGCAAATCCTGCTGCCTCCCACTCCATCATTCGTGCTTTACGGTACGGCCACTTTCGCCGCTTGCCGCTTCGTACATTCGGCAGGAGGCACTGCGCACATTTCACCCGCGCCCACTGATGTCGTGCCATACTGTTCGCAGCGTGAGGAAGCCTTTCAAGGCGAGTGTGCGCGACACTTACTGTTTGGCTTTGATTCTCCGAATTATCGGGTGCGGTATGCCACTTGACGTAGACAATAAAGAGTGAATTCGAGATGCGTTATGTTTGGAGAAAACGAGAAAGTGATAGAGGCTTTTTTAGAAATTACCACACCGCTTGCTCTGTGTATTAAATATTTTCCAACTCGATATTTTAATTGAAATATAGCGTCTCTGAACAAATGAGCAAATCTTATTCAGTACATGTGCTAATATATACTAACATATGCTAATATTACTGACCACACATAGTAAGTACTATGTGTAGAAAGTGTGGTGCTAACAGAAAAGAAGAATCAGCTACGGAGCATATACATGATGTTTGCGCTGGCGTATATACTAAGGGTATTATACTTGTCTGCGAGTTTTTTTTTTTTTGTTGTTGTTTTGGTAGTCTCGCGAATTTAACAGGACCGCCTATGATATTACAGAGCGCTCAAATGCAACCTTAAAATAGCAATGAAGATTAGAAACACCAGCGCAGACAGCATGCTATCCAGGCGTCGCCTCAGACAGGTATAGTCTTCTCCAATCGACCGCATGCTGAGATAGAAGCAACTGAACCACCGCAACCATCTCGTTCGGAAGGTCTCGTTATTGGCCTATTTGAGCGTCTGCTGGCAGGCGTAACCACCGCTCGAGATACGAACGCAGGTGCGGGACACGATCCCGGGTTCCCAACCGTTCGTGTGCGTCATGTTTATTGATCCTCTGTTTAGCACTTTTACCCGCTGTCCCGCGGTATACGTCAGTAAGTAGCTGTTGAGTTGTTATTGAAGTGCTAGCTCTCAATAGACTGCGTAATGTGGCATTGTTGAATGGGCACGATTCTTCTTCTTTTTTCTTTTTCTTCTTCCTATAATTATTACTAATTATCATTAGTATTTTATGCAACCACAACAACAACAACTACTACTACTGCTACTACTATTGCGACTACACTATTATTATTTTTGCGCACATAAAACGATCATAGAGAGGGGTGAGAATGGCTGTAAATTACCACTATAAGGAGCACTACGCCTGCTGACTTTACAAGGGAAAAATAATATTGTACTTGTAACAAGTGAAAACAGACCGCGTTCTTCTTTCTGTCGCCTCAACTTTTGAGTCATATTTTACGGTCCCTATTTTTCGAATAAATTCATATTGCACGGGTCCCATACGAGATGCGTCACCATGCAGTATCTCGTCGCTCCTATACGACTCGCTCTGCGTTCGTATTTTTCGTTTCCCTAAAGACCCGAGGGACCACATGCATTGAACTGAGAAGACGGGGAAGGCGACGAAAGTCCGTGCATAAGGCGCTCGGCCGGTCGCTTACAAAACTCTGTCGCTGCCGCCGCTGATGGAGAGATTATTCAACAGACCCTGGGCAAGGGCAGCCCAGAATGGTTGCCAATAAAGAAAGCGACGCGCTCTAATGCGACGAGAGAGACGGGGCGAAGAAATCAATTGGTGCTCGGGGCGAAACAAAAGCCACCGCCTTCCATAATGGCTGCGCCCCCACCGCGCACAGATTGTGAGACACAACGCTTGCACGGCCATCAATGTGCCACTGAGCTCGTGCGGTCTTTGTGTGTTCCCACGCCTGGGTCGCCCCGTAAAGGAAATCCCTCGCATCCAAGAGCACCACTTCGCTTGTTATCTTGCCGTTTTATAGTAACGTATTTTCGATATAATCTTTTTTTTTTTTACGTTCATTTGCACCGCTTCCTGACATTGCGCGTCATTCTATACGAAAGCCGAACTTTTCAAAGTTCGCGCAGCGGTCGTGATATTTGAGCGTATTATTCACTGACTGCAATGGCATGGAAACCTATCAAGCTGATGGAGCTGAAAAAAGAAGAAAGAATAGAAAAGCATCCTCGCGGGCGCTTTGCTAAGAAAGCGAAAAAAAGAAAAGGTAGCTCGTTTCAATTATTACGAGGTTTTGGGGAGTTCGTTGCATGAAAGCACTCTCCTCTATAGCTGTCCGGCGGCACGATCCTGCCGGAAAAATGACGCGCCATTTTCGCTAATGGAATGTCGGGGATCATGATACTAATACGTCTTTTTTTCCGGTGCGCTTGCTTTGAGCTCCACTCTGCGGAGGCCTCCACCGCCGCATAGTAACTCACCCGCTACTCTGGGTGAGTTGCTATGCGAAAGTGCCAGTGTGTCGTGACCGTGGTGTAGCGAAGACGTGAACCAGCTAATTGAAGCTCTCATCTTTAGGGACGCAAGTGGAACGTTGAAGCCGAGTTGACAGGTGCGCTCCATATTCGGCTCATCTCTGCAAATTGCCCGTGAAGTGTCAAGTGTCGACGGGCTTCGACGCGCTTAGTGGCTCGGTGAAAGTCGAGAGCTCCCGATCGCCAGTTTCTAATTTCTCCAAAACGAAGCTTTTTTTTTCTACCCTATCATCCGCTTTTCTGTGGTTCCTGCTTGGTAGTCGTCGGAGTTACACTGTAGACGCTAAGAGCGGAATCGAATTGCTCACTGTGCCAGTCCCCGAGCGTTAACAGGTGTAATTCTTGTAGACACATGTACTCTCACTCGCAAGCTTTGACACATCCGAAGGCTTTGATCCAGTTGTAGTGCGCTCCAAAAAAGGAAGCACTTTCTCTTGGTCACCAAATTTAATTCCTTCTCTACCATTTGTGTTCGAAACTATTAAAAGCACGGCTACTGCTTGATGTTATATGCGTACCTATCCGCAGAACATGCCTCAGAGTGTGGTATTAGAATGTTACTGCGCTGCATGAACGGATGAATAATTTTGAAGCTAGTGCTTTTTTTTTCGAACTCTGCTGGACTGTCCAAACCACGGACGCTGCCCGACTAAGCAATAGTCCCCAAATATTTGTTTTATTGATAATTTCTCGATGGGTAATGCTTATGATTGGATACACACTTTATTTTTAAAGAATATCAGCCGCAATAGGCGTGGCCTGCGTTGGACGCCTGCGCACTCGCGACATTCAATAGCCAAACCATTCGTAAAGCTTTAGATACCAAATTCTAAATATCTCCAATGTCAAGCATACTTTTATAGCGCCAACGTCAATTTTGGCTGCGCATCTCTTATGGTATAAGTTGGCTCTTCAAGGTAGACCAGTGACGTGACCTATGATTCAACGCGTTTTAATGCTAAATGAGACTACTGCTTGCTTTGCAAGCTATAGTATGGTTGCTGAAAGCCGTTCGTCACTTATCTCTGGAGCCCGTTTCTTGTCCTATATAATGCATCTGTTTGCCTGACTTACTCATGAAAGCATTTCACACACCCCTCCCCAGAGGGCGTTGTTTCTGCATAACTATTTATGAAGATTCAATCGAATATGGGCTTGTGTTGATAGCCCGTGCCAGCACATCAAGATGATGCAACACTGTTCAACCTATTGATGACTATAGCGAGAAAAAAAAATGGATGGCGAAATAAACACAAGACAGAAATAAAACGAGAACATAAGGACGAACACAGCTCCTGTACCTAAGTGCACGCTTATAGGTTCTCGCCGACGCACCATTTCTTATTTTTGTATATTAGCCTACGATTTGCGCCACGTTCGCCCACACTCAACACGCACACGCCCGCACGAGCACGCACGTGTGAGCCGCACTAAGCAGAGGATAAAGAAAAAAAAAAATGAAGCATAAACTCTCCGCCGGAGAATCCTCAGACAGGGCTGAATATAGTTATTTGGAATTGCCCTGTTTAACCTAGAAACGGTGACACGAGCCAACCTTTACAACCCCGTAGCCAACACTAACAGGCATAGATACTTAGTTAACCACCATTAGCTTGCACTTACTTGTCGAGGCAGCTATTGTTGCCTTATCTCTGCGACGACTGTTGTGTCCTACGCGGTCACACACACACACACACACACACACACACACACACACACACACACACACACACACACACACACACACACACACACACACACACACACACACACACACACACACACACACACACACACACACACACACACACACACACACACACACACACACACACACACACACACACACACACACACACGTCCCCACTCCCACACACACGCTTTTCCATTTAGATATAACAAAAGAATACCCACGCATTAAAACATACACAGGGAGCGTATTGGGTAAAAGGAAAGACTGCCTCCTGCACGTATGGAGGCTCAAAGGGTCCACGTCATGCTGACGAGAGACGGGAGCGCATAACAAATAGTGTGGTCGACATCGTTTCCTCTGCGTGGATTGAGTTCGTTTGAGAAAACTGGCTGGTCGATGAGGCACGCTAAGCAGGTTAGAAGAATGGAGCCCCGTGCAAGCGAGTCGCGTTGCTCCAGCGCCGATGGGGAGAGGGCCGCCACCTCGGGACCGCCGAGTCGTTTTATCGTTTCGTGAAGCGGGAAATTGGGGAAGAAAAGGCGCGGAAGAGCGATCTTCGCTGCACGCCAGTCTTCTTCTTTTCTTCCGAGTGTGCTTTACTTTATCTGTAATTCTCGCCTTCTTCCTCCTCCTTCTATTTCTCTATTTCCCTCTACCCTCCCTCTTTCTTTCCGAAGCGCATACTGCGATTTTTTTTTATTTCTACGGTGCTGGATGAAGGCCATTTATACGGCTGTCTGTGTATAGAGCAAGCTTGGCTTTAGAAACGCACTGCGGAGGTCGGGGTACGCAAGCCTTCGAGTTTACTCTTGCAAATTCACAATTTTCCCGAGCTCTCGGCGTCTACGGTTGGTACGTGCTCGCATTGCAGACGGCGGACCGGTTTTTCAGGCAATAAGAGTTTATCCACTTCCCACGTAGCATATTCTGCACAGGCCGGATGCGGTTAGGAGAACGCTTATGTTTGAGCGTATAGGCCTCTTTTGTTGTCATATTTATGTTTCCCGTAGTGCAGCAGAGAATAGTTTGACCTTGATGAAGTTCTGCGAATGGTTCAATTCGTTAGTTCTTCCTGCTTCTTGTGCGTCCTAAACATTCTAGAAAGTGGTAAATAATGGGAAAAAAAAAGTGGACGCGAACTTCAACTATTTCCTTGTGTTCACGAAGGAATGTAGGACAAAGTGTGAAGAAAAGTTATGGTTTCGGCAGTAACGTAAGGCAGTGACGCCTTGGCCAACGAAATACACTGTGCTGCAATCAGATACTACTAGACGTTATGTTCGTTGGCAGAAAAATTCCCATGCGTCAGCGGTCTCCTAACGAAAAAAAAAAAAGAAAAGAAAGAAAACGCTCAGCCGTGCTAGAAGTTACGTTTCCCTAGCGGAGTAGAAAGATTCTACCATCTTTCTTCATTTTATCTATCCAGAGTTATTCATTGGATCCTCTACAAAAATGGCGCTTATGGTTCTCCCTCTTATATTCGCGAACGTTTATCAAATTTTCATTCAAACCGCCGTATTACAGTCAGTGAACGAAATGACACGTCAACGTAACGCTGTAAACACGGAAAGAAGCTGAGCGCTACGGAAAGAAGAATAATGAAGACGAAGCAGACACACTCAGTAATAGTTATTGCATCTAGAAGAGAGCCTAATTTATTCAAAACAACCTCCTCAATTGGGAAAGCGGCGCTTTAGAACATGAATGAGGCCCAGACTCCGGCTGAGATGTTGGGTAGGCGTTAGCCAATATTAGCAGCTGCTGTACCTAGAGTTACTGTATATGCTACCTTTAGGTAGCATAGTTGCGCATCTGTTTTCCAACGCCGCTAGCAACCATGCATTGCGGAGAAGCTGACGCTCGGGCCAATTTTTGTATTTCTCGACGCCGCCGCTGCAGCTCACTCAATTAACACTAGTCATCGACAGTCAATGTTTATCGCCGGCCTTCGACACGCCAGACATGTTTATCGGCGACGCGGTAGGCATGTCGCCTGCAAAAATGGAGTGCGACTTCACCGCATAGCTGTGGTTGCTAGCCGGACCTATGCGCTACTCTGCTACCTAAAGGTAGCATATACAGTGACTCTAGCTGTACCGACTGCGCTTTTCAGGATCAGTATTTTTCATCGAGAAAGTGGCTGAAGCCAAAACACGCTTCTTGGAATGGTGGTCGCTTCATCCAATATGCGTCTAGCGGGATGAAAAGGTCTTTGGTGGAAGACGCGTATACCCCATGCCTGCAAAATGGTGTGACGTATAACAGTCAGAAGGCAAACCATAAGCCTAAACCTTTCGACGAGTTCATCCGGGCTGCCCAAATGTGGGCCAGATTTCTTCATTGCAGATACGACTTTGTGAACACAGCTTGGCCTTGCAAAATACGTCTAAGACAGGGCTTTTCTTACCCTGCTTACCTATCCCACTAAGTATAGGCTATTTTATGAACGGGTTTCGGTGCCGCCATAACCTTGCCGTTTTGTATATTAATAGCTGAACGAACAGTGCTACGGTAGGCGCATACGCATGTAAACGGCTGTGTTGGTACATTCGACATTTCCTGACCTTATCGATTTGCGTCGCGATATTACAAGAGCAAGAAAACATACGTTTAACAGCCCCAGGTGGAAACACCCATGTCTCTTACGTATAATCGTCTATAGCTGAATACTGATATATTGGCAGAAGCCCTCACGCTGGTTGAGCTTATTCTCTGCATGTTAAAGCGTAACGCTGTTCTTTAAGGAGCCATCGGAAGTAATGCGAGCGTTTAGAGTAATGTATAAAGGACGAAATACTTCCCCTCCTCCCCTCCTGCGCGAACAAACGCATTATATTTCTCACAAGCGAGTTCACGAAATCCCCTGCATGGTAAAATGAGCACCGGGACCCGTATTTAGAGCAAACACCTCACGCTAGAATTGTTCGGAAGAGACATTTTAAACCAATCGCGATGCCGGATATATCGTCAGGGAAGCCGGCTGACCAATGAGAATGAGCTCTTAGTATCGGAAAGTTTTGTGAATTTGATCGCGGTATTTTTGTCAAGAGTCCTAGTGTTTATCTGCATATAAAAAGAAGAAAGAAACAAAAAAGTCGTTGTTAATACGCTTAATTTTATCATCTTTTGAGAAAAGACAAAAGAAAGTCAGTGTTTGGACTTTACATAGGAAGAAAGAGGGTTGATTAAAATTTATCAGAAGCTGTACGTACGATGATGTGGAACGCGCGTGCCTGACAACTGCTGTCATCACCAGAAGCGTTTCTGTTTTTCTTCGCTTCGTTTTCTTTTTTGCGTTTTTTTAATTCTCATAGAGTGGTTCTCGCTTCTGAATCATTAGGAATAATTTCGTTCGCAAGAAAAGTAATATTATCAGCATTACTTAGTCGTTATTGATTACTTCGTCGCCACTGTCTCGCGATGATGCCAAGGCGCGTTGCTAAGCCAGTTTAAACAGAGAAGTCCGTACATCTGCGACCAGATCACCTCTTTTTCCTCAATATCTCGCTTCGGGAAATCTGGTACTGAAGCCGCACTGAGTGTCCCGGACCAACGAGTTCTCTTTACTCCAGCTATTGGAAATCTGGTATTTTCATTTGGAAACCCACATCGGAAGGACTGTTTTCGCGCCAACGAGCACGCCGCAGGCGACCGAGCGACTGAGAGAAGAAACAGAAAAAAAATAATAGTGACAGAGAGAGAGAGAGAGAGACGTGAAGGGTGCGTGGGAGTGAGGTTCTGTTTTCTTCTTTTTTTTTCATTCCGTACGTTGTCTATTGTTTCGCTGCTTCACTCTTCTTTCAGTCGTAATTATCTTCCCACAGACAGCACGCGTCGCTCCTCCGCAAGCGACGACATGCTGGCGGCGGCGGCGGCGAGCGGGGCAATCGAAACCCCGCTAGGCGCGTTCAAGCGTGAACCCGTCGTGGAACAAAAGACTTTGTGCGCCGGCTTCAAACGAGGGAAAAAGGAGCCCAGACGGAAAGAAGCGCCGAGCTCAGACATCGACGCAAGTGGTTCGAACAAACGTGACGCATCGAAGAGAGAGAGAGAGGGGGGAGGGGTAGTTCGCACTAAGAAAAGGAGAAAGAAAGGCGTCAGTAACGAAGAAAAACAAAGCGTCCCTGGAATGGTTGTGCGAGAAGATGAAGAGGTGATAGAACAAAAGAACCGCAGAATGAAAATCGACGAGTATGAACAAGGCGACGCGACGAGCAGCTGGGAGAGTGGAATCAGGAAAGAAGTTTATGTAGAGAGGAAGGATTGTGGGGAGAGATGAAAAGGCGCGGAAATAAAGAAAACGTGAACGGAACGGAGTGTCAGGAGAAGATGATGCGAATGAGGAAAGGACGGAAGAAGAAGAGGAGTGCTGCCGGAGAATGCTCAAAAGAATGGAACCTTCGTTGAGACGATGTCGTTTCGTTTGGCGCCGAGCGCGCCTTTGAAGCGCGTCTGAGTGATACGGAGGGATATTTTCTAGGCACGGTGAACAACGTGAGAGACGAAACGAGAGAAATAAGCAAGCTTCGCGCGGAGCGTCTTACTTGTCACTTCCATCTGAATAAACGGGGTGAAAGGAGACCGGCTTAGAATGTACGAGAAGGATTGTACCGCGCGCGTCTATTTGCCCCAACCATCAACCGCACCCTTCGTTTTTGGAGAATGTGCGTGGTTAAGATATCAAAAATTGACAGGTTGTATAGCGGTGAAAAAAATGTGCGTGAAGAAACATACAGATAGAAAAATGGCAATGAGCATGGAGACGGGGGCATTAAATACAAAGTACTTATCGGCATATTAGCCTGTCGATAAGAGAATCGCGGACATAGTCCCCCTCTTCCAACGAAACCGGCATCAAAATTTTTGTAGGTGACTCCAGATGATAGGAAGTTGCCGTCGTTTGCAGGAAATGCGCTAGTGATTGTTATAAATGCCTGCTTCATAGTCCACACAAAACGGAATAAAACGAGAGTGTTATGCGGAGTGTTATTAATCTGACTCTTAGCCAACATTATCCTGTTTGACTGCTTTACCGAATGCTGCGTACCGATGCATACGCAAGTCTTGGCTAACGTGTATTTTTTCTTCAACACGACATGCATTGAGCGCAACATTATCGCACAGACAGGATACCACTGAGCCACTGTTACACTTTAAAGTTGCAGTCCGCAATAATAAGGCCTATTAAGCCATGGTGGAACCAAAGGAGAGGGCAAAAGCGCATACTTTCTTTCTAGTTTCACTTGTATGTTTGCTGGTGTACTTTCTTTCATTCCTTCTAGAAGTTAGTCGAGGTGTCAGCTGTGTGTTACCGACGTTGCAAGCAAACTAGGCTTTTCGGTATAGTTCCGGTCTGCGAGACGCGATGCGTGGGGCCCCGTCGCGTGCTGCTGATGCACGCATAAAACTTCCCTCCAGTTCAGCGCTTTCGTTACAGAAATCCAGCATCTGCGAGGCCTTCCTTGCTCGGGTTTCGCTTCTCGGGCCGTGAATAACGGCCCCAATTTGGAAAACCCGGAAAACATCCAGCCGAAAGCCGTGCGTCGCGACGTAATTAAACTCGGCTCTCCCACGTACGCAAAGCCGACTGCGGACCCCTGCTGGGACGTAGCTCTGAGCTTGGGCAAGGAAGGGATCGCGAAGACCACGCACAATGGGCACCTGCGTTCGCTCCCAGCTGGACACGCCCTTTTCACTTCTTGCTTTGTTCTTTCGCCAAATTCATGACCTTCCATTAGGGGCCACTCGGAAGCAGCTCCTGTTTGTGACGGCTACACAGCGAAATACCCGCGCTTGCGTTAAAAGAACACGTGCCGAGAAGTTGAATCTGCGCATATGAGTTTGAGCTACTAAGAAATCTGCGCGTCGCTACACCCACTGTTTTTGCGTAGCGGGGTAGGTTTGTGTAATAATGAGTCAGATGGTGAGCTCGAGCAGCGAGGCTTGTTGCTACCAGAAATGGAGGCCTTTTGTGTGACACCACTTTTGTCGGACTGGTGCCAGACTCATCTGGCATGCTAGCCCCGTAGCATGATTGTGCCGCACGGTTACAGCTCATGATCATGTACTTGTTCTACAAGTGAAGAAAGAAAGAAAGAAAGAAAGAAAGAAAGAAAGAAAGAAAGAAAGAAAGAAAGAAAGAAAGAAAGAAAGAAAGAAAGAAAGAAAGAAAGAAAGAAAGAAAGAAAGAAAGAAAGAAAGAAAGAAAGAAAGAAAGAAAGAAAGAAAGAAAGAAAGATGGGGAGCCATTCGGTCGGCAAAACTCAAATCCCATCACTGCGGCGTCTCTCACAGCCCCTGAGTTGCTTTTGGTGAGCAAATAATAATAAAAAAAAAGGTCAGTCAGTCACCGCCACCTGCATTGGAAGGCTTAAGCAGCAAAGTCAAGTACACTTGCAGTTCCCGATAGGTTTCTCGGCACCACCTGTCCAAACAATTTCTCGGTCTTTCACGAAAGTTTATGTAACTGTTTGTAGTTTTCTGCGTGGTGTCTTTACTAAACAACCTTGGTAAAAAAAAAAAAAAAAACTTCTCTGAAAGTCTGAAATTCGCCAGGATGACATTCTTGACAGGGCGAAGTTTTGGGCTTTTACATGCGATGAGAGAATACTAGGGAAGGGGAAAGGCAACGGAGACTGCGAGAAGACCCCTAAGCGATGCAAACCCTACGGCCAACGGCGCCGTGCCCGTAGATCTATGAGAGGTGCGAACGCTCGGTTTCAGTGCGAGTTTCTGTCTCTGGAGTTTGGAAGTGCGCGTCGTGTCTGTGACTGTCTGTGGTTTGACTCGAACCTCTGTGTGCTGAGAATCAACCTAGGAACAACCTAGCATCACCGAGCTAAAGCCTAGCAGCAGCACGCTATAAACAACCAGATTAAACTTTAGAATCGTCCAGTTTTGTTGTTTCAAGCCTTGCGAGACTTAGTGCAAGCTTATCTTTTTTTTTATGTAAGGATGATAAGTAAAGTGCACATCGGGATTCTTGGTATACTAGAGCCCTTACGCGTAGCCCATCCGCACAGCACAAGTATTCACAAATATCGCAGTGTATGTGCACTTGCGCGTGTGAGAACAAGTGAGCACTTCCCCTGCCTGCCTGTATGTTGGACCCCTGCATGTTAGACCATTTTTATATTATACACCTACCACCGATCTGCAAGTACAAAACTGTGTAAAGGTTGGTCCAGCTTTGGTAAAGTAACGAATGATGTGCACAGAGTGCTCAATGCCTAGATCCCCTCCATTTGATTTTTTTTTTTCCTTACGCCATGTTCGCTGATTGTGCTCCATATCAACGGAGTAATTGCCATACTACAATAATTTGTTGTTGATAGAGTAAAAGCCTGGAGTTTTACGAACTCACAGAAGTCAGGCTTATTTTGACAAACGAGATGGGTTACTCTCGTGTGACCGGCATAGACAGGCTTGTAGATTCAGTTCGGATGTCTGATGTGAAACGCGTCTTCATCTATTCCAATCATCATCTTTTTTGGCTCTTGTGCGATTCGTTTCTCGTTTAAACTGTACTGATGGCATAATGAGCTCCATCCATCACTGCAACTTCGTTCAGAGTCAATGCCGCTGGAGAAGAGACCTCTACGTGCGCGGGCGGCCATTTTAGATAGGATTCAGCAAACACCTGCTCTGAAGAATTGCGTGTGGAAAAGAAAGAAAGAAAGAAACTAGCTGAAGCCATTGGGATGTAAATAAATAAATATCTCAAAAGGGTCGAGTCCCACACGCACCTCCATCTGTGCATTGCACGTGCATGCACAGCAGTATCATTGTTTAGCGGATAAAATCACGAATTGGCGAGGGCAGCATAAATCTTTCCCAAACTTTTTTTTTCTTTCATTATCATTAAACCGACATATAAAAGGAATCGCGGAGGGCTTCAAACGCAGACAAGTTGCCGGACTAAGTCGATATGAATGATGCCACGCGCCCACGATTTTCGCATGCTGGTTCTCCCGGGGGGCTCGCCCTACGCGTATACTATGGGGCCTCGCGCCCCGGCTGTCATAAATCAGGGCGAGTCTCGGGACTATATTACCTGCGACGCCGTCTTTTCCCTGTCACTCCGAGCCCGGCGCCAAATCCGGGGCTCTGTGGTGCGCGAGAGGCGAAAAAGTCGGGTCGGAGCACGAGAGGCATTTGTTCTGCACGATAGGCTCTCGCTCGACCTTCTCCCTTGCCGTTTTCCCCCAGGTTTTAACGCGCAGTGACTGCACGTAGGGCTCGAAGCCTGAAAGAGGCTTTTGCCATGCCGGACGCAACTATAGTCTCCTGTGTCACTTTGAAGCATCTGTTCATTTCTTTCTGTTGCGAGTTGATAGCCATCACAGTTAGTCAGTTAGTACGCATTGCGAAAGCGCGTTGGACGGCGCGTTGGACAGCGTCCACCCAGAAGAAGAGCAGTATTAAAGTCTTGATTGAATTACGCGCCATTTACAAAGGGTGCGGCCACACGCTCAGCACAGTCATTCCGAAAGAGGTCATAAAAGATGTAAAAGAAAACCATAACATTCCATTTATGTAACTTTTAATGGCGCTAGCTCGTAGCACTTGGAGAACTTTTGGTTCACTTGGGTAGATTTTAGGTTAACGTTTGGTCGTCGACTTCCTTAGCTTCAGTGTACACGCTCGATGCGACCGGCATGTGCACACGCGTGTGCGACGCGAGCGCCACTGGGCGAGGGAGGCACGGCGCACACCACAGTGACGTCAGCCCTTCCCTGATCATCTACTGAGACGATGCACTAGTGTATAGTAATGAGTCAACTGATGATTGAAAGAAGACTATTCTGTAGTCGGTATGCACTATCCTGATGGCACACACCCATAAGAAAGCAGTCTGCTCTTTAAGTTAACTCACTCAACTAATTTTCATTATTTATCCTGACAGTTAATTGTACTTTGTTATTGCTAAGCGTATGCTCCGATACCGTATGTATTCTATAAAGCCCTTAACTCAGACTGTTGAATCCTTTTTATACGAGTTTTTATTTTTTATTGGCATTAATAATATTCGAGCCAACGCTCAAGCTTCGGTTTGATAGGGGCGAATTCGAGTTTGCTGCTTGAGAAAAGTAATGTCGCTAGGTGCTAGCGCCATAAAAGTTTGCTAACACCTTTTAATTGTATAATGACACCTGGTAATTATGTGCATGACTCTTCCTTTCTTCCGCCTCTCGCTGTACGTTTGCACACGCGACTGAGGAAGCGAAGTTATGTTCAATTTTGTTTTACTTTACATGCACGCGGCAATATCTTGACGCGACGTGTTGGATGGTTTGACGAGCGGTTGAGTATCGAAAGATATTAGTGGAAGTAATTCCTTCGAGGAGTGAACACGTTTTAGAATCTGCTAGTGAGTGCTCGAATGAACCGCAAGAAAAAAAAGTAAATAAATGACTAACTACTTGAGATAGCCCACGAGGCAGTTAAAAAACACCGAAAGGTTTAAGTTCGTCAGTTCGCGAGTCGGATATTGCGCGCTGCGCGTGCCAGGAAGCGCACAACCTTGGCACGCGTCAATAGTCTGTAGTCCCGCGCAGCTTTAATTTCGCGAACTCAACGAGGGTTGTTCAAAAAGTGCCGGGCCTTCATTCGGCGACCGCAGGAAACAAACAGCAGCCAGATTGAGCGAGAGAGGGGAAGCACGGCGGATGGCGGCGCGTTCGCTTATCGAACGCTGTTGCGATTCAACGCTGCCAGTTGCAGCATGGAAACGAACGCGGGCAGGAAAAGAGGCGAGTGCGGTGCTTGCCGGGCAATGCGAAGGGCTCGTCCACAACTGATAGCGGCGGATGCGGCGTCGCCGTCCTCCAACGGCACGCGGAAAGGGATAAAAAGAAAAGGTAAAAGCAAATATCGGGTAAAAAGGGGTGCGGGCACGCGCTGGTCGGGTAAAGTGGGGGTCGTTAGCGCCGACGAGCCAGGCAACGGGCGCGGCTCTCTGTTTCTTCGTTGCGCGCGTGTTTATGGATCCGCAGCGTATCGCAACATCCCGGTGCCATTGCCAGCCTCCTGAATGTCCCTTCTGCCCGGATTCGCAACCCGAATTCTTTCTCTTCTTCGTCATACATTCACCGCTCCTTTCTCGTTTCTTCTTACATTACCGACGGTCGTTCTTTGGGCCGCCTTTCTTCTATTCACGATCTATCTCGGGACTGACAAATCTCACGCCGCGGCAGCGCAAGGGGCTGTAGGAAGGCATTACACCGACATTTGGCAACTCGTAGAGGAAGAAAAAAGACGAAAAAAAATAAAAGACGGGACTCATAAGAAAAACAGACCACGCGGAACCTTAATTAATCTCTGTACTAAAAAGGACTGTGTGAGATAGCGAGCTAGATGGCCCCAAAGCGTATGACCATAATGCTTGCAGTTTTGTTCAATGTTTTGTCTTTCTCTCTCTTTTTTCGAAAGAGCGGGAAGTGTCCCGTTTCACACCGGACCATTTCGGTAATGTAACAACGTCCTGGATGCGGGTACGGCGTCAGGCACGGGAACGCGCGACACGTAATTACGGCCGTGAAAGTTTTCGACGGTGTCGAGCATTTAATTGCGCGTTGTTTTAGCAGACAGCGAATTAATTACCACAGCCCCCCGTAGTGTTCTTCTTGTTTTGTTCATTTCCGTTTATGTCACAATTTGCTCTTCCTTGTCGTTAAAAAGGTTGCAACTACACCGTTCGCCGTCGACATAATGTCTGGCATGTTACTAACATAGTATTCTAAGCGTATGTGTATACTAAAGACTTAGAGATGTATGATGTACTGGCTAACTTCTTCTACACTTCGTTGGCAGCGATTAAAAGCTAGGCGAACGACTCTAACAATTTCGGAATCACGAACATAATTACTAGCAAGTTGCTCGGTGATGACGCAAGAATTTAATTACTCGAGTAAACATTACAGGTTTTCTATTCGCGCTGACACGCTGTTGCCATGGGTACACACAACCGACGTGCATGAAAACGGCTCGTAACTCCGCCATACAGATAGAGTTCCTTAAAGAAAAAAAAGGAAGCTTAACTACTATAGCATATGTAGTGATGTTTCACCCATAAAATAAAGGTTAGGCTAAATGTAGTTACTTTCTCTTTAGTATCGCAATGTATATTGTATTACACTCATGTCGGCGCGGGTTCTACTGACAATTGCAGCGTTGAACGTTATTGCAAGAATAAATATAGGAGCACTGCGTTGCAATAAACTGTAAGCTGCGACGTGGTGCCATTAACTTCGTACTCCAAAGCGCGTCAATGTAATCTCGCACCTACGTCGAGCTATCGTTATCTCTAGAGTAACAGCGTTCCTTCATTAAGTAAGCGATACAATAGAGTGTGAGGAGGGAGTAATTTTTTCACTGTACGAACGATTATGGATTAATTTACCATGCAGCTATTGCGTACTTTCATAATCGGCATTTCATCATTCCCTCTGGCACCGAACCACATTAGAAATTAATGTGTCTCGTGCGATAATGTTACTGTCCCTATAGTACCTAACCTGATCTTCTTTTTGCATATGTTACAGATAGGCGTACCGAAGTGTCGTGTACATAAAACGTGTGCCACGATTGCTTGGTGAAAATTATGCCAGCATTGGTTGATTGGTAAAACCTTTTATTGCGTGTCCTACTGTTATGACCCCGGCTCAGGTCTCCCACGTCGGGACGTCCGGGTCTTGCCAAGTCGCCGCTTCGCAGGCCTGCTAGACGGCCCAGATTTGGTCGGCGGGCTCTGCACGAGCTGTGCAGGACATTGGCCTGCCTCGCTGATAGAACATCGGGACTGATACCTTTAGTATTTGCCTCATATTCCCAGAACATGTGTATGAGTGTAGTTGGCTTTATACCGCAGGTCTTGCAAGTGCTGTCGGGATAGGCCTCAGGGTAGAACTTATGTTACGCTAGCGGTTTGTTGCGCTAGCAGTCTTTAGCCGCCGGAAGGCGGTGTCTTGGGCTCTGCATAACTTATTTGCGGCAAATAATTTCTGCGTGTCTGTCTCTCGTCTTTTTACTTGCCGTTGTGACGGCAAGAATATTTGCCAGAGACGTACGCAATCGCGTGTAGTAAAATAAAGTAGTTTAGAAACTGCGCGACCAGCCATTAGAAACTTGGAGGACACTTGAGCTTCGCCTTCAAGAGTAGAACGTGACAGCGTAATCGGACCCCATGCGCATCGCCTTCACCGGTGCCACAAAAGATGGAGCGTTTGTGCGCGTAACACTGACCGTTTCAAACTATCCTAGAATGTCTACTGCAAGTACAATTGTGAAGTGCCCACTACGCCATAATTCTTCCTTTTGCGAATCAGCAAAGGGCCCACTACGCGTCCGTAAATTGAAACGTGCACCTGCGCAGCTGCACACTTATTAATGGGCGTAAGTTTAAGCCACCCACTCGTTGAGCAATTCACACGTTTTGACGCCTAATGTGATTCTACGATTGTGCCACGCAATATTACATGCATTAAGGAGACTTTTTCCATTACATGACATTCTTATAGTGTTTTTTTTTTTTTACGAAGCAGTTTCAATCACTGGCGTGGCTCCATGGTAGAGCGCCTGCTTGCCACGCAGACGGTCTGGGTTCCATTCTCACTCGGGCCGAATCTTTGAAAATTTATTTACTTGCACCTATCTCGATTTTTTGCTCACAACCAATGACGCCGACACCGACACCGACGCCGGAATTTGTGCGAAACGAGCTCCTTAATGCTATCGCGTTATTAAGCAATGCTTCCCTACCACTCGCGTTGCCAAGCATGAGCACGGTGGTTTGCGATAAATCTAGATTCACTAGACGTCACTGTGCGAAAGGTGAAACGAACACGGCTCGCGTTCGCACTAAAAACCCAAACGGTTCGCTCGGTGACACGTACGTCCCTGCGCGAGCGCTCAAACCGATTTCCTGGCGACGTAACACTAATCATCTGAGACCGTGGCGAATATATCGCCACATACCGCAACGTCTGAATATTTTTGCGTATGCAGGACATGCTAGTAGATTGCGAAGCTCCCAAAGAAAAGAAATCAGCGCGACTGCGTTGACGCCGATGCCGCCAAGTCCTCTGATTTCAGGAGCTCCGCAATCACGATCACGAGTACTGGCAGCAGACGCGCTTTTGTCGGAGTCTAGAACGCAGGCGAAAGGGTTTTTGTCCATGTTGCATCGCGCACGCTCTGTACGGAGGCTCGTATACTCCGCGTTTCTCAGAAAGTGAAGCCGACGAAGTGACAGGAGCGCTAAATCTGGAGGGAATAGCGGCGGTACGCGGCAGGCATTTGCTGTGCCGGGCGTATAGTTGTGCGCCGGAGAGTTGCTTTCATAGCGGCCGCAACGCGCATTTTGTGACAGCGGAGCTTAAGCACTCAGGCAGAATAGGAGAGAAAGCAAAGTTGTGGGGAGAAGGTGAGTTGCAATCAGCCAAAGCGAAGGCGCTCGAGGCATCGACACAAAAGGAAGGCACGCGAGGCATCAACAGGGAGGCCAAGAGCGAGGCCTGACGTGAAGTAGTGTTGAACGCCATCAAGCCATCCCTTCAACCTGCTCTCTAGAGAAGGACAGTGCGGAAGAAGACGAGAAAGGAAGGTGACAAAGAAGCGTAGATGATGGAGAGCGCCGTTCCACAACGCGGAAGGGAGAGCTCGCTTTCCGCGAGCGATATCTCTGTGCAGAAGAGAGCCTTGCCGCCAGAGCCCCATCCCAGAGGACCTGCTTACCGCTTGCGCCACCGCATGAGCCGCGGAACATTGGGAACCCCGGGATCCCCAAGTGAATCTCGTCGCTCTCTTGTTGCGCCGGCCGGGTAAAACAGGACGGATGACGTTGCCCTGCGGGCCTCGCGGCAAAACCGAGTTTGATTATGTGGCCCTTTGTTTATTTTTTCCTCTTCTGCTCTGAGTGGTGCAGGTCTTTCGTTCTTCGTACGATGGTGTATGGTTAATGCCTCGTGGAAGTTCATGTTTTCCCAAGCGCTCCTCTAATAGCCACGCGGTAGATTACTTCCATTTCTTTTATTTCATATGTGCCCTCCTAGCACGCCGAAACTCGTCACTCGTGAAGGTAGCGACGCAGACAGAGGCAGTGAAATATTATTATTATTTTATCGTGACGAGCGTGTCATTTTTGCGCTCGACGAGGAACACGGAAATGAGTGCCGCTGATGAGACCTGCGGAAACGGTAGTCATGTAGAGTGCCGTGGTGTCACAACGAGTACTCGCTCGCTGAGTTGCGGGCTACTATGACTTCGGGTAATTACAGGACTCATAAACAGAAAACAACAGTTGGGGACATTAACAAACTTTGCACTAGTAACATGTCCAGAAATGACGCTACATATTATTGTATGTGAGATCTATGTTACGCTAGAATTTGCTCAAAGAATTGCTTTTACTTTCAATCTAGCGTCAGCCAGCGGTGAAAAATTGCTGTTGTCATAGACGCTATATATTTCAGAGTATCCCACATGCTCCTGGGGATCTGGTCAACACTTCCTTTAGATGGCTGAAACTGCACGACTACGCCGCTCAGCGTGCGTAAAATTTCTCTCGTCTTTAGCGATTTCCAGAGCTTCTCTCATGCGTATATATTAGAAGTGTGAGGAACAACTGACAACCTTCCATCGCACTGGACTGCCGCTTTGTTGGTGTAGTTCAGGCCACCGTAGCCAGAATTGATTGCATTGGATAGGAATTACATGGAAGCTCCAGGCTCGTTCAAGCCGACGGAGCCACCGCTGCTGTTGTCATGCAGTCCCAATCGATAGTGAATGAGTGGTTTGCGCAGTGAATAGTTAGAGGATTCCCTGAGACACCCCTGCAAGTTGGAAGTCTTGCTGAACTGCTGTGTTAAGCATTTCTCTGATCTGAACGATGCACTAATTTTCAAGATAAGGTCAACGGAGATTTCACTAGTCTCTAACCAGAGGAACGGTTTCCTGTTGCTGTCATCTCACTGAACATCACAGTCTAATGCCTGTGACACCATGGCGACGCTCCCCTTCTTCTCAGCTTTGTGGGACACCCGGCACCTGCTTTTGACCCAAGAGCTTTCATAAATGCTGCGTTCTCCCGCGCCATCGTATCACAACCTTGATAACAACATCTCAAAAGACCTAAATCTTGATATCACTCTTAATGCTTCACTTGAATTAAACTGTGAAAAGACTGCTGCTCTGGAGACTATTGTGTTCGGTAGATGTTATACACATATCTTCAAACTTGTTTCAGACGCCGTGCTGAACAGTTTGATGCCCCGAAACTGTAGGCGGTCAAACTTTAGTCTGTAATCCTTCTGTATAGATGGGAAACGAACGTGCTTAACGCATTGATTGAAATATGCCAGTCCATTATTACAGGAGGAAGACCTCTTTATTGAAAAGCGTATAATTTAGTCCGTATATAGAAATCGCTGACTTGCTACTCTGCGTGGCGAAGGGGATTGGAGACGAAAAGACAGAAAGCGAGCGGGAGAAAAAAAGACATAAAAATGTTCAAATGGAATAAAAAGTAAAAAAAAATGCGGGCAGTTTGCACTAAGTCACGCGAAGCTTGGCACAGTGAAGCACAGACGCGTGGCCGCTCGTATTCCTCGTCGACCGACACGTCGAGCTTCGAGATGCGCGGCTTCCTCCTCGGGAATACGCAGACAGGCTAGGGTGGAGGTTGCGCACGATGTCTCCGTCGGTGGGCGTGGCCCAGCTACAGCGCATGCGTGGCTTGGCCAGGTCTTCCGGTATCTGGTCGCTAGAAGACACGATGCTTGCTTCCACTTTAATTACACCTTTTTCTCTCTCTCTACTTCTTTCTTTCTCTTTCGCTGATGTTCTCTCTGTCTCTGTTTCTTCTAAATGCGAATGCATTTCTTAGTCGGGGCATGTCAGGCGTCTGTCGGTGTCCGCGCGCCGGCAGGTGTTATCTCTCCGCTCTCACTCCCTCTCCCATAGCAACAGCTGCGGGCGCGCGCGCTTATCCTCGTCCGTAGAAACCGGAGCAGGTGGTGCGGGCAGAATAGCGGAGAGTTAGTGGAGATGAGGAGCGCGCTCCCGCGTGTGTGGAGAGAGTGTAGGAGAGGGTAGGTGCAGTGCTTCGCCGCTCCTTCTCTGGCCGTTCGCTCTCTCTCCTCCCTGCGCCCCACTCTGCCGTGCGCTCGCTCGCACCTATATATAAATGGAGTGAAGCGATTACTACGCCGTCTACTCTCGGCGCAAGAAATGCCTTCGCATTTCCTCACGATTCCCTTCGGGGAGGTGGGGGCATTTTTTCTTTCTGCATTTCTTCCTCTCTATTTCTCTATTTCTCATTGTTTCTGTGCTACGCTTTACTCTCTCCCCGCCTCTTTTCCCTCCTCCTCACTATCACATCTCTCCTCCTTACGCTCACTTTCCTTTCCCACTCCATTGTTACACTATACTATAAAAGGGTATGCTATGCTCTGCTAGCGTGCCTGGATAGCAGACTTGTTAGGAGGCTCGCCTTCGGATCGAGTGCACGCGGGTTCGAATCCCGCCTCGTGAACAACTTTTTTTCGGCAAGAATATTCTTATTTCTCTTTGTTTATATCTTTCTTTCCGTCTCTTGGTTTCTCTCTCTCTCTCTCTGTACTCGTTCTCAGGCAGCCGCACAGTGGCACATACCCGTTAAGATGATGATAGTTTTCTGCGATCGACTCACAAGGAACGATTTGCTAGACAGTTTCACTGTTAAAAACAAACTGAGTTTTTTTGCTCTTGGGCGGGGACGTGTGCTGATAGAGAATCTTATTCTGTGCATTCAAGCTGCAACTAAAGTTTGTCGAGCTGATCGATACCAAACATGTAAACAGAAGTTTCACGGCACGCCTCTGCTGCGTGAGGCAGGCTAAAGGGCAAAGGACACAGTCAAATGATAAAGTGTTTTGTGTTATCGAAAGGATGCAATGTTCATAGAGCGCACACTCATCGGCATACGCTCGACACTCAAACAAAGTATGTTCCACAGTTCCGATGGAGCCACAGTTGTTGCAGTGTCGACTTGCCGCTTGACCGAAGCGGTACCGTAAGCTGTTTCCAGAGGCAGTGTTTAGACGAAGTCGATGGTACAGAGTTTCCAGATGCCGAGGGATTCCGGGTGGGAATCTTGTTCTCTGATGTGGGTCGATTGAGTAAAGAGAAGCACAATGATGTGTTGGAAGGTTCCAGAGCCTCTTCTTTTCTTCAGAAGCAAGTCTTTTAGCCAGCTGGGAAGCAGCAGATTTGGTGAAATAAGTTCGCCTATAATTTTGGTGATGAAGCGGCAGTATTACAGGAGAATGACCTTGTCTACGTAACAACTGTACTCAAATCCAATGTGTATATTTTGGAGAGCTGATTTTACGTTAGACATACACTTTACGTGGCATCTGTCTGTTTAACATTGGTTTCATGTGTTTTACATCACTAACTTAAATTGTTTTACACATTCTTGCGTAGTATGTACACTGCAATACTTATGCACGTGTCCTGTATGCTCTGATATAACGTTCGATCGATAGCATTGTGAAATATATAAATATGTTGTATTGTGAAATATTACTGTGAAATAAATAAATGAATAAATAAATAAATCGGCATTATTGCAAGACCATCGCCCGTTCTAAGCTGCTGCAAAAAGTTTTCCAGTATCCCTTGAGGAAACTTCTAAGTGACATTTTTTTTCTGATTCCTTAACGCGGCTGCGAGAACAACAACGTGGTAAAACATCCTTTCAATCCAAGGCTTTCCGAACTACACCACGATTTCACTACACCTGAACTCAAACGACCTCGTTCCGTCTTATTCCTCAGTCTTGTATTCTCACTCCACATATCCAGCACCTGTTTTCGGCCGCGTTCTTTTCTGACCCTGATTGTCTCGTTCTCTTGCCCATTATTTTTTTACGCCCTCATTGTTGACGTCAGCATCATTCACGTCTGCCATTTTTTTCTTTGATGCGGTCCCGAAAGCATGGAAGCTACGCGTTGTGTTCATCGAAGTGATTCAGAGGCACGCCGCTCACTAGCTGAGCACATCGGATGTCACGATGTACCCAAAGACAGTAAGAGAAGAACGATCGAAACAACTAGAAATGTAGAAGAAAGGAAATAAATAGAAAAAGAAAGGACTAAAAGGAAAGCGTAGAGGCAACACTGACTGGGCATTCAGACCTTTAGGGAAAAAGCCACGCTACAAGAGCACAAGGAGCCAAGAAGGAACACAGCCGCCACGAAGGAAGCAAGGTTACGTCCTTCCATACGTTACCGTCGCGCTGTACGATCTTCTTTTCGGTCGTCTGTGGAAGAGACACACGACATAACGCGCGGGACGCGTCTTCTCAAAAAGAGCCACGAAATACGACGCGTCGTAAAAAATGCCGAGCTCGCCGAAACCTCCGGTCGTTTGTTCTCCTTTATTCCGTACCCTCCTCGCCGTCTGCGAGTCTTCTATTTTGTTCGCGTCTCTTCTTTCGGGGCGCCTTTTTACGCATGCACTGACTTGTCCTCTCTCGAGACGCCTCAAAGTGAACAGGGGAGAAAAAATATAACACTCAGACGCATCTGCAAAAGATTGTTGACAGCTTCCATTTGTTGCTCTTTCGTCTTCGTCATAATAAAATTTAAAAAGAAACACCAGAAAAGAAATCGCTGCTTGGAGTACACGCTTTATACCTTGAATAAAAGCCTTGAAACATGCCATCCAGACGTCAAACGTGGACGGACTCTCGTTGGAAGAGCACATTTTTTATTAGTGTACGGTTCAGACAAGCCGACATTGTCACATTTTATTCGAATCTTCAGAGGTTCAACCAGCATACAAGGAAAAAGCAAGCAGCGGCAATGGTCGGAAACTTGTCACCAAATGTTCGAGTTGTCAACGACTTCCTTCGTGAAATGAAAGTTCATTGCTTGATAATCAATGTCCTTGATGGACATTGAGCAATATTTTTAGACCGCGTAAAGAAGACAGTGCGGAAAGAGGAACGTAATAGCACACATCAAGCGCAGAAGAGGCTTTGGTGTTCCTGTTTTCGTCCTGCCTCTTTCGCGCAGCCTAAAAGTTTCACTGAATATATGGTCAACCACATGCCTTGTTGACCATATTCTCCGGTCTACCGAGTTACTTCCAACGTTACTTCCAACGTTCTATAACGTTACTTCCAAGAGTTTGTTAAAGTTCCTCTTTATTGCAAAATACGACGATCGAGTTCACTAGTAAATTTCGCAGTCGGTGTCTTTCCTCGCACGTACGTACCTATTTCGTCGTGATATCTTAGCGAGTTCGCAGTGTTTGCAGGCCGTAAAGTGCATTACAAACGCCGAGAGCGGGCAACTTGCAACTCATCCAGACCTTGTTAGGCGGGTCGGAGACCCATCACCAGCGCTGCTAAGTTAATGAGAAAGAAGTACGGCAACAGCACCGGCAATACAGTTTTCGCTGACTCGCTAAATGACCTGAGGGCACCAAACGCTTGCTCGGTTCCGCGAACAGGTATCGCTCCTTTGTTCATACTGTCACTATACCAATGTCTTGTTCTTCTCTCTTTCTTCCTCTCTTCTCTCTTTCTCGCTTATTTAACACCACGTTGCCCATTTTGCTGCGTTTCATCGTGTACAGCCGAAGCAACTTGCGCGCCCGTGTAGCAACAGCATCACAAAACATTGAGCAGTCGTCGCCGTGGTAAGCTTGAAAAGATAAGAGGGCTACTTCTCGCTGGGCGCTGTCCGTTGCTCCATATTTAATTGCGCACCGAACCGCAAGACGCAGAAGCTCAGGGCGGCTCTCTTTTAGCGAGAGCACGGCACCGAAAAAGAAGGGGTGCCGCTGCAAGATCGGAGAACCAGGTTTGCTTGCTGGACCGGGTTTGCTACTCAGCGCGATAACTATGCAAAAAAAAAAGAAAAACAAAGAAAAAGCAGCGTGACAGACAAAAGAACGTGTTAACAAGTACGAGTGAAAAGCGCGTACGTCCCTCGAATTGTGGAAGTGAAGGAAAAAAAAATGTGTATAAGACACACATACGAAACGTATATAGTGCAGCTCGGGAGAAGAAAGAAACCGAACCACTCGCCAAGCCAGCAACACGGCCGAGTTTTTTTTCGTTGCCGCTGCACCATCTTCTCTGTCATTAAACGCCAAGCCCGGCTGCACGCCCGTCGGAAGAGGAAAACGACCTTCGAGGATTTCTTGCCTTCTTATTTTCGTCCTTTAATAAAATTTTTACTCGCATCGCTGCTCGTACGCCTTGCGAGATTACTTTTACACGCACTATTTATTAATGTCTCGCGACGACAGCGTTTCGAGGTAGGGAATAAAAGAAAAAAAAAACGTGGAGAATCCGAGAGAGTTATACAGCGTTACGTAACGTTGAGAACCGCTCTATGGTGAAGTTGCGTTGTTTGTTTTGCTGTCTGTCACCGGCCACATTACGAAAGGAGACCACTCCGACGTCCTGGTATTTACTGCGGCTCAGGACAGTCGCAAGCTATTACCCGAGTCCTGTACTCGTGATCGCGTAATTCCGTCGGGCATCAGTATTTGACTTAGCTCCCAGAGAATTCCGTTACAACCTATTACTGGGATAAAACGAGAGAGAGAGAGAGATAAACATTTTAATGAAGCTGGAGATGTTTGCCTGGCTGTTTGTTACGAAGATATGAATGCACTGAATAGTACAAAGGGCAAACAAAACTCGATAGCTGAGACTCGCTGCCTTCTATAATATAGTGTTTTCTGTAATATCGTATCTTCTGTAATATCGTTCTTTTTTTTTGTGACAATGTACAGGGTGTTTCACACTTAAGGGAAAACTGGGAGCGCTTTGCAACGTGCTGCGAGTTTTCCACTAAGTCTGAAACAGTCTGTACCTTATCTACAAATGTCTAGATAATGTAGTATTGGTTCATGTCATTGAATTTTATATGTGCTGTCGCGTTGCACGCCATGTAGAAATTTCTTTTTCTCTCTCTCTCTCCATTCTGTACGGCCATTGTCCTGTAATGAGAGGTATGTGCTTTCTGTAATGCCTCGTAGTATGATTGTGTGCTTCCTCGTCGGCAGTGTGTTAAAACATTGATTGATTGATTGATTGATTGATTGATTGATTGATTGATTGATTGATTGATTGATTGATTGATTGATTGATTGATTGATTGATTGATTGATTGATTAACTATAGATTGATTGATCAGGAAAGCTTGCAGGGAAGTGAAAGTCGCAGAATTATGCCGCCTTAGTTCAATCCTGCACGTATTTATTAATTCTTATAAGCTCCATGCTAAGTTATTTCATCGGCATCAAAATGTGTACAACTTCTCTCCGACATAAATGTAGTAGTCGCCGACGATAAAGAAAAGAGGGCGCCAAGTGAAGAGGTGAGAAAATTGATCATGCCGTAATAAGATTCACTGAGCCTTTCTGTCTAGCCATATCTGTAGTGTTCCCAGTAAAAAAACGAAAGAAAGAAAAGCTTTCATCAGGCGAAGCCGCAACATGTTTCAACACCGTGCTGTGCCTACTCGTATTACCCGACTCGGTGTACGTAAAATAGCAAAAAGTAAAGCGCACACGTTCCCAGCTCTCTTTTGCGCAGTAAACGTGTTAGGCGAAGTCGACGCGGTAAATCCGCAGAAATTTTCTGCCTGCTACTCTTCCACCTTCCATTAGAGGGCTAGCCGACTACACCGTATATTCCAATATAATATATAAACCTTTTTGATGTTTCGCACACTTTTTTGCCGCGCACGAGACCTCGCACTTGGAAGAAGTGAAGTCATTACAATGCAATTTAGGTGCCCTGCTGAGAATCTCGGAGGCCAGGCGCCGCAATTTGCTTCTGGCGTACGCCTGAAGTGCCAGAAATAATAACCTACTAGAAATGAAGCGACTCAGCGAGCGTAACAAAACATAACACGAGAGCGAACTTCAACGATAGAGACGTGAAAGCAGTCCCTGATGCAAATATAGTGGTTACGCACAGAGTTAGGCGCACGAACAGAGAGCAAATAACAGCGAACCGCGCGGTGGGTTCTCAGGAGGGCTAATGCCATCGTTGTGCTGGGTTCGTGACTCCCTTTATTGCGACCAGCCCTCGATGCAAAATAATCTTTGACGTGTGTTCAGAGCGTGTTCGATCATTAGAGGGCTCCGAAGGAACAGCGGGTTTCGACAACTCAAAGGTTTCATTTATGCTAATCTCTGGAGCGTGGATAAGAAAGCAGTGGAGATGAATTTTTAGTCTGAATTCTACGAGAAACAACCATGAAGAGGCGCCTTCTGTCTAATGATCATACAATGAACGCAGCACTTTTGGGCGCCCTAACCTAATGTCGCAAACATGGGGGCATTTGCCTTTAAATGCTAAAACTTTGACGATGTACGCAATGGCACAATAACTGAGGATACAAGGCTGCTAGTTCTAATGCCTGTCACCTAACCTATTAGAGTGCTGTGCTAAAACACCAATGTATTAAACTTTCATTCTTTGTTCGAAACTTACGCAATCGCTAACTTGCTTCTGCAGCCAAAGCCGTCTGTTGTGACGTAAACTCCGTTAAAAGATAGACATAAAGCTTTGCGTCAACAAGGAAATGTTGGAGAGTGGTGCACGCTGCGGTGGAGATATGAGCCTCAATACCACAAATCATCAATCGGTAATTAGATTCCGAGGTTACGATAGTGCTGCGCTGTGCCCTACAGTGAATGGCAGACAATGCTGCTTGGATCACTATTGCACGACAAGGCGATGGATGCGATGTCACGGCTAACGGCGGATGTAGCTGCATCCTTCAGTTCTTCGTGCCCCTGTGTAGAGATAACAAGAACGTGCGTCGATGTGTTACGTTATCCGCCGTCGGCTATATTTCATGTGGCGGATGTTCGTGCACACGTGGCTGGGATACCAAAAAGAAAAAAAAAATAAGCGAGCCTGCCGGAAGCAGACTTGAGTGCGTCAATTGAGTTACGGCCGGCTACAAATTACTCATCGTGCGCCATGGGAACCGCTTCCGCTTGTAATGGCGAATGCCTACCCTGTGCCGGCTCCTCCAGACGAAGCGGCCGCCACTGCGGTTCCGTTTTCGTTCTCAACCAAGGAAGCAAAGGCAAGGTTCTTCCTATCTCTCTCACTTGCTCACTTCCTCGCTCTCAGGAACTAACTACGGGGCGATATGGCAGGTGAAGATGAAAGGCGGGTTGCAATTAGGTTGAGATGCAGCAATTACCGCAGGCCAAACGGTCAAGACAGCAAAAGTAGGCGATGATTCTGGAAGCGGTCGCGTATCAGACAACTTACTTACGAAGACGCCAGGCTTCCATCGTCTCGTATTCGGGCGCAGTCCTGGAAACTCGCTCAGGAAACGAACTACGAGTGATGAAGGATTCTGGGCGCGTTGTCTGAATTCCAAATCTTGAGTTCGTGATTGTATTTTTTTATTAGACTGAGGCCTAGTTTTGACAAGCAGCTGCGCAACTCACCCGAGAACGCGCCACATTAAAACTTTCTTCGTGAGTGAGAAGTCAACATTTAATTGGGCAGTAGCTAACGAGCTACTTAAAGGAAAAGCTACGTAGTTGGGGGAAGTCGCTTGACAATAATACGACTAGCGCTAACAGGGTCATAAAACTGGTTGAGATAAATTGGCGCAAATAAAAAAAAACGAGAACAAATCTAAGGAAGCAGACGAGGGCAAGCGCTACTGACAACTCTAAGTAGCGTTATCATTTGGGCTAATTTATCTCAATCAATTATGCTTGACGACCTAGCCCAACAATGACGTTTGTTAGGGTCATCAGGTGAAACAAATGCGACTTATCACCTCAATGCTTAATATAGATATGGTCGAGAAGCCATATAAAATACACAGCGCATTACAAATACAGATAATATACAAAACATACCACAACTGCAAAATACAAAATTAGCGGAATTACACCAGCACTTCTTAGAGCACTGCACGGGCCGTGATTTTCAGCCCTGGCCCGGCCCGGACCGGAAACTCCATCAAGTTTACCCGCCCGAGCCCGGCCCGGTGACTCAAAGCGAGACTCGGGCCCGGACCGAACACAAGAAGAAATTTCGCCTACCCGGCCCGGCCCGGCCCAACCACAGATCAGTCCCCACTGAGGCCCGACCCAGTAATCTAGGTGGTGTTGCTCGAACATGGAATCGACAGCAAGGTGTTTGAAGTGGCAAATATCTACACTTTGTTGGCGCATGCTTTGCTAACAATTACGCTTTAACCTACGGTAATTTCTTGTAAAAAGGGACTCACGGTGTAAACAGATGAGCGGACATACAGGGTACAATGAATGTTTGTTCGGCAGTAGTATACTGTACCCATTTTTTATGCAAATACAACGGGGATCATTAAGAGCGTTTTGTATCAGGTATTGTAGCAAGGAAAGTGATTTGCCGCATGAGTTCAATTTCGATAGGGATCGCAATAAAAACAAGAAAGGCATAGAACAGAACGTTCTCTTCACTTTGTTTTCATTGCGCTCTATTGAAATCTGAAGTATGCTTTAAAAACAAAGCCAAATCGTGCACCCTCCCAGATACGTAGCACCTGTCTTCAGCATAGTGGCACCTTGCCACAGCAAGAGAAATAGAGGAAGAAAGCCCAATTTAATACCTTGTTATAAATACTTTAATCTAGATAAAGGCTATGACGAATCGCGTGCACCACGAGTACTTTTAGAAATACGTGTAAGCATAGCGTAAGGCAGAAAAAAAAATATTTGTCATAGCATTCTTTCCATATTTCACACCACTGCTGGTACATAAAGCTTCTAAGTTTTTTGCTGCATATTGTATAGCTTTATTTCGTCACATGTTATTGTGCAAAAAATTCAGTCATCAACAGATACCGGCTTTAAGCACGCCATGCGCTGTTGCATCACATATCCTGCCACGCTAAAGTTTATCGCACTGCTTGCGATGGCCGCAGGAGCGCACATCTGCCTGGCGAATTGTGAAGGCGTCGGCAGTCGTTGCTCTTAACTTCCACCACTGGAGCAAATGCAGGATGTCTTTGGGGACCTTTGCAGAATGAACATAGCTGTCCAGCTCATCAGTTCAATTCTCTAGTTTTTTTATTTATTTGTGTACATGTACCCTAAAAGCCCAAAAAGGGCATTGCATAGGGTGGAAAGAAGTGTGAGTACAAAAGGGGTGTGAACATATACAGGTGAAAAGCAACGCGGAAATTGCAAAATAATTTAAATAACATATCTTTAGAGTCATGCAATTTCTAGTATCATCATTCTCGTCGAACAATGAACACAACTACATAAGAAAAATTGTAAAGGATGAAACACAATCCAGAGGAGGCAACAAAAAAAGGGCCGAAAAAGACCCACAAGGAAAAGCACAACTTTGATTATGATGTTGCATTATACAATTTTAATGTGGAAGATGTGTTTTTACGAAATATGCGAAATAGTTCCCGAACGTCGGGCCACTCTTCAATGTCATCTAATAAACTCCTTTTTGAGGGCTTCTGCTTGAAGTTTTCGGCAGTGTATGTTAGGCATGGTTTACACCGTACTCTTTTTTTCCATATTACATTGGTACATGCCTTCCTAACAATGCTGTACTGTTAACAGGGGGTCGTTGGACTACGCGGGTAGGACCGGCAGGAGGCGGGCGAAGCGATTTCGATCTATTTTCGGGGTTCGTTCCAGTGTGGTAATAAAGGCGTGAATAAGCTTGTCGACGCTTAAGCCCTAACCACACGTACGCGCTACAATGCGTCAGCGCGTGGCGCGTAGACTCAGCACCGCGCCCTCTTCCTATAGATATGCAATGTCGTGCCCTGTCCCTATGTGCGCCCTCTCCCTATAGAGGGAGAGGGCGCACATAGGGACAGGGCACGCCACGCGCTGACGCGTTGTAACGCGTACGTGTGGTTAGGGCTTTACGCATTGGATTGGTTCATTACTCATTGGATTGGTTCGATATAAAGGGACATCATCCGGCACGGAATTCGTGATTGTCTTTTTTCAAGCCAGTTATTTCGTCAAACGAATATTCTTTGCCCCACGCCTTGTTTAATAGATTTATAATATTCCTGCACATTCCAACGCTGTTGCGGCAGTATCATCTAGCTTTCGCACTACATATAACGCAGTGGTCTCAAGCATGCGGCCCGCACAAGAGTGTCTTCGTCCCATTTTTTTTTTTTTCATTTTCTTTATAAATACGTTCTTAAGCTAGGCAGGCATGACAGGTCTAAAGCATCTTTTTTTTTCGCAAGGTACCCCCTGCGCCCACCGTGAGTTGATACATAACCGTGCAACAAAACTCTATATTTCTGAATCGGTGTCCAGATTTTAGTCATTTCGGAGATAGGTATCGATATGTTATTGGAATCCTGCCGCCGAATACCCTTCAGGGATGACCCATATACGAGATTATAGAAAATGTCTTTCAAATGGCAACGTTAGCTGACATTTGGTACAACCTCTTCCCCCCTCTGCCCGCTCCTACCTCCGTCACTCTCCTGGCCCTTGCTGGAGTAAGCTTTTGTGAATGCGGCCCGTTAGCTGAGGAAAGTTCGAGACCCCTAATATAGCGGAACACGACGAAAGCTCAGACGTTAACAATGTGGGCACAGAAATCAGGCTGTGCATGTCCATCTCGCGTCACATGACCATATGAAGCCGTGAAGGAGCCACACAAAAAGAATGTCTTTATAGGGATTCTATGTAACGAGCCTGCGTGCATTCGTTTTGTTTTAGTGGAGTGATGCTACTTTCAGGAACGTTTTCCCGCTTTGGATCTGTGATTATTCTTTGCATGACAAGTTATAGGTATCAGTTTATTGTATTGCACTTATTACTGTGATTACAGAATAATATTTCGGATATAAAATAATAACACATGCAAATAAAGCACAGAGTAGCGACGTGTTAACCATATAAGCGCCTGGTCTATTTGCTTTTAGCTCGCCCGTTTTAGATAAATCAAGTAGCACCATATGCAAGCAGTAAAAGAAGTTCAGTACTTGTATCTAATAAAAGTTCTCCAAATAGCTTTCCCGGCGTAAAAAAAAGCGTTTTTTCAAGATAAAATGTGAAACATATATGTATGCACAACGTATGTGGAACAAGGTTAAAACAACACGAAAGAGAACAATGATTTTTCTATCATCAGTGAACTACTCTTTTACAATTCCAAAATCACCACTGTACCCGCGACAGGACTCTTGGCAAACGCGAAAACATGCAAAAAGAAAATGCGGGTACGCCTTGAATTTCGCGCAGCAGACGCCGTGTCGTCATATATTTTGACGGCGTCTAGTGGGGACTACGTAGTTCCTAATCGGTAAAAATAAAGTATCTTGACGTCTGAGGGAGCCATAGACTAAACATACCAAGTTTCAGGAAATTTCCTTGAGCCACTGTCCTGAAAATACGACAAATACAGTTTGAAATCTCTGACATCACCCGCGGAGATTTCAGCGCGGAATTGGACCTTGATTTTGCCTCCATCGAAAAAGAAACTTTGACCTTGATTTTTTTTTCTCTATTCAAAAACTTATGATGCTGAAATGAATGACATTCGAGTTTTCAGAGTACACTTTATCAGTCTAAACCAATTCAGTCTTTCACTTTAGTGGCCCTTTAAGAACTGAGCAAAGTCAAAGCCCGGCCCGACCCGAGCCCATCACCTCAAAGCCGGGCCCGACCTTAAGCCCGGAGCTTCAGGCCCGAGCCCGGCCCGGCCCGGCCCGGCCCACGGGACGGGCTGGGCCCGGGTTTTCGGGTAAGCCCGAGTCCGTGCAGGGCTCTAGCACCTTCCATGGAAGTGGCAGAACGTATTCCCAACATGAGTTGCAGGAAGAGCTTTAGCCCCTGCATCAGGAACATGTCTTCTAGGAGATAGTGACTGTCTTTTGAATGCTCAGTTTTTTTGTTGCTAGAGTAAATGATAGATATTCCACGTAAAATGCACCCTGTGGACATTATTTGCTGAGTACAAGTACTGTTAGTATTTTCATGACTCAGCATATAACTGTTGGCATTTTCTAATCCGAGAATGTAGCCTACGCCTTGAAATTAAAGCTAGTTTGTGCTTTCCAAACATCGTAACGATACGGCTGATTACGTCTCCAAATATATTGTTCCCTCATGTAGAGACCCTTTCTCTCAATACTGAAGTTTTCGCAAACCATTCCTGTTGTTTGAGAGCTCTAGAACGGAGATGCTAGGTTGATTAGGCTAAACAATCTTTCCTGCACGCTTTTTTTTTTCAACTTCCAGTGTAATGCCTATCGTACTCAGCACGCTGTTAAGCCGAACGCATCGCCTACAAAGCGTACAAGCGACGAGCTTTCCGGCGGAGGCATTAGGGAGCCCCGCGCTTAATATGGTAATTAGAGCCTCCTGCAACGGCACCGGGCATCAAGCAAAGTGTAGTCGAGAGTCGCTTTCCCAATGTGGGCTCTTAATTATGGGCTAGTTATTATGCATGGGTCTTGGCCAAGTTTAGACACGAGCGCAACGTCGGATGATATCCTTCTAATATATGTCATTACGTGCACTTCGGCTGGCGGGCCACTTCAGACGTGTGAGAGGTAAGTTAACTGGAAATAAAGAACGGAAACACGGCGTAGAAGAGGTAAATTCCACGAAGTGCCTAAAACGTGCTGTCGCATCGAAAACTACGTGGATAATGTGTGGAGCAGTACGTACATATGCAGCAGCATACTGCACGAAAATATTGCACGTTTCTGGAGCTCCAAGGTACAGTAGTGAGGCTTAGCTGTCGGAAGCTTTGACGCAAGCTCGCGCACACATAGACATACGTGCTATCTATCTATCTATCTATCTATCTATCTATCTATCTATCTATCTATCTATCTATCTATCTATCTATCTATCTATCTATCTATCTATCTATCTATCTATCTATCTATCTATCTATCTATCTATCTATCTATCTATCTATCTATCTATCTATTGTCACGTGGTCGTGACGGCGAATGAAAAGGCAGTCGGGCTATTAAAGACTTAACTCTTTATTTGGGCGAACCTGCGCCCGGGAAGCAAAAAGTCAAACTACAACCAATACAAGCTGTGCAATGATAGTGGCGAACAGGGCGTCGGCCGTCGATAATCTGATCTGCGGTAAGGAACGTCGGTATTTATACATGCGCCAACGAACATTCGAGCCTTATCACCAGTGGTCGTGTTACTTAATGAACTAAACTGTTCGCGTTTGGGCGCTCAAGCCTATCAGAAGATTGTGAAATATTCTGGAAGGTTCCCAGACATTCAGGCGTCGTTTGCGCAAGGCAGGGGTTGTACGTACATGCAACGGGGCAGTTACATGAAAGTAGCAAAGGAAGCACACGTGGCACTCTCTATATGTATGTATGTATGTATGTATGTATGTATGTATGTATGTATGTATGTATGTATGTATGTATGTATGTATGTATGCGCATTCCCGGGCTTACACTGCAGAGCGTGCTCTGTCTGTAAGACAACCATGCTATGTGAAAAAGTCATCTCCTTGTGTTGGTTATTAGGCGTGAACAATACAGCACTGGGGTAGCTTTGCTCTCATGGCGGCTACGTTAAACAAAGATAGGTAGTACATAAGGTGGGTCCCATTTCTTCTCAGGTTCCCATGAATGTCAATTGGGACGAGGGCAGTAGCCGCTTCACAGCATATCATAGTAGCCCGCAACAGTTTCTTACCTCCTTTTTTTTTTTCGTACGCAGGTAAGGTAAATGGATTCGCTTCCTCCATAGCAATAGTCAGAAACAACGTTGAAAAGTAAGACATTCATCATCACCATATGTGTTGAGGCCGCGGTCAATATAGTAAAAGCGGGTACGTATCCACTCGTAGCGAATGCAAAGTAAAGGTTGCGGAAATGGCAGATGCACTTCTACATGGGCTCACGTTGTTTGGTGCGCTGATTAAGACAGTAGAAAAACATCATGTGCGCTCGATTCATGAATGTACGTAATGCATGGGCTTTTTCTACTCCTCGCGAGCTGTTTAGGTGCGACATTTATGCAGGGCGTCCCAACTATCACGCAGCATGATTTAAAATAAGAGGAACGGCGTTACACGAAGCAAAACTAGTACATATTGCTCCCAGTAGACTAGAGTAGCCACCATTATTTTTTTTTATTATGAGGTTTCATTATTAGTAATAATTATATTGTGAGCGCAGCAAATCAGTCACTCGTCTTTGTTATCTCAATATATATTCATCATTGTAAAACAGTTCGAGGTAGACTCGAATAAAGCGGTTCTTCATAATATGGATAACGACAAGTACTCACGTAATTGTCATAGTGTCAATAAGTCATATGTAGGGATATTCAAATGGCATCTAACTGCCCGATTTTAATCAACGTACTAATTGCGTTCTCATTTTTGCCGCCTTATAAGGAAAGCCCGCGAAATATGAAAAATAACGCGTGACTACGCTCTCACCCGAAAAAAAAAAAAAAAAAAAAGCAGCGCCCTCAAATGAGCTTACTGGAGGCAACCGCTTTGCCTGTTGTCCGTTGCCAGAGACAGCGTTTCGCACTTTCGCAAGGTTACAGGTCGGGCGCCAACATGCGTCGCAATATTGCAGGGATTCATTCCAGTCGATTGTACGCCACTATCATTATCCAGATCTCACGGCCGACTGTTCTCTTTGATAACGTGGCAGGAACGCTGTTCGGATTACGGCCTGACTCTGTAAGACCAAAGCGGCGCGTTTTTTCGGCCGGCGAATGGCAGATAGGGCGATCCATATTTTTTTTCCTTTATACTGGCTACCTCACAATGAGCTTGTTTGAGGGCGCAGCTTACCGACGCGCAACAGTCTAGTCCCGTGTCACTTTTTAGATTTTGCGGGCTTTCTTTATCAACCGGAGAAAAAAAATGAGCGCGCAATTAGTACGTTGTTGAAAATAGCAGAGTTAGATGTTATTCGAACATGCCTAAATATGCCTCATTGACATTTTGATAATTAGGTAGCAAACCGAAAAACTTCTGGTTAACCTCCCTGCCTTTTGCTTAACCTTTCTCTCTCTCTTGATAATTAGGTGAGTACTTGTCGACTTACAAATATAATTCCGACTCAATAATTAAACCTCATTAACGAAAAAATAGCAGTGGCTGCTCCAGTGCACTAGGAACAATATAAACTGGGTTTGCTTTGCGTAACGTGATTCCTCAATTTTTTATTCGTGCTGGGTGATAGTTGGGGCACCCTGTATATGAATATGCGTTAGGATTTAAAATGATATAAAAACCCGCAACCTCTTCGAATTAAGCCTCATCAACCTATTTGCCAAGTGCACAATACATCGCTTTGAATGAGCTCGGCAACGGAATATAACAGCATTAAATTAATGGCTAAAATTTATTACTGGAATAAAAAACGCGTAGCGATGCAAAGGAAACGACAGTAAAAATATGAAACATAAAAAAATTAGGCCTTGCGAGTCTGCGAATTCTAAAATGAACTGCAAGATTTTCGAATACACCATACCTTCTATTCCTTACAGGGCTGCGAGCGCCTATGAATATTGTAAACAACAGGTCGCCGACGCCTCCAATTTGCTACTATGAAATTGCTACTAAGCTCCTTCTGCTACTAAGAGAACTGCGCAAGAACTGCGTGATTTAGTGTTACATTCCTGCCCACAAAAACAAAGTGTTTGAAATTTTGAAGACAGTAAGCGACGGGTAAAAACGATTTGGTGCAGTTTAATACAAATAACCGACATTGCAGTTTATTTTAATGTCTGGGAATTAGTTTTCTTGTTCCATAGCATCGTTTCTTGTTTGCTTCTACGTTCATTACTCAACCGAGATGATTTCCTCTAGGTAGGGTACACGTAGGCTACACGTAGGGTACACATGGGGTGCACGTTTTAGGCATTAGGTGTTTAACGAGCGAAAACCGCATTACAATGATGAGGCACGCCGTAGTGAGACACCGTGGATTAATCTTGAGCACTTTGGGTGCTTTAACGTGCACCTACATCTAATACACGGGTGCTCTTGCGGCTCGTACGTTGCGAAATGCGGCCGCTGAGGCCGGGAATAATACCCACATATTCGAGCTTATCAGCGTAACAATTTAGCCGCTAAGCTACAAAAGACGGTTGGGTTGCAACCTTTACGCGTGGTGAGTTGCAGCGTTTCTTTAATTTTCGACGACGCCGCCAAGGTATAAATAGTAAGTCTAGACTACAATTTTACGCCAGTTAGGTCGTCAGTGATAGTTAAGCCTGAATTTCACAATGTCCGGTTTTGAAACACGTGTAAACACAAAAGCGAGACTACAATTTCAGAATATTATTCTACCAGAGACGTTTAATTTTAGTTTAAGGCAACGCTTTGGTTGTACATGTACCGAAGTACGCGTTTTTGTTATAAAACTATATATTTACGCATTCACACAACTACGCTAGATGGCATACACACATTATCTACTGTCCGCTGAAGAATTGCAATGAGTTTTTGTTGCTGTTGTTGTTCAGAAAGCTGATATCAGTAAAGTATATATAAAAGAGAGAGAGAGAGATACTAATCTTTAACTAAAATCCCGGAGAGCTTAGCCTGGTTTATCGCCTGGCTTGCTGCTCCAGGTGTCGGGTGGTGACTATGGTATATACAATGATCACATATACACACGAATAGTACGTACAGTCGCAAACGCACATATATACACAAAAGAGTCATTCACAAACTTTGGTTGAGTCGGGCGTTTTTCAAGAACACCAACAGCGCTTTTGTGTTGCGCATCGCACAACCGCTGTCTTGCCACGGGCCGAGAAGGTGCCGCAGCTCCAAGCTCGAGCCGCGTTGCAAGTGAAGTTCTGCATTCAGAATCTGTCGTTCGGCGTCGTAACGGGAACAGTCGCAGAGTATATAAAAGGCTCTTCAAGGAGCCCGTGGGCAAACAACGACACTGCTGTGAAACGTTTAGCTTAGTAAAATTTTAAACCGACATGAGTTCGTGAGTGTGGAGGTCCCGCCTTAATTCATCGCATTTACCCACGCGGTTTCATTTCTTAAGGCTTTTTTTTTCTCGTATTTCTTATGAGTGTGTTCTACTTCTTGTATTTGGCGGTACGTACAGGGGTGGTCAAAAGTTCCCAGGCCGCAACGCCCGGCCAAGGTGCAGCAGCTCGGCACTATCGGGGCGCTGCCATCGCAATCATGCCTTGGCGCACGCTGGCGTCCAGCGTGTGCGTGAAGGGGGGGGGGGGATGTATTCCTCTCTCTTTGTTGCTCTCCTTCATAAGAAAGCTAGGTATAAACTACTACTGTGCAGCGCTGCTTATTCCACTAAGATGTTCCAACTAGCCCAAACACAAGCTCTTCTGAATACATTTCGGTCTCCGACCATGCTCGTATGCAGCGAATTGAACTGCGCAGACGCCTAATAGAACCACCGCAGTGCGAATGGAAATTTAAACGCACGATATTGTTTTCCGGGAAGCCGAAAACCACGGTAATGTACAGAGTCGTCCACATTTAAGCTGAACACCTCATTAGTATTCAAGACCTCATTGAAGCTGTTGTTTAACGCATAATTCGGAAAATCAATACTGTGTTTGTCGACACCATGATTAGACGTTCCATAACGGGCATTGCACTCGTGAAGTATAAGAAACGTTCTAGTTTTACCGGTTTGAATACTAATGAGGTGTTCAGCTTAGATGTGGTCGACCCTGTACATGGTGTCTAGCCAAATGTGGCCGCAATCATGATAGGTCAGTTTTCCGGAAGAATGCCGCCTCACTACGCGCTGCACAGTAGTAAAACATCGAAGAGCGGCCACTGAGGGAACATGACGCACCAAGTTTATACGTCGCTTTCTAATCAAGGAGAGCAAGAAAGGAAGAGGGATGCACTTCCCTCGCCCCCTTCACGCACACGCTCGTCGCCAGCATGCGCCAAGGCGTGATTGCGATGACAGCGCCCCGATAGCAGCGAGCTGCTGCTGCTCGGCCGGGCGTTGCGGCCTGGGAACTTTTGACCACCCCTGTACATCCCATCGCATGCAATTTCACCCTTCTTTCGTTTTATTTATTTTAATTGCTCACAATTTATATCCTAGTTTAGTGCGCATGACAGCCGAAATTATTTCCTTAAATCAAAATAACGATAAAGAAAAGTCAGACAAGGAATTACCGTAATCTCTCTTCTCTCAATGCCTTGTTGCGGAGCAAACAAAAATTGACTCGCGAAAATATAAAGATAAGATAGAGGCCCACTCGCTAGCCTCCTCTGTATTTGATAAGGCAATCAATCATGTCTTAAAACACGGTATAGCCACGGTCGTACAACCACTTGCGAGCCTTTGTTTAGCTTCGAATTTGACGATGACAGATCGTCGCGTTTACGCAGGCCCTACAAAAAGCGTTCACTTTCCGAGAAATAATTTTTTCCCGAAAGATAAGTGCAGGTTGTTTTTTTTCTCGCATTTTCTCTCTCCTCCTTGTGTGCAATCATAAAAGCACCTGCTGATTCTTTCAATTTCTTTTTTTTTTTTGCATGTCACATCACCTTTCCTAACAGCAGCTGTTGACACCGACGGAGTGTGTATTATTAAAAGTTGAGGCCAGCTTTTTAGAAAATCTTTACTTATAATAAAAATATTACCACGTTTATATTATATTGTATCACCTTATATTATATTATATTATATTATATTATATTATATTATATTATATTATATTATATTATATTATATTATATTATATTATATTATATTATATTACATTATATTATATTATATTATATTATATTATATTATATTATATTATATTATATTATATTATATTATATTATATTATAAATGTGACAAATGTGTTGTATTTTTTAATATCATATCACACTTAAATAAAAATTCGGCAGATCCCACGCCTTGAGGGAATCGGTTTCATACGATGCAGTCAGCCAGTAGTTCTATGGTGCATTTTTTCGCTTTGAGCCAAGCGTTACGAGGTGGATCAACGCGTTTTTTTTGTGAATGGAAGAGTTGTGTGCAGATCGTGAGCTTACTGCAACCACGCCGACTACACGGACGTTTAAATGGTAACTTATGGTCTGACGTAGTAGCAGCACTTCACATTAGTGCTTTGACGTCTATGTTATCTAAACGAAATGCACGCTACGGTGCGATGATGTGAATATCATACGTAACTTTCGTGAGCGAATACTTTCGGGGTCGAGCAACACTTGAATATATCTTGCTGAATCATAGTAATACAAATGTAATGTTTATTGAACTGCTATAAAAGCGGAGCGAGCACTGGAACCACAATTGACATTAACCCGACAGGACGCCTGCATTATAGGGATAGATATGTAGTGTTTATTGCTTTGTTATGAAATTAGATAGCCAGCACTACACTAGAGTGTACTAGAAGAGGGGAGTGCTCGGAACGGCCGCAGCATCAATGTACAGAAAGTGAAGCCCAAACAGGGTCAATCCGCTTGCAGCGCTGCGATCGGTAGTCTGCAATGTGTCGACGTTCAAGAGTTGCGCGCTGCTCCGCCAAAGTGGTGCAGGGGTAGAATGCCCTGCAGAAGAATTTATGCCTGGACAAGTTGGAATTGGTTATGCATGTTCATGGCGCTCTGTGGTGTGTAGTCTTTCCTTTGCCCCATGTTTTTGCGCCGCCCGTTTGGAACATGTATGAATGCCCGCTTCCCGCTAAAAAGGCCCGGGTTCGAATCGCAGCTGTAGATGGTGGGTTTTTATTCATAGTGTCACCTTTTATAGCGGTGTTGGTTTTCCTTTGTTTCCTAAAACTAGTTTCCGTTGCTACGTATTGCTACAAAAAGTAACGTAAAATGTGAAATCTCGTTTCGAGTCTCGTATGCGAAAAAATGTCGAAGGCCACACTTTACGTATTTGTTCAATCGCGGGTGGTGGCGCTGCAAATAACTGCGCTCACTGTCAAATTTCTTCTATTTTATTTCACATATCGCGTTACTTTTTGAACTAACACGTAGCAACTGAAACTAGTTTAAAGAAACAAAGGAAAACCAATGCAGCTATAAGAGGTGACACTAAGAATAAAAGCCCACCATCTACAGCTGCGATTCGAGCCCGGGCCTTTTGAGTGGGAAGCGGGAATTCTACCTCTGCACCACTTCGGCGGAGCCGCGCGCAACTCTTAAACGACGACACATTGTAGACTACCGGTCGCAGCGCTGCAAGCGGATTGACCCTCTTTGGGCCTCACTTTTCGAAGCTCTTTCCGAGCACTCCCCTGTTCTAGTACACTCTAACTACACCCTTAATAGACGCCGCAGCGACATTAAGTCTCCATAGGGTCTTTTTCCAAAGCAGTTTCTTGTTCTGGCGTGGCTCTCTGGTGGAATATCTGACTGCCAGCAGAATGCTTGTGTCCGATTCCTGCTGCGATCCTAATTTTTATTCCTTGCGCTCGTCGGGTCAACGTTACCGGTGTCGGTTTTTCTTAGCGATGTCGCATTTAAATTACCAATGTCTGATCTCACCATTTCTGGGTAGATATAAACTGCGAATCACCGTTATTCATGTCATGACCTAACAGTCATATTCGTCAAACGCTCTTACCCTACCATGCGAATTTTGATCTATACTGAGTTAAGGTGGCGATCACGAGAGCACCCAGACGTAGGCGGATAGATAGATAGATAGATAGATAGATAGATAGATAGATAGATAGATAGATAGATAGATAGATAGATAGATAGATAGATAGATAGATAGATAGATAGATAGATAGATAGATAGATAGATAGATAGATAGATAGACAGATAGATAGATAGATAGATAGATAGATAGATAGATAGATAGATAGATAGATAGATAGATAGATAGATAGATAGATAGATAGATAGATAGATAGATAGATAGATAGATAGATAGATAGATAGATAGATAGATAGATAGATAGATAGATAGATAGATAGATAGATAGATAGATAGATAGATAGATAGATAGATAGATAGATAGATAGATAGATAGATAGATAGATAGATAGATAGATAGATAGATAGATAGATAGATAGATCTATCCATCTAAGTGCCTTAGGTTCGTTAAGAAATGCTTCCCATTTAGTATTCGGCTAATGTATTTATTGCAGTGTCATGACGCTGACAACTGGCTTACTTGCTGCCTCAGCGGCCTCCGTACGCGTAGAAAAATATTAAAATGCGACAGAATTTTAGGGGAAAACCGAAGTAAGAGCACGAAGAGGAACACTTGAATAATCTTGAACAACAACAACAACAACAACAACAACAACAACAACGGCGAGACATTCAAGAGATGATCGCTTCGTGTGAACAAGGGTGACGAGCGTAGTGCGAAGACCCGTTTTGGTAACGTCTTACTAAACCGATGTGCGCTTGCAATAACAACGTGTGAGCTCAGCGAAGAAATGAAACGCCATCAAACGTGGTTGACTGAAAATGGAAAGAACATGGGCTCAGAAATGCTCAGGACGCGTTCTGATGTGTTGCTTGCAAATCCGATTTGATCGAACAGCGCAATCGAAATGATCCATCTTTGTCTTCACAAAAGCCGCGGGGAAAACAAAAACAGCCTGATGGGAAGATGGAAGAAGGGGAAACGAAATTCGCAAAGTAAAAGGCGACGCGAAGTGGGCGTGGCAGTGAAGGAAACGAGCACCTTATATGCACCAACCGGTACCTCTTCTGCCGAATTACAGGGCGCTGGTGGCGAGTGCGAAAACCAATCACATCCGCAGCCGTACCCGAAGCGTGTCAGAATAAGTGTACGGGGGTGCTTGTGCTTTGAAGCGCGTTGTAATCGCGTGGGATGGTGCTAGCGCTACCGTGGCACGTTCGCATAAGACGCTTTCCTGCGGCGCCGTTTTGAATGTGAGCTGTTTTCTTCTTACTGCCAAGAAACACGGAAGAATTCGCACAACACCTAATAAGTATATTCGCTTTCAACAATGGTTGTTTCTTCCACTTTCTTTTTTTTAAGCGTAAGCTGTTATAAGCTTAATATAAAAGCCGATTTTGGCGGCGGTGTTTTCCGCCGCCGCCGCCGCCGGTGGGCGTCGGAGCTATCGCACACAATAGGAAAAATGACTACCGGGGTTCGAGCCGTAATCGAACCCGGGCTTTTTGCGTGGCAGTCACGTATTCTACTATGTAGTAACGCTCGTGCTTCGAGACGCTTTTGAAAAAAGACCTTACACAGGCGTGATGTCGAGGCCAGGAATCGTGTTCACAGATGTAAGATTGTGTGGAAGAAGAGAAGAGTCGCATCAGGGGTCACACCATGTGAATTGCGTAACGAGTTGGTGGTCTGTAGCTTTCCATCAGTTACAAGAGACTCAGCCATAATTATTCTTCATCATCATCAGCCACGGCATCAATAAAGTATTCAACTATGTAGGAGCGCATGTTGCCTTACAGAGGCGTATTGGGTGGTTCTATACCTTGCGATATGGCGATTTATGGCTGAGTGAGCACCTTGAGACTGCACTTGCAGTAGGCGCCCTAAGAAAGTTTACAACGGGCTCAATAGAGGCGGCTCTTTCAGCTTACGCTATGACTGTGTTGCGTGCTTGGCGCAGACCTGGCGTTCCTGTTCTTTTTTTCTTTTTTGACCTACTATTGAGAGCATGTGCAAGACGGAGACAAAGGCAAGTTTGCGTAGACCGAGGTTCATAGAAACTGCACATATATGAAGACGGAATAAAGCTTAATTTTGACCATTTCCTACCAGAATCGGGAAAGACGATCGATCTTCTTTCGTCCCGCGTGCGCTCGCGATGCGAGGAATAATATTTATACACCAGAAACATATGTGGCTATTAATGCACGTGGAAGTGCCTTTATTTCAAAAGACCGCTGTCTCCGCTTTTATTCCGATTTCCATTGTCACGGTTCTCATTGAAAAGAAAGTTTTCTGCAAAATCGGGATTCCAGCTTTGTAAAATCACATTAGGACATACAAAGCGGATGTGGGTATCTCTAGGGAAGTGGTGTACTTTCGCCCAACTAGAAGCGTTTCTTTTTATTCCATGTAGGCATTATCCCTCGTTCTGACAAGATGCTTTTTTTTGTTTTAGGTGACAGAAAATAAAGTTTATTATCCTATGATCAAAATTACGACATGATTATGCGGCCAGAATATTTTTGAACACTGAGGTTCTTTAACCTACAACTAAGTACGCAGGTCTTCTGGCACGTTCTTCCCTATTGTAGTACGGCGGCGACAGGCGGGAGTCGAACCCGCGCCTCTGCGATTAGCAGCGGTACACATAATGCGCTAAGCTATCACTGCGGGTTGTTCGAAATCATCAAAACAAGGAACACACGATGAAAAACAAATAATTGCCGCACAACCGAATGTTGCTTAAAACCATTTTTAAGGTTAGTCCCGGTAGAATTAATTTCTAAAGATACCACGAATTGTATTTTGAAACACCTTTCACTGTGATTCTGCGGCGCGCGATGCTCGTTGCCTTGTGGCCTTGTGACCTGCGCCCATTCCGCAAATGTAACATTACATCTCCATTACATGTTTGTATAGGGCAAAGCAAAGAAGTGAAATACCCTGTGTTCACGAAATACACCGTAGTGAAGGTCGACTAAAGAGCATGTATGAGCTTGAGAAATTATAAAAAAAAAGAAAGGCTACCAAGCACATCAGAAAAAAAGAGAGAGCTTGAAACAAGTAATAGTAAGTAAAGTAAAACATCAACATGCGTTCAGGACCCAAAACAATTCAAGGAAATTGATTCGGTGAAATTACGGAGCTTTTAATTAACTGTAAGTTTCTAAGAGCGATGAGTCGAAACGACGAAACCAAATAAAACAGTAGCTTCAGATGACTCCACACGAGTTAAATTCTAAGCGACAGGAAACCTAAAAATTCCGGAAAGGTTCTTTCTTTTTTTCTTTTCTTCCTACAGCAATGTTCTTCCCTGGGGAAAGGAAGTAATGACGGCGACCTTCGAGCACAAATTAAAGCGCGAATGCGATGCACGAGCACGGCAGCTTTGCTGACACGTGGGACCTTTCTCCGTTTACGTTTCGGTTCGTCCTCCAGCCAGAAACGACGCTGCGCCATCGATATAACCTTCTGAGAACATAGATGCCGGAATAACTTTCTCCCCAAATTAAGGAAAAAGCATAGGATGAAAGAGACGTGATCAGAGCTGCTCGGACGCTCCTGCCCGCGAACCCCCAATCCACAGCGGAATTCCGCCTCCCCAAAAATCAGATCCAGCTGTAATTGGAAGGACGAACCTCTCGAGATCTTCGCGCGGCGCCTAGTTCGCCTCGCTCGGCGTGGCTGCTGCTCCTTTGTTCCCATCTATCTCCTTCTCACATGCTCTCATCAGCGCAGTGCCTCTATTGGCGCGTGCGCCGGAACAAATAATACTCGCCAAATATGGCTATGTACACTCGAGCCGCGGAATCAGCGCCGCTCCGTCGTGCCTTTCGGGCTGACTCCACCATCGTGAGCCAAGGACGCCGTCGGCAGTGTCTGGGGTGTTGGCGGAACATCAATCCGGAGGCCATCGGTAGCCCGGCTGATCAATCGGAACGCGTCTTATTCTGTACTCCGAGAAAAGAAGGCTTTAGTTCCCCAGCCGCAGCTGCTGTTTCGTCTGTGATGAAACAATGAAAGACTCGGCCATTGTACGGTTCCTTATTGAAAGCTCATCGAGAGCGGAAATTAAACTGAGACTGTCTCTGACGGGAAAGAACTTAGGCTTTGATGTGCGTGCTTGTGTGGGCGTGTGTGTTCAGCGTTACACTGCTATAGGAATAACTTCAAGCCATTGCTTGTAGTTATTTAGCGCCTTACATGGCTGTGATTCTTAACGGGTGTGCGCCCTGAATGATAAATATTCAATGAGATAATAGAATTAGGTTTACATTGTCGCTAGAGTGCCACGGGTTGGTCGTTAGATGTTTTGTGTACTGAGAGAGTAAGTCCTGGTCGCGTTGTTCTTAGTTTAAATGGCGAAATAATATGTTGCGAGTGCATATTATTAATAATAGAAGACTAGGGTAGCTCAATGGACAATCGTTTATTGCTCTAAAGCGTACATTCAGAGAATAATGAATCATATAATCTATAAGAACAATATATGTAAAATACTGCATTCCTTTGTTTTCTGCATCGTCAAACTAAAGGAGTGAATCTTTTTTGTTGTCTCCAAGTTCTTTATGGACGCTTTTGTTGTCTACCGTTTCTTTCGTCAATACGTGGCAATTTAAAAGAAGTCACTCCACGCAACACAACGTAAAACATAACCCGCTGTTTCCCGGATCAAGCACCAACAGTTCAACACTAACGTCTCGCACACCATTACAGTTTTGACACTCTACGATGAACCCAGTGCTGGGCAGTATCGAAGATACATGTATCTTCGATGCTATCTTAGATACTTTTTGGGTATCTTGTATCTGTATCGCGATACGTCGCACAAGACGTGTATCAATATCTGTATTTCCGATACATTAGAGAATGTATCGTGTATCTTAAGATAAAAGATACTGCTATCGCAACACCGCGGTTCGAAACAATAAACGTTGGTTGAACTCCGCTTCTCAAGCTAATACTGCTCCCACTAAGCCACTAGATTAAAACTAAAGACAATGACATTATTTTATCTTTCCGCCAGAGGCTTCCAGCGAGGGCAGGTGATGAGCTCTGAGCGTCCCATTGAGGGAGCAGAATCACGTTGTGGCGCTCGCGTCTTCTCGACAAACGTGCGAACGTCTACGCCTGAACGACATTTTGTTTTCACGGATTCTTTTTTTGTGTCAGTGATATGGCACTTGGCTCTTAGCTACTATCCTGTGCCGCGTACTCCAGTGCGTGCAGTGTCTTTGGCACAAATTCTGATGCCGCTGTAGTGTCGTTATCGAAGTTTTTCTTGCGTTGTGCGTCGTTACGAAGTCTGAAGAATGCAAGAAAAGAGGTTGCTTTGCGTCTCGTGGCTTTCTCACATAGGCGATTTGAAGGACTTCGTCGATGCAACTTTGGCTTACATGCAATGAGATTGACTTATATGCAGATAAGATTGTAACAGCTATAGCACCGCCGGTACCGATGCTGGAATTAACAGAACAAGCATTCATGTGACCACTTATTTGTGTTTACGTCTGTGTCATTTGTTGTTGTTGTTTTTCTTAATAATTTTCTTTCCTCTTTCTTTATCCTATATTCCTTTCCTCTATGTCTCCCCTTTCCCAAATGAACAGGCAGGCGTGGTGCCCATTTAGGTGGCAGTTGTGAGCCTGCTCCCTCCCTATTTCCTCTGTGTCTTTTGTTTTCTATGTATTCAAACCAAGTTAATAAATAATTCAATGAGTTTTCAAAATCATAATTCTTTGTTAGCACAAGTGCTTTCTACGCTGTCCTTTTCCATCTCATACATTACCAATTTCTCTGTATTGCCTTTTTCGGGTCTGCTTACGGCACTATATCTTTAACGTACTGGCAACGTAAGCTCTATGCTTTATTCTTACTTTTAGCTGTCTACATTATTTCTGCTACTGTTTACAGACTTATATTCTGCTTAAGTTTACTCTTATGTCAAGGCGACGTTGAGAAGTAATATATAATAATCTGCGTGTGCTTGGACTATACAGTAACAAATGTTCTGCTTAATGCTTAGTAAAATAGCGAAATTAAGTTTTCATGATAATAACGTAAATTATTAGGAGCCATCTCAAAGATGTTAGCAAAGGGATTGCAGAAACATTGTTATACGAAATGCTCCGTTTTTCTTATGAGCGCCTCAACGGGTCGGTTTACGCTATTTTACATAGGCACTGAATTTTCTGAGGCCTTATCTTAAATGCCTAATTGTCATGGCTATAAGGGGTTACCCGCCGAGGTGGTTATTGTGCTTCACTGCATACCCGTCGATCGCGGCGGCCGCAATTCGATGCCTGTGTGCTTATGTTTAAGTTTTATAACACCACGTGGTCGAAATTTCCGGAGCCCTCAACTATGGCGTCTATCATTATCATATCGTGGTTCTGTGCGACGTTAAACTCAACAATTATTATTAGCTCTTGGGGGTGCCGCCTGTATCGTGTTCCTATACTTATTCGCTGTGTTTGATACAGAATCGATTTTCTATTTTACTTAGATATAGTCTTCTCTAAATATTATTACTGTTACTAATCACCAGGTAATCGGAGCTTAAGTGGTACTATAGTGTGAATAGTGGTGGTGTCCTGCGGCACTTCATGCAACTATAGAACACGTCTGACACGTTTTCTGGGCTGCAGATGTTCTCTCATAAAAGAAAAAAATGTTAGAAGATCGCGCATTACTGAGTACGTCGCTAACGAACGCTTTACGCCAGCAGATAAGTAGAACATAAAAGTAATTGCAGTTTTATGCCCTCTTCGTAAACAATATGCGTCGCAAAGAATGTCGCTACCAGCATTCTCGCTGATGTACATCTGTCCGGTGATCGGGTATTGCGAAAACCCTGATACGTTTATGGGAAACGTAGCACTTCACAACGGTATTTGCACCATTGTGCGGAGGCATGTTATGGAGATGGCAGCCCGCGAGCTGGTCGGCAAGCCGAGCATCGACTCCACTCAATTACAAAAGCGGCAAGCAATTACCGTTATCAGCGAAGTGTATAAAGAGCTGTCATTGTAAGCAGCTAAATCAACCCCAATAAGTTGTTTCGGAACAAAAGTAATATACCTTCAGCAAGAAATACAAAATTTTGGAGACACTAACAAACATTTCATTCAAATGAAACAAAATTGGTCGCAGTTAATAAACATTCAAGCGAACATTTTTGTGCATCGGCGTTTAGCGCTGCATTACCGTAAATACCGATATTTATAATAAATTTCCGAATGTATCGAAGTATCTTAAGATACAATTGGAATGTATCGTATCGGATACAATCGGCGTTGTGGTATCTTGTATCTGTATCTCAAATACTTCTTGCCTGAGTATCTTGTATCGTATCGCGATACAATTTTAAAGTATCTTTGCCCAGCCCTGGATGAACCATTACAGTTGTATGCTTGCAGAGGCTTGATGAAAATAGCCCATACCTTAGAATGAGTGCTTGATGGTCGTATTAGAGCAAAGGCGAGAGACATCTTCGCTTCATCTTCACGCCAGGTCCCCTCGTGGACAAGTTCTGGGGAGAGAGGAACGAGTCCCCTCGCGCCTCCTCCTCACCCCCTTCCCCCGCACACATCTCCAACCCCGCTTATCGACTGACGCCTCTGTTTCATTGAGAGCTTATCCTAACGTGCGTACATTCCACAATGAAGTCTATTTTGAGTACAGCGCTCCTGCACTTACCTTAAAGGGGTACTGACAAAAAATTTTGCGGCCGACATAGCCTGCGGCATCGATTCCGGTGAACATGCGTATATCATCTGCAAAATACCAACAGCGAATATAGCTTGGAAGTTATTTTAAATGAATTTGGAAGTTTGCGTGAGCGATCGACATCCTCGCGCTACTGACACTCTCAAAGGGGACCCTTGGGGACCCCCCTACTTCCCTCACGTGACCACGCCGCAACAAGGTATGATGACGTCATAGCCGCCATGTTTTTTTGCTGTGTTTGCTCCAGCAGCCTACATCTCGGCGGCTGATCGCGAACCGAGCAGCCGTGTGTGCTGACGTGATCGAGCGCTGCACCCGCTAGGTGGTGATAGTTGCACCCGGAGGCTTATCGTTTTTTAAACTGAAACTGACACTGGTCGGTAATGAGGAGCCTGTAACTAATTATCTGTCGCGCGCTGCAGCAAACGATGTGCCGTGTTATGACTAACGGGCCCCCAGCAACACATTGCAGCAAAAAAACGCGAGGCCAAAATTTTTGTGTCAGTACCGCTTTAAGCAAAGGACACGTATCCAACTTAAGTCTTTACGAACATTTTGTCCATGGCACAAACGCTCTACTTTTGCAACTTAATCGTTCGGATGGCCAAATTTCGCCAATGGGAGGACACTCCAGTAAATAAAGTCACTATGCGTGAACTTTAGGATAAAAACAGGCAGTGTGTTGCGATAGCACTAATGGTGCAATTGAGATCTTACATAGATGTCAAGAAATTACTTTAAGAAATTATCATTTGATGAAATCTGCACTGACACCTTCAAAAACCGGCAGACGAGATCTTCGCTCACCTTGCATATTCACGTTTCCCGCAAATCCAGTCATGATTGCTTCAGTGGAGTGTGGTCGCCATCTGGCGGAACTTGCGCTAACTGTGGCAGCGTATGGAGTAAGCCGAAATCGATAAAGCGTCTGCGATATTTCTCTCTTATGTAGGCCCCGCTTCCCGCGCCTGATGCTTGCACGTCTGTTCACAGGGTGGCGCTGGCTGCCCGGGTGTGGGAAAAGATTGGCGTTTGCGCCGATTGGCGGGAAGCTGCTGGCCGCCGGCTGGCCTCTGTACGCTAATATCGGCTGCCTATTCCATGGCGAGTATATGCACAGATTTTTTGGCGTCTCCGAATGGAGCATCTGTTTGTTCTCAGAAATGTTCAGCATATAGAAGAAGAGAAGCTTGGGCTAGATGGTCGTTCATCATTGTGAAGGAAAAACCGCGCTAAAAACGGACAGCGCCTGTGTCGTGTCTTCCTTGGGTACTCGTCTGTTTTTAGCGCTGTTTTTCTGTCACAAATAGAAGAGTTAGGAGAAAGATGCGCCGTTATGATACAAAATTTTCGCATTGCAGATCGTCAAGGCTGCAGTTGTCATGACGAAGAGAGGTACTTTCAGTACTTGTCTGTGTCGATAACACGTGCAGGGCGCCAAAGGGAGAGGGGGGAGCGTCATGACCCCCCCACCCCCCACCCCAGGCAAACATAGCCAAAATACAACGCGTAAGTTACCTGCCTCTCCCGAAGGAATTCACTTATCGTGGGGTGCCCCAGTAACAAAAACCTTGGCGACGGCATTGGTCGGTGACAACACCAACGTTTTCTCAATGGTGATCAGAGTGGTTTCAGAACTTCGCTACAAGACCCTAACCTCTTCACAGATAAGGAGGCGTGAGTCAAGATAATATTTCTAAAAAAAGAATGAGTACACAACTTCTTACGGCACTGCTACGTTGATGGCGCAGTCATAAGCTTGGGCATGTTTCAACTCGCATAGAAATGGAAGCTTTAAGCAAGGTGTTGAGTATTTGGGCGTATTTTGTGCAATAAAAGCGATTGCGCTTGGGGTCAATGAAAGCAACACGAAGCTCATCAATGTCGAAAATTGGACGAGACCGGCAAGCTATCCTATTGAAACGTAGAAGGAGCGCGCAGTGCACTACAATAAGAACAGAATGACTAGTTCATGTATTATGCGGCTATGTGTGTAGTTTTCGTATGAATGCCGCATATGTAATATGAAGATGCTATAAAAGCTGGAAAGAAGTTTCCATGTATTGGCATGCAACCTTTGTTGTGCAAAACGTGAGTGGGCGCACATGCAAGAACGAAAATAAATCATGTGTCGCGGTCGAACATTCTCAACTCACAACTCAATTATCTGAAGGCAGTGCATTGCATCCCTGTTACTCGTGCCATAGCAGGAGGATCATGCCAAACACTACGTCACCACGACAACACTTTTCGTAACTAATCTAAACCATTTCCGAGATACCGTCACAGGTGGGCCGTCGTATCGTCTGCGTATCTCATGTCATGCGTATAGATTTCGCATACCCCGGCTGCTGTGAATTTAGCGTAAGGACTGCCGTGCTTTTTCTAGCAGCGACTTGCAGCCTGACCATCCTTCGCACTGATGCAAGAACAGAGCTTCGCAAGTTTCTTTAGACGCAAAACATCACCATGGCAACCGCGTGCCGACTTGCAATCTCTCTTTATGTTGCGGTTCACCTTACCCAGATAATCTGACAATCTTTATTTTTATTTTTATTTTTTTGAAGTGGACGGGTCACAGACACTATTGCTACCGATCAATGCTAGACGAATTCCTTACCACACACTGTTCTCAAGAATCACAATGTCTATGTGAATGTCTTTCTTTCCGTACGCTTTCAGCTGCTCCTTTTCGAATTTTCTGCTATGCCCCTACTGCTTATCTTGCTATTGCTGTATCTTCATGAATATTTTAGCTTACTTCGCCTGCTCGAGTCAGTTCCTAGTCGGAGCCTTATTTAAATAACTACTCACTAAAGTTTACTTTGAACGAATGTCCACGCTTTTACATGTGAATTTCGCATGCAAGAAACGCCACGACTGTCTTACATCTGCCTATAGTTCCGAGCTGCCATTCATCGATTTATGAGAAAGGGTTAAGTAAAGACACTTCTCACCCTCTTCCGCATTATTTCTGTATTTGGGCAAAGAAAGAAGAAAAAAAAGGAAAGAAGGCGATCGCCACTACCTAAAAATGGCTGCCGAAAAGCAACGATATCGCAGGAAAGAAATTCTCAGGGTTGGGGACCACAAACATAATCTTTCCCACGACGTTCGTTCGGCCGGGGGGGGGGGGGGGGGGGGCTCGCGCCAAGCGATGATGTCTTAATCAGATTCTGGGCGCGCAAATCTTTCTTTCGCATAATCTCCCGTCCCGCCGATGAAAGTAATCAAGCAACCAGTGAGGGACGGTACGACGAGAGAAAGCGAATCGTAGTCTTCGTAGGAAAAGAAGAAAGAAAAAAATCGCAAAAATAACCAGGAAAGAAACGGTGCGTACCGCGTTTTCATTCGCAGGCACGAATTCTGATTGTGACACAGCTGGGGGCCAAAGAGAACGGTGAGCGAATGCATTGCATGTTCCTTCTGAGTACTTGGCCATTTTGGCGTTGTTTCTGGATATGATGTTTCCATTAGCGACGGAATGCATCACGTCAGAACGCAAATGACGCCGAAGCCGGCGCCGTGCTTCTTCACTGGTGCTCTCTTTGAGGACGCAGGTTGCTTCATCACGTTGAGTAGTGGGAGCCGCCCTTATTGATGCGCCCTTCGTCGGTTCGGGTCGCTTTTAATACCGTGCAATGCTGCATGTAGGAATGCACCCCGCCTTGTCGTAGTGGGCTTAAGAAAATGTCCCCGCGCTGTTACAGCGCTTTATGTGACCGTGAGTGACGTCATTAAGGGGCGTACTTTGATGCGCAAGACGCATCTATCTATCTATCTATCTATCTATCTATCTATCTATCTATCTATCTATCTATCTATCTATCTATCTATCTATCTATCTATCTATCTATCTATCTATCTATCTATCTATCTATCTATCCGAACACTCTTTTCGAATCCGTACTCTCTTTGCCGTTCGGTAATCTGAACACTCTTTTCTTGGTGTAATCGGTACAGTACCTTTTTATGGCGGCATCCTTAGCGTCTTTAATGTTATTGCGGTATTTCGTTCGGGCAGACGAAAATACCAGCCTTAACGTCTCTCTCATTTCTGGATCCTGTGTTCGTTGATATGCCTTGCGTAATTTTCTAACATGCGTACGCTGCGCATCGAATTCCGCCGTCCACCAGGCGTTCGGTTTGTGGGGGCCTGTCTTCACTCTTCTTAGATTGTCATGATAATGTTTATTGAATATCTCGTAAAACTTTGCTAGAACGGTATCTAACGCCTGCGAAGAGGACAGGTGTGCCCCCTGAACACATTCAAACCACTTGCCTACTTTAAGTCCATGAATAAGGTCATCTTTAGCCGCAAACGTTAATTTCTTGCGCGTAGGCAGCAGTGGAACGTGAAAATTAAACTCGATTAATCGGTGTTCGGAGAGTATTAAAACATCGAGGACTCTCCAGGCGAATCCAGTGGACGTGAAATCTCTGGATGCCGTGGTGACATCAATCCAGCTCGCACTATAATCCGTTTCATATGTGGGCTCTGATTCTCGATCGTTTAAAATTTGGAGGTCGTGTTGGCAAATAAATTGCATCAAAGCCATTCCTCTAGCATCCGACGAACATTGTCCCCAATTCGCATGCTTAGCGTGAAAGTCTCCAGCTATTATGGCTTTTGCTACGTCCGATCTCAGAAGACAGCTAGTGACAGCATCCAAGTGCTGGTCAATGTCGCGATGGGGCGGCGCATAGACAGCAATTAAAACAAACTCTAAAGACGACGACGAAACCCTTATGGCAACTACATACTGCGTAATTAATAACGGAAAACAATTGTAATTCGAATCTTGTCCAAATATGACTACTCTGGGGCTTTCTAATGCGGCAAACTTGAGGGAACGAATGGGTGTGGCCGGGATATTATTGTTTCGTGTGTACGGGTCACAAGCTATTGCAAGAGCGATTTTTTCATTGACCGCAAAGTCCACGAACGCTTCAGTTGCCGATTTGGAGTGGTCCAAATTTGTCTGTATGAAAGTTAAATTTTTTGTTAGAGCCATTTTGGAATAAAATAAATAAATGTGCCGAATCGTACTTGTAATAAATTAAAAGAAGCCAATGCAAAAATCTATCTATCTATCTATCTATCTATCTATCTATCTATCTATCTATCTATCTATCTATCTATCTATCTATCTATCTATCTATCTATCTATCTATCTATCTATCTATCTATCTATCTATCTATCTATCTATCTATCTATCTATCTATCTATCTATCTATCTATCTATCTATCTATCTATCTATCTATCTATCTATCTATCTATCTATCTATCTATCTATCTATCTGAAGTTCGCTAGCTTGGACCACAAGGAGGCCGCAGTAACATTGCACGTGCTCTGATGATAGACATTCTCTGTTTCTGTCTGCTAGTGGCGCGGCTCGCACTACGGTTGCACTGCACACAACTAATACGAAACCGCTGGAGCGCGCTCCTATAGTCGCGTGACGGTCCCGGCACGCATCTTCATCTCCGCAGCCGCGTCTAGATCGTTAGGAATGGATCAAGAAGATCTGCGCTGCTCATCTCGCCTCTCCGAGTGGCTCTGAGGGAAGGAGGCATCCCGATGAGCCTGCTGATGAGAGATGCGCGAGCGGCGAGGATAAGCTCAAATGAGCGAAGAGCTTTATTAAAAGAGCGTCGCCGAGTCCCAGTGTCCATCTCATTTCGCACCGAGTTCGCAGCTGGGAGTACTTCGCGTGGGTCATAACACTGCGCTGGTTGTGAGCGCCGAACTAATACTTGGATTCCTCTGATGTACGCGTGAAGCCCACGAATGATTTCTTGTTCTTTCTTACGCAGCGAAAGATATTGGTGATAGTACTTAATGAATTGGACGAAGTTTCTCCAGGCCCATTTCTTCAGATAACGAAAGTTCTCACCACATAAGAAGTAATAACACCTAGCACTGTATAATAAAACATCTTTTATTCTCTTTTTCACTCAAACATCTTTTTTCACTCAGACCTAAAACGTCGTTTTAGGTTTGAGTGGAATGTTGGGAGATGTGTAAACCTAGACACAGACTCAATGCAGAAAAGTGATATCTGGAGCAGTTTTACATTTACCTGTGAACGCTTTCACTATTTTTCTCATATTAGATATATCTCTTAAGGCCCGAATACCGCAATAAAGATATTGTGAATAACATCTTAGAGCGATGTAGAGACAACCATACGTCCGCACGCAGAATCAGCGCCTTACAACGGCGATAACCTGCGAGACTGGCAGCAGTACGCGCAGGCGCAGGAAGCAGCGCTAGCGCAAGCGTCGTCTGCCCGGCTGTTCCTTTCAGGATGAAACACTCCCTTTCTTTGTTAAAGGCTCCCGGAGTGCGCACAATCGCAGATAGAAACGTCACGAACGTTTCGTTTTTTTTTTTTTTATTTCCACGTTTGCGTTCAACAGCATGCGCTGCTGCCAATACTAGCGCCTTCTTTAGGCGCAATAAACTGACAAAGACCGTGTGGTAAAATAATGTTCTTTTTTTTTGCAGTAGGAAACTCCCGCGTATAACCTGGGAAGGTGAAGCTGCGACTTGTTATATTCGTCAAGAAACAAAGGTTTAAAGGCAAGAAACAAAGGCAAGAAACAAAACAAAGTTTCTTTGACTGCAATCACAGGAAAGATCAAGAGAACATGAATCGGTAGATCACGGTTTAAGTTGTGCGCATGGTTTTGTTCAGACCGCTTTTGTTTTCCTTTTTTTATCTAAGGAGACTAATACAGTCATTGTGGTAGGGCGTGCATCGTCCTGAAAGGAACAGCGTGGCAGACGACGCTTGCGCTAGCGCTGGTTTGTGCGCCTGCGCGTACTGTTGCCGGTCTCGCAGATTATCGCCGTTGTAAAGCGCTGATTCTGCGTGCGGTCGACGCTCGCGCGATATTATTAAACATGCTGGAGGCTGTACATATACTCAACCAAGAGCCATAGAAACTGCGATGATAAAAGGAAATTGACACCCAACCCTTTGTAGCACGAAACCACCAGGAAATCCACATGGATTTCTCAGAAATAAAGCTTCGTGTAGGCGAAAAAAGCCGCACCTCCCCGAAGGGGATCGTGAGGAAATGCGAATGCATTTGGGTGCACCCGATGAGTGTGCGATTAATTAATGAAGAGAGACGAGAGTGTGCACGTAGAGGCGTAATGCTCGAGTTGCATTGTGTTACACTTCATCCTAGTGGTATCGTTGCCGCGAGATATTCGACTTCACCTGCTTCCATCGCTATCAAGACGCCAAAGCGCGCGCTCCCTGCATGATATATATTCGCAATGCCCATAGACTGTCGCGCCACCGAGCGGAATTCAGGAGCGTCCTCTCGAGGAGGGTTAGTAGACGACAAAATGGCGGCACTATGCAGTCGCTCCCTTGTTCGGCTGTGCTAGCTTCAGTGTTAACGCGTTGGCAAGAAAGGAACACTACGACTTTGCATGTTCCCTGCATCAGTGAACAAACCGGGCCCTCCGTGACACGAGAAATCTGATTCGTTCTTGCGAGACGCGAAGTTTTCGTGAAAATACGTGGCAACTCGCGCTTTCAATGCTAGCCCACAGTGTACACATACTATCAGCTTCGCGAGGCTTTCTGTAGCCACGTAGGTAAGTTAAATGTTATCGTCTGACATATTCAGTTTAAGCTCACCCTGTTTTACTTGCATATAGCATTGGTCGGTGTTTCTTGTAGTGCATGAGTCCCATAACACTGTACGTGGGAGGTCGCGCAGGCTCGCGATGTGCTCTTGTATAACTGAGCGATCTCAAGTTGGCGATACATTAAAATACGGCCTCTATCCTTTGTCAGCAAAGCGCTGTTACGAATCGTGCGAGCGACGTTTCATTCAAGAACGCGTCTGCTCGACGCCTTTCGTGGAGCGAACGCTTTCCACGCCGTCCTTCGCCAGTGCTACGTTGGGTTTCATAGCCACCGCTGCGCCGCTTGTTTTTGTACGTTTGTTGATAGGTGGCAGCACACTGCAAGCGATTTGCTTGTTGACCGGTCTGAGAGCTAAACGTTCTCCGCGCCCAGACGTCTCTCTAATTGTAGACATGGTGACGCGAGTGGTCGAAGTCGTTCGGCGGAGGAAATTCTTCAGATTGCTTTCAGCAGTGATTTTGAAAGAAACCATCTTGACGACGAGGATTTTTCACTGGACGTAGAAGACTGTGAAAGCACCGAGAGTGACAGCGACGATGAACCACCAGCCGCTAACTCACGAGGAGCGAGTTGCACTTCACGTCCCCTCGTGCGTTAATGTTCTTTCACGCTCGTAAGTCACTTTGATTGTATTTAATGTATAATATCCTTGAGCGAGATCAAAATAAAAGCATAGTTCCCCTTGTGCATTGGATGTATCACAATTATTGTGGATATTATGGAGCGCCGCATGCCGCCAACACGCTCGAGCTCGACCAACGAAGCGAAATGGTTAGAGCGATGGAACGTGCAGTCACGGCCACAATCCACGCCTCTCGGCGAACTTCTTCGACGTTGCGAAAAACATACGTGTTTATTCTTTTCGATTCATGTTTCGATCGTGCTGATCGAACCTGCAACATGCGAGTGAAGTGCACACGGCTAGAGTCTCAGCATGGCTGTGACACAAGCGCTACTGAATGGCATGTTAAATGCTTGTGTTCCGTTGAAGACGTAACTCCGCGTTTTCGACTGCGCAAGTAATGACGACGGGGTATTATCACAGAACACTTTTATGTTTACAAGCCATCATCACGCGCAGCAGCGATGGTGCTACTCGCTGGCGGCCTACTACTGCGGCAAATCCGTCAGGCAGGCTCGGTACGTACTACCTCGGAGTGCCGTTCAGCTCATACGTCAATTCTAGTTCATATAGGTTTATGTAGCACGCATAGGATTTCGCAAAACATCGTTATGCACGGTAACGGAGCTGAAACATAACCTTTCACTTCGCAGCAAATAATTAGGTGGCGAGTACTTAGCACTTTCCATGGTTTGGGAAAGTATTTTAGTCTCATATCCATTTCAGCGCAGCTCATGACTTCATCCGGTGAAAGTGGCATGGTCCGTACGTCCGCACGTCCTATCTGTTCCTATGCTAACAAACGGGTTGACCCTCCTCCTGGCGCCATATTGAAAAGCACGGCGCGCCACCTATAGTTCGTGGGCATTGCGAATAGGTCCGAGCGCGGAGAGGAGGAGCGCCCGAGCTCTCTCTCCGCCGAGCGAGCTGCGCGATGCGAGCGCCCTCACCGGGTACACTCCTCCTCTCCCTTACCCTCCGCTGCTCAGCGATGCGAGCGCCATCACACGCCCGCGCGCCACTCCTCTCCCTTACACTCCGCCGCTCACCACCTGCTCCAGTTGCTAGGCGCGGCGCAGCTGTTGCTAGGGGCGAGGAGGAGCGCGCGCGGAGAGATCTTTGCGCACGCCGGCCAGGGACGCAGGACAACCCCCGGCTAAGAAATGCATTCGCATTTAAAACTCGTACTGGTACGGCGACGTACGGGGGTTTCTTAATCCTTAAGCCACGTTGCGAGATTCCGCAGAGCCCATTCACAGAAACTGCGATAGTTTGCGCGTGCATAAACATTGCGCAGAGACTGTCAAGGCCTAGTCAATGTAAAGGCATTCCGAAAATCAAACTTTCGCGCTCCTGAAGCTCCATTTCGATCTAAAAAGACAGGGCGTGCAAACACGGACACAAGAAAGAAGTCAGGACACGTGGCGGTCTACGTATCTTCCACGTAGACCGCCACGCGTGCCGGATTGATAGGTTCGCCTGTTGTATGGGCATGAGCAGATAAGTTTTCGTGCCTTCTTTTCAGCCGTTGTGCGTCTCTTCAGTTGTTAGTCGGCGTTTGTGGTGTCCTGACTTCTTTCTTGTGTCCGTGTTTGCACGCCCTGTCTTTTTAGAATGAATACTTACCAACTAGCTCAGCTCTCTGTTATTCTAAGCTCCATTTCAAAACATACCGGAAGAGTTCTACATGAACAGAGCAGTCAATCTTGTCGCTCGTCCAGCTTTTTCTTGATGGAGACGAGGTTTTATTTGGATCTATAGGTTGGAGGAATCCGCTAAAAATAAACAAAAAAAACATCGAAACCTTGAACTGCTTTCTTTTCACGTGTATGAGCGATGAGAGTGTCAAAGTGAAAGACAAAGCGGAAGGCCAGCTTGTTGGCAGCCATTACTTTATTAAAGTAATGTTCCAATCGGCAAAACTGGTGCCGTGGGATGCACTTGCCCTCTCCCTTTTTCTTCCATCGCTATAAAACTCGCCGGCACCAACTAGCGCTGTACAGAACGCGGTTCTGACTGAAAACGCCGAATGGCTACCGGGACCTGCTGCTGCATTGCTCGCCCCTCGAACCTAAGATGCCGCGTCCACGAAAACACGTACGGTAATCTAATAAAGGTAGTCACTGTAAGTATTAACGGACTCGAGCGATGTGCCACTAAATATGACCATTGAAGCCAAGACATGGCGCCGGTAAAAAGCCAAGACAAGACAAGAAGCCAAGACAAGACGCTGATAAGACAAGGACCACAGAGGTCCTTGTCTGATGAAGGAGTTGTGAGTAGCGCACGTCCCGTCCTCTTTCTGTGGTCCTTGTCTTATCAGCGCTATGGCTTCAATGAACGTAACAAACCAACTAGCCCAAAAGTCTGTCCTCTTAGCTTCCACATGACAGCCGCCGATGTTGCTTGTTCGTGTTACTGGTTATTAAGTACTTCGTCGTTTTCCGGTCAGATCTTCCCGTTAATTTGTTTAATAAACGGTTATATTCTGGCTGCTTAGAATTGTCTGCCGGTGGATATGGTTTTTGATCACAACTAACAATAACATATCACTATGGCGTCGTCATTCAAGACTTCAGTATCCAAAGAAAATCTATGCTCCTCTTTCTGTCTCTCACACACACACTCTGTGTGTGTGTGTGTCCCTCTCCCTAGTTCAGTTCCTAAGCCGTCTTCCATCAGCACTAAAGAGCTAAATGTACTTCACATCTGGTTATTCTACCATCTTTATTGTCATCATCATCAGCCTGCCTTACGCCCAGTGCAGGACGAAGACCTCTCCCAATAATCAAATCGAATCAGATCTTTATTTCCACCGTGTATTTTACAAATGGAGGACAACGGAAAAAAAGCTGCCTATAGGCGGCTTGAATAGTCCATAGCCCGTAATGTATCTATCATCTCCAACCTATTCTGTCCTGCGCGAGCAGATTCCATTATATGCCTCCGAATTTCATGATTCCGTAGCTCCACCTAATCCTTGTGCCGCACCCGTCCGCGCTTCCCATCTCTTGGCATCCATTCCGATGCCCTAACTGACCATCTGGTGTCTCTCCCTCTCGTGACATGACTTGCCTAGGTCCATTTTGTCATATCAATATCTACTAGGATATCCGCTGCGCCGGTGTTTTCTCTGACCCACTCCTCTGTCTTAGAGACAATTGGTCACTTTCTACTAGATATTCCTTTTATTCACGACATTTTTTTGCTGTGACCTGTTTAGATTAGCTATTATGCCGCTCTAAACTTGTAGATAAGGCAATTTTCCAGCGCAAGAAAATGCATGAAGCAGACCAGTGGGGGCCATAAGCATGCTGCCAGCTCAGTTGTGGTTGCTGCTGATGAAAGCAAAAGTGAGGTCACTGGATGTAGTCAGGAATAATCACGGCGACAATGAATCCAGTATAATTATGGCGACAGAAACTGGTGGAGGTGGTTTGCGCGAAGCCATAAAGAGAGATAAGAATCAACTGTACCATGTAAATGTCGCCGCCAAGTTTAGGAGCCGAACTAAAAAAGAAATTTCTAAAGTTGCTGCGTACATGCTGCAACCGACGTAATTCAATTATTTAGGTTATAAGCGGTAAACGGAACTGAAACGACTAAATGCGATGCCTAATATCGCGATTATTATGATCACATATGAAACCTTCAGTCTCGTGCAGTGTTCATGTATAGTCACTGCGCCGGTCGCAAGTTTAATCATACGCATTGTTTATGTTTGTGCATCGCTCACCAGCTACGTCTAAATGCTCACAATCTGCTGCTGACGCATGCTGTCAGGCGACGACGACACAGCGTTGACACAAGAACGACAGCGATGTTTGCTGTTTGTCGATGAAAGAACGCAGAGCAAACATGTATGCAGCGAGAAGAGTGGCAGAGGTGTGTATATAATTAAGGCCGGCTCATCCCTTGTATGACAGCGACAGATACTCAGTAGCTCAAGGACGGCGTACCGGATATATAATAAATTCAGGAGAATAAAATGCAAAGACAAGTTTCTCCTAATCGAGTGAAACTCATGGACGTCAAAAGTTACAGTGCGGCAAGTTCATCTATGTCGTGCTTACCGCTGTATGTCTCCACTATAACTCATCTTTGTCTCACCTTGTCATAAGATTCACAATTACGCTGTAAATAAAAAAAAAGAGAAACAGGAAAACTGCAAATATTTTATGCATCCTTTCGGCTCCTTTTTTTTTCTCACTTCGTCTTCATTAACGTTTTCTATGGATGGATTTTTCTGTCATTTTACACATAAAAGATGTGTCATAGGAGGCAGTCCTACTCTATTCATGACTGCAGCTTTCGTGGTATACAGGAGTATCTATCTATGTATACTTTAGGGCCAGTGGAAAGGGCGCTCACTAAGCTAATCAATATAGCCAAAGGAAAGAGAATGAACTCTTATTGAGCTCACAGTATACACGTTAACATTCATTTCATTTTACAATATTTATAAATACCAAGTATGCAAAGCAAAAAAAAAAAAAAACTTCTTTATGTCACCATAAACCGAAGAAAAAGCAATTATACCAACACTTTCTTTTTTCGCCGAAGAAAAGTTTCATGTAGTAAAACAGAGCGTTTTTCTTTCCTTTCTATCATGCTTATGCTTTGCAGTTTATACTAAAATGATTAGTTATCGTTCCTGTTTCCTCTATTACAAGCGCTTTCGTTCTTCTTTTCTTTTCTTTTTTCTTGTACGACGGGATGTCTATGTGCGCTGGCGCGTATCTGGAAGCCTGTAATTCAAGATACCCCAGAAGAAGAAGGGAAGGAAGGTAACAGAAAGGAATAAGGCAGATAGATTAAACAGAAAAGCTTCCGCTTGGGCACCATACGATGGCGTATTGGGGAAAGGGAATAAAAATATTTCCCCAGAAGAAAGGGTTGAAATTAGATACGGCGTGACATTTCGTAAGCAGTTTTCTCGCTATGATAGGCTACGAAATGAGATTAGGCACAAGGGATGGGAACAAGGACGTTTCTGAAGCGTGGAACATTAGTTGGCAAAATCACTACAGATCCCCATAGGGGACGTATCGAAATAAATACGAAATATTATAAAATTATCCGTCTATTCACAGGGATGCGGCACTCACTCAGAGCGTGTAACTTGGCACAGAATTAAAAAAAAAAGAACTCGACAGAGAAGAAGAAATTGTGCAGAAGGAAAAGCCAAAAGGTTAACCAGTTTAGAACAACAGGTTTGCTAATCTACACATGGGAACAGGATGGGGGAGACTGAAAGGTGGAGAGGAAAGAGAGAGAGAAAGGCACCACAGAACACAACACGCACGCAGCCAGTGAAATGACAGCGACGTGCATATGAATTGAGAATTATTTACTTAGTCAACATTGCTACGAAAGGAGGCTAAGATATCCAACGTCAAAGGCCCTGCTGTTTTGTTCAAGTCTATAGACTTGTTTTGAAAACAAGCGAACATGGTATCCAGAATATAGTATTATAAAAGATATAATAATAATATTTTGTAGGGTTTTACGTTCCAAAACAAGGATATGATTATGAGAGACGCCGTAGTGGAGGACTCCGGAAATTTTGAACTACTGGGGTCTTTTAACGTGCGCCTAAATCTAAGCACACGGGTCTCGCATTTCGCCTCCATCGAAATGCAGCCGCCGCGGCCGGGATTCGATCCCGCGACCTTCGGATCAGCAGACGAGCACCATAACCACTAGACCACCGTAGCGGGGCTATTTTAATAGCCCCGCTACGGGGCTATCTTTAATGAAAATTGACTTAAAAAGCAGCAAACAAAAAACTTTTCTTCAGTCGTTCTTTTCAAGTAGAGAGAGAGATAGAGAGAATGTATTCAAAGGCACAGAAGTAGAGAAGGAGCGTGGAGAAGATATCCATAAGCTGAACGGCTGCTTAACAAGATAAGCAAAAAAAAGTAGCCTAGGAAATATCCCTCAAACGAACACGGAAAAATAAATACCTCGATTGATGTTACGAGACGTTTCAATAGTGCTCTGGTAGACTGCGGCCTAGACGAGGCGTATCTCAGACTTGGCTGTAACTTGGGATCTGCGCACGAGTACATCTCTACCCGCAGATGAGAGCCGTGATCAAAGAGAAAAATGCCCAGGGCCGACTAGTGCTCTCAGGAAAAAAAAGTCGCAGTCAAATAACGCATAGAAATAAATTTGATGAACAGAAGAGCCTTTCGTTTTCTACTTGAACCTTTCTAGAAAAAAAAAATCGCCACTTCGTAGAGTAGTCCTTGTTTGCACTTATTTGTTTCCGTCTCTTTTTTTAATATCGTTGGCTATGTCGTTAGTGGACCTGTCTCGAAGGTGTTCGAGAAATCGATAGTTGCTTGCGTTATCGGCGGTGCCATTAAAGCAGGAGGACGACGCGTCAGCAGGACGGTATATATTTATCACGGTATCTTCCTTTAGTAGTCCTCATTCTCCCACTTAATGGCCAAGCGTTAACTTAGCCGACCGGCAGACAGGCTTTTATTAGTGAATGTATACCTTGTTATTCGCGCCTTAAATTGAACGTAAATGCATAGTTCGCGATACTGTTTGCTTTCCCCATTTTGTCTACTTTTCTACCCATTTCGCATGGAGTAAAAAAAGTAATGGTGCATGAGAAGAGGTTGAGAACGCTAAATGGAAATGTGATAGCTTCATTGCTGTTAACTCAGCTCATCTCAAAGAACAATACAACCTCAGTTACCTTATCGCATGCTGCCAGAGAACGACGATTTCGTTACTCTGGCATTCGTTATCGCATTCGTTCGATTTCGTTATCCGCAGTATCTACAAACTGCTAGTCTCGGGGGATGACTATGTAGTTACGACGTCTAGAGTGTTTTATTCAATGCCCGCGCTTTCCGCCTAGGTTATGTTTGTTGGCTACTACTGGGGCATGAAAGTGCTGCTGGTGTTTTAAGTGGCTACTGCGTACCTGAAACGAATCAATATGAATTAGTCTTTTGTGCATATATATGTGTGTGTGACTCTACGTGTTGTCTGTGCGTATATGCTGTTACTACAATCGAGTGCGAAGAAAAAAAAAGAAGAATAGCAGTAAGAAGAAGGAGAAGAAGATGGCTTTCGCCTTCGAGCCCCTGTGAGTATTTGTCAATACGAGCTTTGGGGTTTCATGTTAACAAACGACATGATTATGAGGCACGCCGTAGTCGTAGACTCTGGCTTAATTTTGGTCGCGTGAGGTTATTAATTACGGCAAAGCTTAAGTACACGGGTGTCCTTGCGTCGCGCTCTCATCGATCTATGCGGCCACCATGGTCGAGAATCGAACCTGCGCCCTCGAGCTCAGCAGCGCGATACCTTAACCGCTTGGCTAGCACGGCGGGTCGTGCCTATGCTAACACATGCTATTTCGTACTTTTAGAGAGCTTCCCACCACTCGATAGGGTCAAGTTGCTTAGCAGTGTTTCAGTTGTAACACTGTGACAAGCATATTTACCCTACAGAGAGAGATAGAGAGGGGGGGGGGGAAGAGAAACGAAGAGAGGCATGTGTATTGTTGGCTACCGTACATATGGGTCGGGAAAAAGTGGATTATAGATATAATAGAAAATAAAAAAGACAAGTAAATAAAATTAGAAAGAGGTACTCTTTCTAAGTATGTGAAAGCACAAAAAGTGCGCCCTACCAATAAGTGCACGGACATGTTAGTACAAGTTTGTGCAAACTTGGCAAAATACGAAGAGGGCAGTCTCGTACGTTTTCGTAGATGAGAGAAAAACGTCCGCAAAAAAAAAAAAGTCCCCCCAGAAGGGAGCCAAAAGTACACATAAACAAGATTCGTCCATAAATTCATAAGAAAACAAAACGTGCGAACAGAAAGTAAAAGTGAAGTCAAGATGCACTGAGCTACGTCTGCGCGCATGTTTCTAAATAAGCGCACATTCTTGGTGGAAAAAGAAAGAAAGAATTGTGCCGGCTCTCGAACGGCCACTGTAGGCGACAGCGACGGAGGAGTGTCAACAAGAATCCTGCGCGCACGCCCGCCCGCCCGCCGCCACCAAAACTTGTGAAAATGAGAGCCGAGGCCTTTGCAAGAACGGCCCACGTTTCCCCTGTTGTTTTCTCTTTTAATTTACTTTTTTTTGGTCAAAAACGTACGAGACGGTAGCGGCAACTTTTGTTCTTGCGAAAGTCTCATTGACGTTGTCTGTTTTTACGTTTATTTTTTCCCGCGCGCCGTGCCTTCTTTCCTGTTTCGGCGTGGGTGTAGTAGGTGCACCACGGAACATCGCAAATAGGCTCCCGACAGATGTTGCCGAGTGGCGTCGTTTCTCACGGTTCGGGATTGCTTTCCGATACCTTGAAGCGAGCGAGAGCCCCCGCGTGCGGGTGGCAAGCGCCTGTACTCTTTTCCAAAGACTAGAGTTTTCATTCCCCATTGCTGTGAATTCTTGAATTTTTTTTTAACGGGATCCTGGGAGGCTCAGGACGAGGAAGAGAAGGAGGTCTTTACCTTTCCCTTCTCGCGTCACCCTGCGAGCTCTGTCCCCACCGCGTCGCCTCGTATAGCACGTATGGAGGACTTCCGGAACGTCTCACGAAGACGCGATTTTCATATCGGTTTCCTTTTAGCAGCAGGCTTATCTGTTTATTGTTTTCAGGCTACTGCGCTTCAAGCGTCCCTCGGATTTCAGGGAAAGCTCTCGATGTGACGATGGTTTTCCGAAACACTTTGTCGCCGCTACGAACAAAATCTTGCAGCGGCATTTGCTTTCGTTTTTATTTGTGTGTGTGTGTGTGTGTCCCTCAAGGAACAAGCCTCGTTGACAAACGAGGCACTCTTGAAGTGTGGCTTTTCTGGACGTGAGCGGGAAGAGCTGACGAAAATAAGAAAGGCAAATGGTGCCATTAAACTTGTAACAGGATATCCGTGCAAACTAACACTTTTCCTTTGATGCGAAGCGAAGCAAATGTATGGTGTCCCGAGAGAGAGAAAAAAAGAGATAGACAAAGAGAGAAGCGAGATGCTGAAGGTCGTGGAGTTAGCAGGATCGAAGACGAATAAGCGTAGCCTAATACACTTTGACTGGAACAGGAACTAAACGGTCGATCTCACCTCGTCGATTTGATTGGTTCCAATAAAAGAGAAGACCACGAAAGTGTTGGAGTAAAGCCGTTGAAAGAAAGTGTAGAAATGCGTTCTCGCTTCGAACGAGACTACGACGTGGCATCTGTAACCTGTATCTCGAGTATCACTGTGGTAGGAACTTGCTCTTTGCGCTGTGCCGGAAGTTTACTGTTATGTTTCGCGAAAAAAAGACTTTAAAGCCTGCTCAGCGTTTACGTTCGAAGTGCTTTAGAGGGAGCAAAATATAACACGGCTGCCTACAATTTAGATTAGACAAAGGGAGAAGAGAAATCGTGCTTTATTTGTATATTATTCTTTGCTACGCAGGCTAGGCGCACGCTCTTCGACGTATGCTAAAACCAAGGACAGGAAATAGTCAACAAGCGGGCTAAAAGCTTCCTCAACGGCGACTAGGTCTAAAAGCAAACACAGCAGGCATTTTTTTCTGCCGTTTTGCCTTCTGCAACGGATCTATATGCCACCCCAAACATTAAAGGAGCAAACACAGAAAGTTGAACCTTATAACCAAAGTTTGGGGCCGAGGGCTTCGTTACGCATGAATTCAGCAAAAAACGTTCTGACATTCCAAAGTCTGAAGATAAGCACCCCTATATACCTCCTCCCCGTTCCTTTGACGTCTCCCGAGTTCTGAACAAAGAAGCAAAACTTTAAAAACTACAGAAGAATAACGCTACGCTACGCTACGCTTGGAAGAAAATACGTTTATACAGCTTTCGCTTTGCACTTGCTGTTGTTTGCTGCCTTGATTTGCTGCGCCATCGTATCGTATTGCCTCCGTGGTCACACTGTAACACACTGGCATGCACGCTGGGAATGTTGCAGGCCAGTGTGGGACGGTGTAATCACGTGGACAGCGAGGGCAAACAAAGGGCCTTTACTATAAATGCCGAGAAAGACGCTTATCGCATTTCGCTTCTGCAGCGTTTCTCCCGAGCTCCCCCTCCTCCTCGAATGCGCATCTATGTGACGTCGCCATAACCGCTTCGCCAGGAAAAAACTAGGCCACTCAGTGCCATCACGTGAAAACAAGGAGCGCGTCCTTTTCTTTTCCCGTCGCCCTTTCTTCGACCGCTTTATTTTTTTGGCACTGAGACAAAAAAAGAGCGGAGAGGGGAGACGCCTGGAACAAAAGCCTGCCCGCAAATGGATTCCTCGCTTTTGGATCAATGGCCTCACGTTTCCGCTTCTGTGTGTTTGTTTGGTGCGCGCGCGTGCGTGCGTTTTTTTTTTTTTTAATGTGACTCTTCCGCCGTTTGTTGCGGCGCTTTTAACGGCGTTTTCTGTAGGAAAAAAAATTAGGGTCATAATTTACGCTATGCTTGTGACTAATGAAATTCAAAGGGTACTGAAAGAGGGCCACACGTACGACTGTGAAAAGACGCAGGAAAAAATATTACGGTATTTACTGAATTGAGAAACAATATGCGTCTGACATGTCAACGAGAATTTCATTGTATGTAGACATGTTGATGTGTACGAAAAATTACAAGAGGGATCTTCGATAGAGAAAAAATGTTCAAGCTTCGCTGGTTTACTGCAAAACAGAAGGAACACGAACGCTCTGATGAGAAAAGTTTTCTTTACCGCTCATATAATCAATAAATGAGCGATTTCGTAAAGACGCAGATATGTTTCATCCGATGGGATCTTGTATCGATCCAGTGACCCGGTTCAATCCTCTAATGTCTTTGTGGAAACCCTGTACTTATATACATTCGCTTTACGTTGACGACACAGGAGTATAAAGCGTCGGCATGCAAAATCGAAAGAAACCGGTATTGTTCCGGAGGTTATTACCTCTATTAACCATTCTGCGGTGGCGTTCGTTAGCAACAAAGGGTTATTTTACATTCTTGTATATAGTGAGCGCATTGCGCGTTTCACTGCTTAATTGATTATTGTCTCAGTCCTCTCAATGTCATGCACACGTATTCATATCAAGGACAAGCTTTCGATATTGATATTGAGAAAAAGTCTACACGATGTCTTTATCATGCAGTGAATGCGTTAAAGTGTACTGCATTGCACACAGCCAGTAATATAGAACTTCATAAGAAAAATTCCTGATGTTTTTCGTAACGTAGAGCTTCAATGATGGCGGGCATGCAAAAGTTACATCTTGTCGTTAGCCTTTATGCGAAAGTTACATCATGTAGAAAAAAACAAATTACGAAAATGTTTTATTCACATATATATGAAACATGCACGCCGGCAGTGGACGTAAAGTGCTGGAAGTATAATACTGACGCAGATTTCTTTCTTTTTAAAAATCTTTAATGCATTGCCGCTTCCATTTCCTTCACTTAAAACGCACTGGAAACGCAGCACGACTTCTCTTACCATGATTACGCATCGCGGGCTCTGTTGCTCTTGGAGTATAACGCAGGCTCTGTTTTACGTTCTGAAATTACGAAAATAAAAATAAAAGAAAAAATTATGCGGCCGTTTTGCAGTAAGTGTAGCTTAAGACGTTGGGCTAGCACTGGTAGTACTTTCATTTGTTACTCAATACCTGCATTACGCTAATACTTGGGTGCTCGCTTGAGAGTTCCTAACCCGAATGTAGCGACGTGCAGTGGTGTTCTCCGTGTGCGGGTAAAGTGCGAGCAACTTAATAAAAAAAAGAAAAGAGCAAGTGGTGCTGTTTTATGCTCGCCGCCGTGGAAGGTTCGCAGGGTATGCACACCGAACGCCGCGAATGGCGCTAGTGAATAAATCGAAAAAAGAAAAACAGAAAGAAAGGAGGGTTAGAAAAAAAACTAAGCAATAAAGAGGAAGAGAGGTGTATTATACACAGCGGAAGTGCTTGCTATTGGGAAAAGAGGTGGCTATATATGCAGCGAAAAATTGTACGCTGGTAATCAGGATATGGCGCATGTACGCTAGGACTACCCTGAACAGTACAAACATGATAATAAACGCAGGGCTTCCCTTCCGAAAACATGTCCACATGTTGTAAGTTGAAGTCAGTGTGCCTGAAGGTGTGACACAAATTATTAAAAGTAATCCGCCATATGCGCTAAAAATAACATTGTGCACTTCCTTTTACGCAACTTTTACAGAAAAGTTACAATGTTCTTCCCGGTTCCCGCGACACTGACATTAATAAATCAGTCGGCTATATATTAAACCCAATGCACATGGAGCACATTAAGTGCTTCAGTTCAGTTTGTTACGTCACACATATAAACCGAACTACTAAAAATCTCAGTCTTTATTGAGCTATATAACCATTTACGACAGCCATATTACAGTGTGATTGTACATCAGTGTTCTCTGATTACTATTTATATAAACCATTTTTCATGTACTGCCACCACGTGAGGAACATCAAACTCTTTATTTGGCCGAACTTGTGGCCGGGAAACGGAAAGTCAAACTACAGCGATACACACTGTACGCTGATAGCGGCGAACAGAGCGTCGGCCGTCGAAAAACTGATGATTGCTGGGACGAGCCGTCTTTTATACATCATGCATCGAACTATCCAGCCTTATCCCTGGTGGTCGTGCAAGCTCTGGAATAATCTAGACTATTCGCGTCCTGCGCGCAATGTTAACAAAATGATCTACTACAATCGCCAAGCTTCTCGAACACTGCGGCGCGGTCAGCGTCGAGCGCTGGTAACCGTCCTTGCTGGACAAACCCAATACATCAAAATAAAACAAGAATGGGGGCGTGGCAATATATAGTCAGAATTGACATGTCAATAATCGGTATATTTCTAAGGTATCTCTCATATAACAGAAAACGTGGACAGGGATAAGATCTCTTGACGCAGTAGCAAGTCACGACACGCAGTGAAAAGTGCCTACACAATTTTAGCAAAAGCCAAACATGATATAATGTGAGGCATTACTATATCCCTCGTAATCTTCAAAAACACAGCAAACAAATAATAAGGCGTGTAATGGCGCTGTGTAGACAACGCTCCGGAAAACCACACCCTGTAACCAGTCTTTACTACCCGTTTTTTTTTTTAAATGTGAAGAATTTCTTTGTGAACCTTAGGCACTTTGGCCGTTTCTATCTATCTATCTATCTATCTATCTATCTATCTATCTATCTATCTATCTATCTATCTATCTATCTATCTATCTATCTATCTATCTATCTATCTATCTATCTATCTATCTATCTATCTATCTATCTATCTATCTATCTATCTATCTATCTATCTATCTATCTATCTATCTATCTATCTATCTATCTATCTATCTATCTATCTATCTATCTATCTATCTATCTATCTATCTATCTATCTATCTATCTATCTATCTATCTATCTATCTATCTATCTATCTATCTAGCCGCCTACGTCTGGGCGCTCTCCTTGTCATCTCCATAACTTGTAATATACCAAAATTGGCATAGCAGGGGATCAGTTTATGGCGAACACGATTCACTGGTCATGACATGATTAACGCAAAATACCTGTCGCGTACGTCATGAAACGCTTTCTCTCAGTCACATGTGGCACATACCCGCTTACCAGAGTTCATGTTATGCGGGTATGTGCCACAGGTGATATAAAGTCTCAACCAACACAGTAACCGCGAACACACACATTGACACGCAAGGAAAGTGATAACAATAATTGTTGCTATTTGATCTCTCACAACCACAATGTGATTATGTGAGGCGCCGTAGCGAAGGGTTCCGGAATTTTGACCATCTGGTATTCATCGTAAGAGGCATCCAAGAAGTCCACCAGTTGCACTATATATACATCGCACTTCACTACAATTTGACCCCTCATAGCTGCGATCACGAACGGATCCGATAACAAGTCTGGTCCAGCCTCTGGTGCTCACTGATCACGGTGATGATGACTTTGTTCAAGAACTGTCAAGAACCTCTCCTACACATACGCACAGGTTCGTGAAACGTGCGTGCGTTCTCCGTCATTCATAACGGACTAGTATAAGCATAACAACTGTAACGCAACTGTAACAACTGCACTGTACGTGCAGTGCGCCTGCGCGTGCCACTCGGCTGCGTACCACATATCTAGGGAAACTTTCCTAAATAAAGCTTAGTTGCGTGTAACCCCTGTCCTGTGCCTCTGTGTCTCCTCTTTGTCCTGTTCGGATTCGCTCCATCCAGTATTGAAGAATATAAGCACTACATATCAGCTTACCGCGTCTGGTGTTGTTAACACCCATGTTGCTGTTGGCATCGTTACGAAGCTGTAAACAACTGGTTATATAATACATATGCGGCTCTTCAACATATGAGTTTGCGTATACCACTTCTACATTTCTCTAGCGTCATTTCGTAACGTTTCACTCAAGGTGAAAAATTACGCCAGAGTCACCATCCCGCGCATGCTTCGCATAACATCGATTCCCACGGTACGTGGGATCTGCCGGATATTTTTTTTTTGTGTCGTGTTCTTTTGCTCCTCCTCCACTTCGTCTGTAGCCCATGAATTACAATAACTGGTTCTTTAGTACTATCAGCAGATTACATGCCATTCAGTTGTCAGCCAGGCGTTCTTTGTTGTCTGCCCTTTCTGCCAGTACACTTCGTCAGCTGCTTCTTTCTTTAGGTTTCGAGCCTTTCCGAACAACGCATTCAACATCACAATCGTATAGTTGTCTCCACTGTGTGGCATTGCGAGTTTTCTGCATCTGACACTGCACTCGGTCATATCTGGGTTGGCGGCGTCTGTGTCGCGAACGCGGCAAACAAATGCGCGCGCAGCACGTTTCATAAATGTGCTCTTGCATAACATGCGTGTGGCGATGTTCGGTTTGGGACAAAGCTCCAACCGAAGAAAGGCGTCTGGTGAGAGCTGTGTGTGTGTTTGTTCCAGAATGTGAGTGAGAGTGGGGGGAGGGTGGCGTGATGAGAGGCGCGTTGCGCCCACATAATGGCGAGAACGCAAGCGACAGCACATCGCTGCTGACGCGAGGCCTGATAGTTGTTCTCGCGAGATATATATATACATTCTGTGTATCTCGAATCAGGAACATGCAAACGCGGACGCACGCCAGCTGCGCAGGGCCGTAGGCGCTGGAAATCGACAGGAATGATCGCCGAGAAGCGCAACAGATTCGCGCCTGCGTACACGTGTATGCACGCAAGACCGCATCGGCGGCTTCGGCGCAATCAGCATAAATCCTCTTGTCGCCACCACAATCCGCCGTCGCAGTAGTTGCGACAGCACAGCCAACGCCTCATCGATTTCACTCGATGTCGATCTGCAAAAAAAATAATAATAATAGTAATAAACGGTGGCGGAGGAAGCGATTGCGTGGTTCTATTCCCATGTAACGCAACCGAAGGTCTTGTCGGCATGCCGATGTTTCGGGAATGCGCATGCGCACCCGTGTTACTCCATCTTATATCGCTTCATTGGTTTACTGTCTCGCCAAGATTTCCGTTTCGCAATCTTCTCTCATTTCAACGCTCCATGCCTTTCTTCCCCACTTCCCGCTGTACCGAGGGCATCTCTCTACACGCCAACGTTCATCGTTCAATTGCATCACGCTTTTTTCTTTTTCTTTCAGTCGCTCTGTCCTAATTAACGTCTATAGCAGCCGGCGCATGACCGAGCGAGAAAAGAAGGTAAGGAAAAAAAAGCTCTTCTGTAGGTTAGTAGGAAAGAAAGAAAGTAAGAACACGTGGCCTGTATTAATGAGAAGTGAAGAGCTTGGTGAAGCGAAAAATGAAAGGAAACAGCCCTCTCCGCCAAAGAGTAAAAAAAAAATAAGATAATCGAAGAACAAAGCATGCCAAGAATAGCAAGCGTAATCGCCGTGAATGCGTGCTTTTGAAGGGTGAGCCGTGGCCGCTCTGGGCGGCAGTCACGGTAAGTGGCGCCGTAGCGGAAAGGTGCACGGCCTGTCTCTAATCTCGGCTCCTCATTTGTGGGAGTGTACCGGTTGATGATGCTACGTGGTAGGCTGGGCGCAGGATGTTCACATTGGCGGAAGGTCGAAGTGAAACAACGAAAGGAAAGAAACACACAAGCATAACACTAAAAAAAAACACAAAGCGAACACAATAGCGAAGCGCAGAAGAGAGGCGTGTGTGAAAAAGGAAAAGTGCCGAGAACAGCTTGTATACGTCGAGTGCAAGCGATGTTGCGGCAACAATGTACGGGTGACTCGCGCTCAAAGCGTTGTCAGTTGCGCAACGAGTGACAGTCTTCTTTCGCATCGTTCATGTCGCAAAAGGACCTGCCTTAACGGCATTTTTTTTTTGTTTTACTGTTCTGATACATTGTTCTTTTTTATGGTTATTCTTGCTTTACAATTTTTTTGTGCGTGCGCGCGCGCACGCGTGCAACATTGCGTTATTGTGCGCGTGTGTTAGTGCGTGGGCTTGTATGTGCACGCCAAAGTAAATTTTTGCCTCTGTGTCGTAGTAAGACGTTAGACAACTACCATGCACTTCAGCAGTTTTGGACGGCGGTTTCTCGCACTGGGTGCTTAAAATGCACGCAACTAATTTCTTTTCAAAAAAAGAAAAAGAAAAACTGGTTCCTTCAATACCTTATTTTCACGTTGACATATGAACAGGCGAGCATGCAAGAGCATCTGCGGCAGTGATCTGCCAAGTGTGCAGCCCCCCCCCCCCCCCCCAACCTTCGAATAATTGACAGCTGCGCGATGATCTCTTAACATTTAATTAACAGAGCGGCCGGTTTGGCCGATGTGGCCCACTCCACATGTAAGTGGGATACTGTACACCACACCTACTTTGCACTCAATGAAACGTGCGTCACGCTTTGTTGTGTAGCCAGCCTTAGTATTCACATTCTTGTTTAAGTGTATGTTTCTTCTGTGATTGTTGCTTTCCGCTTGTTAAGATGCACAAGTTCAGTTACCGCCAACTAGCCCAAATTTCTGCTTTGAAAAGAGACTGAACGAAGCAGTTAGCTCTGCTAATCACTTGCCTTCCCAAAGACACTTCCTGTAACCATGATACCTTTAGCTAACAGTGTAACCGACAAACAGCTGACCCAGCTATCCGAGTTCTTGAAGAAATAGTCTGTTTCCTTCACTTCTCGCGGGTGCTTACTCCAGCGCCGGAACGAGACATTTGCATTAGTAAACAACGCCAAGCAACCGCAGCGGATACAATGATCGCATAAGGGGCCTCTGGCTTCCTTGTTGACATCGTTAGCGTGTTACCTTAATCTAATATTCATGCAGCTAGCCGTATGCCCCCCACACAACACAGGCAATACTAAGCGGTATGTAGTATACAGCACCATGTTTTGTACGCTGCGTATGTGATCTGTTTGGCAGCGCCAGGACATCGGTACCATCAGGAAACTCAGGCCCTCCAGGTCAGGTCTGGATTCGCGTATACCACGCAATCAGTAAGCACCAGAAATTGAACGGTTGAGATTTTTCTTTCCCCATTTCTTATTTTTAAACTGTAAGTCAGCCAAATAATAAATGCTACGGATAAGTTCTCTGCGTTCCGTTCAGTCACTTTTCCGACCGCGAGTGCTGTTGTGATAGATAAAGAACTGAAATTTTGGTTAAAAAAGTTTTACGGCATAGAACCTCCTGCGTAAGCGCTCTTGCATTACCTTCTTGTGTCTTTCAAGCCAGCTAGACAAGCTGCCCCTATCACAAAGAACAAAATCGTAAAGCACTGGCTTACCCGGTCTTCAACGTGAGCCGCTCTGAGGCATTGTTGTGGTTCCTTCGAGAAACCGGACTGATTGACAAATTGCGACTGCTCACCGACGATATTGGTGTGTCTTACTTGGACAGGGCTATAATCTTGACTTTGTAGTGCCGTCAGGCGCTCTTCGTTTTTTCTTTCATTCTTTAACCCCCCATTTCAACTTCCCAAGCACAGGGTTGCAAACCGGAGACTTTCTATCGTTAACCTCCGTGTTTTTTTTTTCTCTTTCTTTGTGTTTTTGCACTTCTACACCATTACAACAGATAAAAGCTATTCATCATGAAGTTCTTTCTCGAGAGAGTGCTACGTAATGCTGGCAAACTTACTAGACAAGGATGTGCACGGGCCTAGTCACACGCAGAAAATTTTGCGCGAAACTTCACTTAGTAGGTGCCTTGCGTGGCAGATGCCTCTCAGGCAAAAAAAGTATTGGTTTGTTCTTTCCGCAGACGCGCATTACCCATAAATATATCTCAGGGATATTTCCACACATCTCGAACAAAAAGACGCGCGCGTAGAAATAAATAAAACAAGTGCACGCATTCCTGCCCCATCACACGCTATAGCAGGAATTACACCAAGCAGAAACAAGAAAATATAGCAAGCGTATGTCGCAAGCTGGCGTGCTGGCGGCCTTCTCGTTGCCATTTCCAGGGCTTTACCCAGCCAGCATGGCGACTAAACGCAACAGCACTTGTTCCCGTGCCTAAGTATGTGCACGAATTACCGTCCCAAGCGTGAAGAACTCGTGGGGCCGTGGAAGGGAGTTAATGATCCGGAGTAGGAACTTCGCCGTATATGCCGGCGACCTCCCTTTTTTTCCCCCAATGACTCGGTCATTGGGATGCATGCGCAAACGAAACGACCTTTTAATGAGTGTCGCGCGCTGCACGTTCGCAAGCTGGAACAGCAGTGGCAAAGATAGCACCACCGCGGTAACGATGTCGGCGAGTTGAACGTCAACCCAAAGCTTAAGAAACGTACGGTAAAGTTGAAAGAAAGGTTAAAAAAAAGGAGCAGAAAAGTACGAGTGATAATTAACAAAATGGGTACAGAAGGCGTTTACGAGGACGGATCAAAAATAGGAACGTATGGGGAAAAGGGCACGTGCGTGAGGTCCATTAAAGGAGCCACAGAAATCCTGATTTTCGTATCCCATATGTCGCTGGAATTTCTTCGACATTAAAATTTTCGAAGGCACCACAGCAATTACGCTTTAATGATTATCTCTAGTGTCGGACGAATTTAGAAGTGGGATGAGATCACAAGGAATTTTCCGAGTTTAAGGAAAAACGTAAAAAAAGGTAAATAAGGCAGCTTCCTACTAGTGGTGCCAAGCCTGAAGGAAGTGTGGAGCTAGGCAGCCTTCTTTGTTTCTCTTCGGCCTTCTCTTTCTTTCCTCATCTCTTTCTTCTTCTCTTTTCCAGCTTTTCTATCGTTTTTTTTTTTCTCTCTTCATTTCTATTTATTTCTATTTTTCTTCCTATTTTTCATTTTCCTTCTCTCTCTCTATTTCTCGCTTTCCTCATTTTTTCTATTTTTATACGTGGTTTCGCCTGCGTTACGTCAAGCGACGACAGCATACGACAGCCCGGGTGCCTAAAGTGCTCCGCACTTCAAAGTATAATGTGTCCATCTAAGGTAATCGACCGCACACTATCCAACCAAAACAGAGCATCAGACATTGACCAGCGAGTGGCAGTGTCACAGCACACACAAAGCATCGAAACGAAAACGCCAGTAGACAGGCCTGAGTGCTATCTATCTTTAACAGAACTCTGTCGTGTCCACAGTACTAAATGGTTAGGAGAGAGAAAACCTCACTAATAATTAAGAGTACGGAATTTCTATGATTTTACAAGTGAACATGAGCGGTAAGTGGATAAGCTAAGCCGGAGTAGCAAGCCAGGCGATGAACCAAGCTAACATCCACGGGGATATCATTAAAAATTGCTGTCTATATCTAAGCTATGTGAGTGGTTGCTTTTGTTTTCGATAAATATAAAAAACGTAAACATGAATCAACTTCATTCATCTGTTATTTTGCTTCATTCCTACGGAGTCCCCTGTTTTTCGTCCATATTTTTTAGCGCTGCCCTACTAACTTCGTTAAGCACGACGTGCAACAGCTATGAATGAAGGAAAGAAGATGACTCTTAAGGGCTTGTTTTTGTTTGTTAAACACAATATTAATCAGAACTAACAGACAATAATGCCAGGAAAAGTATAGGGGATGTTCGTTGTAGTAATTAGGATATAAATGTGAAGAAAGTAAAGTGCACGAAAAGATAACGTGCCGCCGGCAGGGACCGAACCTGCGGCCTTCGAATAACCCGTCCAATTCTCTACCACTGAGCTACGGCGGCGGTCATCCTCCCGTCCACTTTATGGGGTATACATGTGCATTTAAACCTGGGAGTGTTAGGGTGTTAGTAAGCGCCGATCGCAGCCATGGCGGCGAGTGTGGAACACTCTTTTTTCTGCCTGTTGGCAACAGCTGTGTGATGACACCATAAATTTGCAATATTTAGTGCAAATACACATCATTAATGTTGTTTTCAAGCGAAGCTTGTTATCAGTTTCAGACTTCGGTGGTGGTGGTGGCGGCGGCGGCGGCGGCGTCATACGCGAAATACCCGGCGTCGGCGAACGTGCAGAAATACGGGCTTCGAAGGTGCGCCGGTCAGACGCGTGTTTGTATGCGCCATTTTGCAAGAATCGATGCTCTCTCGATCGCGGGCTTGCAGTCGATCAGCCGTTTCCGATATGGCAGTCTGATCTTTTATCGAGGTGACTTATCATTTCCCGTTGTCACATTTCACTGTTGCCTGGATATCAACGCGTGACCGTCGTTCTTGCCTGTAGCAACTGAAGCGTTGCGCTGCTAATCACGTGAATGACGGTCGAATTCCCGGCACGGAGGAAGGAAAGAGTAAAGAGAAAGCATTGCGCAATGCGATAGAAAGAGAGAAATAAAAAAAAGCAGTAGGTTAGGCATGCACATGCAGAGCTTCACTTGTCCCCATTTTCCAGATACGGGAGAGGCTCCTGAATTTTTTATTACGGCTTCATATGCGTTTACACGCACAAAAACAATTGGCTTAAGGGAACACGTAAATAAGTATTTTCTTTTTTCTTATTTTCTTGTAGCACCTGCTAGCATGAACCGACATTCTTTATTCTTCTTCGTGGGGAGATCCGTATCGAGCATCGCAGAAGAAACCGGCCCACTGATGCTGTTTGATCATCGCTTATATATATATATATATATATATATATATATATATATATATATATATATATATATATATATATATATATATATATATATATGCGTGTGTGTGTGTGTGTGTGTGTGTGTGTGTGTGTGTGTGTGTGTGTGTGTGTGTGTGTGTGTGTGTGTGTGTGTGTGTGTGTGTGTATAGATGCGCGAGGTGGCGCTGCTTTTTACAGTGTATTTACGTTTCCAGCATAAAGTTGTCTCCAGGCAAATGAAACCGGCGAACGTTAGCACTACAGGCCTCAATGAATAAATAAGGCTATAAAAAAGCTGTGTAACGACAGTACATCTTTGAAATGCCGTGAATGAAAATTTCAACGAGTGTCGGTAAGCTACCCGTAAAAGGGAGGTAGCAGGATCGATTTGAATACAGTGACCTGCGCGCTTACATCGATCACTTTTGAAGAAATCTTTTGAGTTTACCTCTAGACCTCTGAGGCTGACATTTCGCATGCGCGTCACCTCGGGCCTTATTCATTGCATACTGTTACATTTTGCATTGCAACTCCCGCGGTAAAGTATTAAAATGTAAGAAAAAAATTAAGCACTGTCAATTTCTTTAACCCACCGAAGGAAAATAACTTTCTTTATGCGCATGGGGGAAGCGGGCCATTGTCGCCTGCCTGCCTGTGGAGGTCATCGGCCATCTCTGGAGTTCTGTTTTCCTATTCACGATGGTATACATACTTGAAAACTGCAGTGCTATAAGGGATTCTGGCATGCATGAGAGAACCAGGCCAAGGATACATCTGAGACTCCTCCTTAGAGTAGCATTATCATGAATGGCGGTGCGTTTAATGCTATACATTAAGGTGCTTATAATTTACGATAGGCGCTTAGGAAGGCAGCGCCTTAAAACTAATGCAACTGAAGTTATTTGAGTTGTGTGAGAATGCAAAAAGAAAAACATAACTTTTTTTAACGGTTTTGTGCTGGTGATAACAAACAACCTGATGCACTGTCCTAAATTAACTAATCAGATTGAGTCGAAGAGGACCAAAAAAATAAACCGAGATAAGTAAACAAACAAAACATAAAGAAATGAGACATAACAAAATACTTGCTGCTGCTGGTTAACTTACTTCCGGTCACAAACTTCCAGTGTTGCCTTCACTTCCGGTTTCCATTACCGGGCCCTAATTCACTTCCGGTTTCCACTTCCGGCCTCTTAATTCATTTGAGCTCACACAAGAAACAGAAATGACGATACATGTAAAATAGAAGATAGCATGTAAGAGCAAAAGATAGAAAAATAATATAAAATGAAAGCAATAATAAAACAAATACGACGCTCGCAGCAGCTTTAGAAAGAAAGAAATATGGAACACGGAACACTCTCTTCATTTTATATGGATCCAATGACTGACTTGCCTTACGAATTCAGTATCCTAGTAATGGGAAACTACTTTGGTGCCACCAGCAAGGCTTTTCGTGTCGATGCCTGACGTCACTGGTACTTATTGTTACTGATCCCTTACTAGACGCTGACACTGACCTTATACACACGCAGCTTTTTACTGCGCAAGTACTCGGTCGTACACTCAAGTTCATAGATATGCGCTAAATATATGCTTTATTCAATCTTCGCGCATGGCTCAGCCCAGCTCATTTTATTGCGATAGCAATTATATGGACAGTCTCGGCTGATTTTTGCCGTCGCCGTCGCCACCATCATGCAGCGTTTATATATATATATATATATATATATATATATATATATATATATATATATATATATATATATATATATATATAAAAGCCACAAAGAAAAGTAATTCAGAAAAACTTTCCGACGCGCGAAATCCAATGAGCGACCTCTCACTTACCAGCGCGCGGCGTTACACGGTTCTTTCAGCCTGCTAACGGTGAGCTATTTCAGCCGTCTTTCAGCCTGCTAACGGTGAGCTATTTATATACACCATTTACATCAGCATGCTTTCTTAGTTACCACAGAGATGGCGCGATGTGCCCGCGTGGCGCGCTTTAAAAATCGTCGCCCCGCTCCTGTGAGCGCCGTTGCTCTTCGCTCTACAGGGCGTGGTCGCCTTCGTGCGCTTATCTCGAGGAAAGAAGGGGGCGGCCGGGAGGGGGGGGTGCATGTCTTGTGCTTTCCCCGCGATGTCCGCGCTGAAGCCACAGAGCGTACGAAGGTCACTCCGCTCGCTGCAACTGCCGCGTTTGAAAGGAGCGCGCTGTTAAACCGAAGTAAGTAACAACTGTGACAGTTAGTTCGCACTCGTCCTGTGTGTACCTGGTCGTTCGTTTCGTGCGTCCTGCTTTATGTCTGAGCAGTGCGCTTCAAGTGTCGAGCTGTGACGCATGATAGTTTGCGCTCGTCCTGTGTGCGTTCTTTTCGTGCGTCCTTTGGGCTCGAGCGACGCGCTGGCAATTTCGAGCTGCTTTCCGTTCTTCGCGTTACATTCCAATTTATTGCTATCGCATTCATTGCTTCGCCGTTGCGGCAAAACTGTGACTTTTTTTTGACACACAGATCAACAGCTGATTGCTGGCTACATACACAAACTCGGCAGGGCTTACTTAAGCGCGCAGAGAGCCTGCGATTTTTTTCCAAAGCAATGGACATATCGGTGACGTACGCAATCTGTCTGTCATTTAAGTATCCAATCTCCTCGCTTGATTATCCACTTCATACCAGCGTTCGTAATGAGTTCAGTTCCAGCTGGCTGCAAAACTCTTGCGTGTAAAAGTACCATGGATACTGGTCCAATTACTGAAACAAGTTCGCCAATACTTAGTCCGCATCTGCATTGAACTACGGTTCCATTAGAATCTATCGAATCGGCTGTTTCTATGAAGGAAGGGAAGTAAGAAATTAGAAAAAAAAGATCATCGCCCAAGCAAGGCTAAAGCGTGCGACCCCAGTGTTTATCACCGGGGTAATCTCGACGGTTCATGAAGTTTTTTCCTCAATTATTGATTATATCTGTCGAGCAATCTTCATTGGTGTTAGCCGCCCGAGTGTTCTCTTCTTCACTTTTAGTCGACGAGCCGTGAGTCGTGGGGCTTGCCCAATTTTTGTGACACACACGTGCTAGAAGTTCTTGTGCACACAGGAGGAACGAATTTCAGTTTCGCCTAGCCACACGCGGCTTCGCTGTAAGGACATCGGCAGAAGACTTAATCATTCTATTGGGATTGCACACAGATAACATCGCTGTTATAGGGGTGGATATCCATGAAAAGCCAGTTTTAGGCAACAATTCTCAACAGTACTAAAAACCTGCCAGCATTATCCGTAGCTAACAGTGAGGGCAGTACGCGAGTACGTACTGTAGTTAAATTCAGTCAGGAATATTCATCGTATATTACTTGCAGAATAGGGCTGAACAACGCATGTACCTGTGGGTGTTACATGCCCGTACTGTTCTGTTTCGGTGATGCAAGCAGGTGCATACCACCTTATATGGACATGCCAAGGGTTACATTCGGAACGCTCCCGTCATCTCCTGCAAGCTGGCCTTCGATACAGTGACACAGTTATGACCGATGGATACATGACAACACATTCCACGAGACACTTCTTCACTTCATACACAACACCAGCCTAACGGCGCACATTTAATACGAACATACAAACAAATATGATGCCTTAAGGGCAAGTCTAAGTCGCAAAAAAAAAAGGCCCTGGAACGAAATGCATTCAAAAGCAGGACTAGGTTGTTCTTCACTAAATAATACTAACAACAACAACAACAACAACAACAACAACAACAACAACAACAACAACAACAACAACAACAACAACAACAACAATAATAATAATAATAATAATAATAATAATAATAATAATAATAATAATAATAATAATAATAATAATAATAACAAGCAGCAGCAAGAATTATGACTGTCTCAGAGCTTGATCGACAGGGAGGTTTTTGTTGAGCAAGAGACTGCTGTTAACCGTGTAGTGTCCATTTCTTCATCATTGAAGCTGGACAGGCCACAGTCAATCAACGAAAGGTGATCAAAACTTTTCTCAATTTTTTGCGTTAATTTCTATGGGGCGTTCTTAAAGCGCCTGCCACTCTATTTGCTTCGCCAATCGACGCGGAAGCGGAAACTTTAGTGACGACCCGCGTTGAGAGAATGCATGTGTTCTCATCCTGAATTTAAATTGTTATTGCGGACGGTATAAAACACGTCTGTGAACGGGGACATTTGAAAACAATACTAACTAACTGGGAGCAATGGCGCGAGTTCGAGCAAGACGCGGAAATACCCACCATCTACCGTCTTTCCTTTTTCTTAAATTCGTGATCTCAATTCTCAAAGTTTTCTCGCCGTTTCCGTTACTCATACGCGAAGGAAATCTATACATTCGATTTTCTTATCGGCTATCCTTGGTCTCTCGCTTTTCGCAAAGTGCCCAGAAAAATATCAGGCCCGGAATGACAGCCAGTTCAATCTCTTTGCCCTCTTTTTTTTTTCTATCCTAAAGCAGTTTTTCTTCCTCCAAGGTTTAAGTGAAACGGACGAAAGGTCGATTTTGCCAGGGCCAAGTAGATAAATGCTTTCTTTCTTTCTTTCTTTCTTTCTTTCTTTCTTTCTTTCTTTCTTTCTTTCTTTCTTTCTTTCTTTCTTTCTTTCTTTCTTTCTTTCTTTCTTTCTTTCTTTCTTTCTTTCTTTCTTTCTTTCTTTCTTTCTTTCTCCTTCACTCCCTCTCTATTTTTACTTCATTCTCTCGCCCTTCCCTTTATTCATTTTCTTCTTTCTCTCCCTCTCTTTTTTCTTTGTTTCTCTTGGTCGCACATGCCTTATTGCTATACATATACTCGGCGGGGTGGCGAGTTATTGAAAACCACTGAAACGTGGCACAACCTCACGTGGCTAGGTTTTCATAAAAAGTCGCTGGTTAAAGTTTCGTTCAGGTCAGAGCACATATGCAAATGTTGCATGAGCGTAACAAAAAAAAAGACATCGAGACAATAGCAAAGAAAGAAAGTAACGTACGGTTCTTCAGAGTCAGTTGATCAAAATTGACGCGAAAGATGGTCATGCTCAGTGGCGTCAAACTCGATAAAGCCTTAACCATAAAATAATTGTTTTTAGAGTGGGTTCGTGTGCATGAGTGAGAGTCGGTCTCTAGACGTTTCTTTTACTGCACTAAATATTGGCTTGAGTTACTCGCTTCTTGCTGATTGAGAAGTTATCTTTAGTTTATTCGTCTAACAATTCGTCGATGCCTGGCGCTAAATTTTCACTGCACTCACTTCTCGGTTTTCACAGCCCATAGAGATTTACATGTTTGCCTTAAAACTGTCTCGCTCGCTAAGTTTAAAATGTGTTCTTGCAGCGTGCTCAAGATAGGAATTACTAAAGACTGGGTATTCTTTTTTTTTTGCAAGCCACCTCTTCAGAAACAAGAATTAAGTGAAAATAAACAAAAATTACGCGCGATCCTCTGGTCGCGCTGCATGTATGCAAGAGCGCTTGTCCTGTCAGTTAATTCTTCCGAGAAAAACTTTCGCTCTGAAGGCCTTGTTTCTCGTCATTATGCCGTTCCAGTTCTCCCTCGAGGGCCCCAATGAAACTCATTAAAGAATTGGGACTTGCTGGTTTAATTACGTAGCTGCTGTTTTTCGGCAGTCAAGATTAGCTTGAGGCCTCGTCTCTGAGCATTCTCGTTCACTTTCAGTCATAATATTTTTATCTTTCTTTTGCCTGCATGCTTCTTATTTGTGATTGCAAGCCGGAATAATGCGAAACGGCCATCAGAAAGACGCCACTACGCGAAGCGAAGGCTTTCCCGAAGGAGCAACGCTGTTATTTTTTAAATACATAAGTAAAAATAAACTTTAGTGGAGGGTAATAGTGACTATTGCTAGTTTGTCTGTAATAACAAGAAAAAAGTCACAGTTTCGCCTCAAAGGCGAAGCAATGAATGCGATAGCAAGAAATTGAAGTGTAACAGGAAGAGCGGCAAGCAGCTAGAAACTTGCTGCGCGTTGCTCATGCACAAAGGACGCAGGAAAAGAAAACACACACGGCAAGTGTTAACTAACAACTGTCACAGCTCGACACTTGCAGCGCGCTGCTCGAACACAAAGAAGGAGGCTGGAAAAGGAAGCACAGGTATACATAGGACGAGCGTGAACTGTCACAATTCTTACTTCAACTAACCCCCACTTTTGCTGTTCTACCTATCAGACCACTCCTTTCGCAAACGCGGCCGCTGCAGTGAGCAATGACATTCGTGTGGTCTATAGCTTCAGCGCAAACTTTGCGGTGAAAGCACAAGACATACAAAACTCCCCCTCAAGAGATAATCGCGCGAGCATGTTTGACAACGCCCTGTATGTCAAAGTAGAAGTCGAAGGCGCATATCCCAAATGCGGCGAAACAATAGACAGTTTTGGTAGTGGGGAGCCAAGAAATATGCGAGCCACCAGGACGCATGCGCTGAACGTAAGCCACTCTTGAACTATTGCGCCCGCGTTGCCTCAAGACCCTGCGGCGCCTTCCTTTAGGCGGCAAACAAAACCGCAGAACCCGCGACCTCAAGAGAAGAAAATAGACAGTGCTTGGCAGTGGCACGTGAAGCCACGGCTCACGTTTCCTGCGGGCGTCGATTCTGGTCACTAAGATAAAACTGCATTTGGCTATAGTTGGCAGATATTCCTGAGGCTAAAATTACAGCGCAAAGGCACTTTTTTGTGCTTCTTACTTCTTCTTTACTCCTTTGTCCCTGCACCCATCCGAATATAATTTCATGTCTCCGTGCATCTAATACACTATCATCCTTGTTACACGTTTTGGTTTAGAGCTATTGTTGTGTGCGCATGTGCGGTAAGTTTGCCTTATATATGCGTTGGTTATGAAAGAGTAAAGCAGTTTTAGTCAGCGCTTGTGTCGCACGTTTCTTTCTTCAGGGATGTCTTTTACAATTGCGCTGTAATTTTAGCCTCATGATTCCTGTCGCGGTGTAACATATATACTGTGATTCCGGTTGAGCCGTCTCGTTTTTTCCCTCCTTTGGCATAAGTCGACAAGAGCCAAAGCGTTCCCACTAGCTCGCGCCACAAGTAGCCATGGGACGCTCTTCTTTTTCCCTTGCCGACTAGCCACGAGTGGTGTGGTGCTACAACCCCAAAATGGAAAACTAGCGTGGGTCGCCAGCAGTACGACGAAAACGCAGTGCGGGCGACGATATCGCTGGGTCTGCGTCTCGCATAATTTTAATTTCGCCATGTGTGGTGTCCCGTGCGTTTCACCCAACACCGCGTGCGTTTGTATTCTGCCGTTAGTATCCTAGAGAACGAATGAGGCATGGCGTAATTGTCTAAGGCAACGAGCTGCGGAGCGAGGGGTCGCAGGTTCGAAACCCCGGTCGAGCGCTTCGGAATTGTTTTCTTCTACGTTATTATTTGTGGCTTTTATTTATATATACATACATATACATATCCGGGGCATGACAGCGATGGCGACGGAAAAAATAAGCCGAGAGTGTCCATATAATTGCTATCGCAATATTAATCGAGAAAGGCCTCCTGGGAATCGTCAAATAGTGGGTAAACTTCATTTGAAATTTCATCCTTAAACTAACATAGTACAAAGCTTGCCGGCATTATTCAATATATAGGTAATGTTGGCAGCAGTAGCCAAAAATAGCCATAGTTATAGTCGGATGCAAGTATAAAAGTCTGCTTCACTTCCTCTTCAAATGGCGTATGTACACAAGGATGCAACAATGGGTGCGCACTCGAGTCTGACGTCATGTGCCGGACGGCCGCTAAACCTACCCTCGGAGAACATTGCCGAGTGCATGAGCGGGACTATTTCTTTAGTCGCGGAGGCGAAGGGCTGCCGCGCTCCGGTCATCAGGGCGGGGCCTCTACGGACTTCTTAAGTTGTATCCGACAATGTCAAAACTAGCCGACATCAGGCATCTTTACGACAACACACTTGTACATTATCTAACACCAATTCGCATTCGTATTATGTGAGTAAACGCGGTAAGCCGGGACGCCGGTGCTGCGTTGACTGCAGTAGCCTACTTTTTTTCACCGCCGACTGCTTTTTGTTACGCTGTTACACACTAACACGGACACCGACACACTTTTTTCCTCTATAGGTAGCTTATGAATGCTTTTTAGGCGTTCAAAAAATCAATAGTTGTAGCTAATGAGTTTTACAGATTCGTGACGTCTAGATTATTCTTTCCCACGTTGGATATTTTTTTTCTTTTTGATATTCCCGACTGCCACAGTGAGTGTGCGAATGAACAAACATTGCAAATTTTGTTCTTATGTGTTTGTTGTATCTATTTTAATCACGAGAGGAATATCAACGTCGTTTTTTATGCACAAAAAAAAGAAAGCCATATCTTGGCACACATATCCCAGTCGCCACACTCTCGTCGTTCCGTTGGATCACTGCGATCTGCAATGCCGTATAGCTAGAGTTTCCCAATTAAAAGTAGGGATTGTTTTGAGGCCGCACCGCTGCAATATTATCAATAATATACATTATGCTAATGAGGCAGTCGACATGATTAGTGCATATTGTGAATGAAGGCGGTTTTAATTGGCGCTTGCTCATTAAAACGAGAGTAAACAGGAACCCGATATGGTTATAAACTGCCTTGAACATACTAACGCACTGCGCTTGTACAGGTACATAACGCTGTGATAGAGAGAGAGAGAGAGAAATATAATGCGGAATAAAGCTGTGATGCTGTTCAAGGTAACCTAATGTGCAAAGAAAGAAATTAACATGCACGTACTGCAAGGCCATATTTTAAAGCACCCAACGACGCCGTCGTACCTCAATAATGACCTGTCACGAGCAGAGAAAGAGTAATTTTTTGTGTGCAACCATTGTCATACACTTCAGGGACTCTTGTAACCTTCGTTCTCTGTCACACTAGCATTGTATCTAAGCCAGATAGATAGATAGATAGATAGATAGATAGATAGATAGATAGATAGATAGATAGATAGATAGATAGATAGATAGATAGATAGATAGATAGATAGATAGATAGATAGATAGATAGATAGATAGATAGATAGATAGATAGATAGATAGATAGATAGATAGATGGACGGACAGACAGACAGACAGACAGACAGACAGACAGACAGACAGACAGACAGACAGACAGACAGACAGACAGACAGACGGACGGACAGACAGACAGATGGACAGACGGACAGACAGACGGACGGACGGACGGACGGACGGACGGACGGACGGACGGACGGACGGACGGACGACGGACGACGGACGGACGGACGGACGGGCGGGCGGACAGACAGACAGACAGACAGACAGACAGACAGACAGACAGACAGACAGACAGACAGACAGACAGACAGACGGACGGACGGACGGACGGACGGACGGACGGACGGACGGACGGACAGCCCACACAAAGAAGGGATAGGGATAATAACAATGACTGCGGGGTATTACGTGCCAAAACCGCGATATGATTATGAGGCACGCGGTAATTGGGAACTGGGAATGAATTTCGACTACTTCGTTTTCTTTTACGTGCACCTATATCTAAGTTCACGAGTGTTATTGCATTTCGCCACTATCGAAATGCGGTAGCTGCGGCCGGGAATCGAACCCGCGTCTTCGACCTCAGCAGTGCCCACCTCCTATGCGCGAGGTACTGGATTCGGTTACCTGTGCCGCCGAGCACCCGCCGGTTTCTCTAATGGGGAGAAAGATACCCTGGCCTGACGCTGGGTGTTGGGGGGACTCATTTCTTGATAAGCTGGCCTCCTCATTGCGCTCTCCTCTTTCGCTCCCCTTTTCCATCCCCTAACGACGCTGCGCCGTGCTCTTTTATAGGCTACAGAAATATACTAACCCAGCACCGGTTTCTGAATCTCAAAATGTTCAACTATGTATATGCAAGAGCGGGAGTTCAGGTTGAATCCATTACAGTGTCTTCAAGGGGTACACCCAAGAAGGGTGGAGGCGGGCTTGGGCATGTGAGCTATTCTCGTTTCACGCTGTCTTCGTCGCTGCGTGCTGCCAGCATAACCACGAATGAGTTCAGACCGATGATTCACTTCGCCCTCGAGGCCTCACCGGTAGTTAACTGTCGTATTTCCTCATCGCTGTCACACAATGGCTTTGAATCAGAAAATGTAAGCCGGAACGAAAATGGCAATTAGGGTCGAGATAAGAGAAGGCCTGCACTCTTCCTGGTAATGACGTCTCACGAGTGTTCCGTGAAATTAACGCCCTTCCTTGTCTCTTCCCGTTTGAGTGTGGCTGACAAGGGTGTCCACGTGAAACATAGTTCTTGCGACATTGTTGCCATTCTGTGTTTGCTTCTTTCTCATAATGCACGGGGAGCTCAGTTCAGCTTACTGCTTTGCCAGGCTAAGTGTGCAGTTAAACTCCTGCAACTGAGTCATTATTAGGTGGGAGGTAAATTTAGAAGAAAAAAAAATCTACGAAAATATGGACTTTGCAAAATAAAGATTTTCGGGGACAGTAAATGCACTATCCCTGTTGTTATTCACAGTAGAAAATTTCACACGTACAAACAGAAAAAAAAGTAAGATGGAAAGAGATGGAGATAGAAAGAGTGATAGTTAAAGCACCAATAAACTGACGGGCACACAATGAACTGATTAATGTAAGAACCTTATCAAAGTAATTAAGCCGATGTTACCTAATTAACTAATAATCATCAGTACCGTCACTTCTCTTGGGCATTGAAAAGGAAACAACCTCCATAATTGCTGCAGCAAAAAAAAAAAGATAAAAATTCAGTTTTAAAACAAAAAGTACAGCGAATGTACTTATACCACGACATTTGTTTTCTTTCTACCAAAGGCTTGTGCATTACACTGGGAATAAGTAAATGATAATTTTGTTATTTGCTTTGAATAAAGGCATTAAGAGACTGATTGATTCATAATGTGAGTTACTTGTGCAAATCACTGTAATTTGCTGGAGTGTTAGGCTAACGGAGTTTCTTCGCTAATTCTGCTCATTTGCAAAGAGCTGACTGCCAGTTTTCGTCCCCAACAAGTTATGCACCCTTTTTTTAGTAATATCTTAAGCGTCTAAATTTCTGTTTTCTTTTGTTTTTTTTTTTTGGGGGGGGGGGGTGGTAGGTTTGGAGACTGAATATTCCCAATGCTGAAGAGGTCGGCAACACACCCCACTGACTATACATCAGCCCGCCATTCGCCAATGCAGAAGCAAAGGACCCTAATAACTCTGCAATGACACATTACATTACGAGTGGTAACATGATTTCAAGCTGATATTATGAGAGGGAATCCCGTTCGCTAATCACACCAGGAAAGAAGAAGCAGTGAGAAGTGCTGAAATTGCAAGCCTAAATTAAATGCAGGGGAGGGATTTCAGTTTCGACGCAGCGAACTTCACAAAATGAAATCGCTGGCCAATCACAATGCTTTCCAACTATCTAGGTTAGAACAGAATATAATCTGGTTATGAATATTAGCCGTCAGATGGGAAGCAAATTTCGCCATGTACGGTGCGCACGGACGAGACCATCTGGAAGTGGTGTAACTGAGGTGATTACCTCGGTACCGCGTGCTTTTGACCACCTGCGAAAATAAACTTATTCCTTCGTTATACGAGGATGCCATAAGCTTTATGTATGTAGCGGCCAAAAATTGCAGAACGCGGATATTCGTAACGTAATTATCCATGTTTAGCTAGTCTTTGGTATTGTTTTCTCTTTTATCTTAACGACTTGCTGCGGGCTAGGTATAAATGCACTCGTCTGATCAGACACAAACAAAAAGTTTTGTGAACCAGCATCGTTCTTTTTTTTTCACACAGTGACCTGGAATAAATCATTGAAAAATGACTGCCTACCCGTCTCTGTAATTTTCATTTAATTATGCTTCTTATCAATGATTATCATGAGATGTAAGAATGTTCTTCGGATACGACGCAGGCTGCCATATTCAAGCCAGGGGATGCCACGGAGCCATGCCGGCCGGTTTCATGAAATTAGCAGCCACCGCTCTGGTATTTACAACATGTTTGGTATTTACAACATCTAAGGCTTTAAAAAAAGAACCTTAAGATGTTCTGCTAGGAAGTTCAAAGTTTCACAACGTACACTGGTATTTCCGTTCTGTGCCCGTTTCACAAGCGAGACTGAACTATACGTACCGATCTCATGAATCACCGGCGCTGATATGCTCATCAAATAGGCTGCTGCTGCTGCTGCTGTTAATTATGATGACTGACAAGATATTGAAGCTCTTGTACTGCTGCTGAAATTATTAGTGCAGTCAGCTGTAATGTTGCTAAACTGAAGGCTATGCTTTGTGTTTACAATGAAGTCAAGAAGGAAGCTTGAATATTACGTGCTTGTTCTTCTCACTCTTCCTTTTTGTTGCTTCTTATCTAAACAGGGAAGTGACGTGCGTTCTTGAGAAATAAACAAAAGAAATCAACAAGACAGGCAGTTGAGAGAAGAGTCCTGGTTCACTAACGAGTGCTGGTGAACTTGACGCAAAGAACAATAAGACAACACGTCTTAAAAGTTAAAATTACACTGATTAGGATCATTATCAAAGGTAACTAAATTCATTAAACAAGCATTTCTAGCAACAAATTTTGCATTGTCAGAAGTTACGAGGATGGCAACTGAAACGCAGAAGGCCGGTAGGTTAACCAAAATAGTGCTGACTTGGTTATTGCAAGTGAGGCGAATGGGAAAGGGGAATATGAAAATGAGAGGGGAGAGAAATCATGCCCGCATCTGGCCTACACGTATTACATGGACGATACTCATTTTAAAAGCATGGAGGGCGACAAAAATGGCCTCAACATTCCTTGGCGATTAAAAAAAATGATTCCCTCACTTCTACTATTTATTTATTCGTCAAACACAAAGTGTTGGACATCACTGCCCACTAGTGTCGGTTTTAAATTTTCCGGTAAATAAGTATTCGAGCCTCTCTTCCTATTTTTATTCCCTCCCACTTCAACGTGATTTTAATATTTTGTGTCTTTTGCCACCAATACGAAAGCGATAACGGTACGTTGACTTTACGAGTAGACAATGTGCAATAAATTACACCGCATGATCACTCATTGCTTGAAGCAAGAGTGGTCATGCGATGAAGCGAAACTTTATCCTTGAAGCGTGATTAGACTAATGTCAAGCGAAGCGTGATTAGACTAATGTCAAGAGATGACGTACTGATTCAAGGAAAAATAGAAATCATGAGGAGTATGCAATAGCCCTACAGACAGTTACAAAACATAGAGAGGCAAGAGGTTAACATAGCTGTTTAGAGCCCCAAGTTTCCACCGAGACTTGTCGGTAAATAACAAGCATTGTTTCATTTATTCGGGAAAACTATTAACGTCGTGAGAACGCCAGAAGTTATGCGGGGCTATATTGAACGCTATGGTTTTGACTTTGACGAATCAATAGATTCGGTCGCTGTCGTTGCCAAAAGCCTAGATGATATCAAGAACAAATTTCGCCCATTGAAAAGGTACAAGCTGAGATGGAAGAGAACAAAGGCACGTTTCTAAAGAGCTCGTCGTAGCGGAGCACCGCGGTTCGTGTAGTCGGCCTGACACAAATTACACACAATAGATGTCACGTCGAAATCTAATGTCGTCCCACGTAGCACATCAGTCAAAGGGAAATTCGTTGCGAAAGCGACAGACAGGCCAGTGCTGCGAAAGGGGGTTGGATGGGGGAGCGCATTTCCTGTCTTGCGAAAGATTTTGTTCGGGCGTTGCTGGAGGGGCAGCAAATGGAGCTTGCCGATCGCAGCGGGACGCTTTGAAGCCCTCCCCTCTTGCCATGTCGTAGGGCGTGAGCAGGAAAGAGAGGGCGCGCAAGTCTTTCGCTACCCACTGTTGCAGTCAAGGGTACGGCATTTGGGCGGCGTGCGCTGCCAAGGCGCTTAATCACTGGCGGCATCTCGAACTGTCATGACCGGCTTTGCAGATTAATAGGACAATTGGCTCCACGCTGGCTCGCCACTGGGCCCCCTTCGTGCTCGAGTGGCTGGCTACTGGATTACTCGTCGGGACCCTGTCAGACCCCGGCGCGAACCACGGCCCTGTCAGGCGCAGCAGACGCCGCCACTGCGTCGCTTTCTCCCTCACTTTCATTACTCCGCCGTAGTTCCTTTGTTTTGTTTTGTTTCGAAAGAATTCGCCGCACACAAGTAGCAGCAAGCTGCATCGAATTGTTCTTGTCGAGAGCGCTGCCGGTTCTTTCTAGTGGAGTTTGCTCAAGAATGGACAACTGTGCTGGAAAGAAACTGTTTGTAGTTGATTGTTTACTTACTCAGAGATTAAATTATCTTGAAAGACAGGAGGATAGGTTGGAGGGAGAAGGAAATAATGGAGAAATAAACGGGGAGGGGCTTAGTTGCTGGGCCTTCCTTTAAGTCCGAAAGCAGGTTTGTAAAGGAAAATGTTTGTAAGCGTTTAGTGCTGCTGAATGTATTGTAAGATTTATGAACCAGAAAATACGAGCCAGGCCTGCATGCTGCTTATGGCCGTCATCTAGACAAACACACAAACAAACAAACAAAAAAAAACAAACAGAGAGAGAGAGCGAGAACAACTTTATGAAAATGCCTGCAGAGACGATTAGGCTCCCTCCACGCAGGGAGGACCAGCTTTCATCTCTACGCGGCCATAACGTCAGTCTCGTGCGCTGTGCTTCTCGATGCCTGGCTCCCTCGCTACTTCCGCGGCTCCGAGAGGGCCGCCGAAACAAACAAAAAAACAAAAAACAAACGCATAGATTGCCGCGTTGCACGTGGATTAGAGAAAAGGGTATTTTCAAAGACAGGGAAACAGTCTATCTGGCACATTCTCTAGATGAATCTAGTGCCTAAAGAGCTAGGAACAGCTAGGACATGGTTAATAGAAACGTCGACTCACGGGCGGAAAAAGAAGTTTTCTAACTCCTTGGTAAGCCAAACAGACACATTTGCATGAAGCTCGTTTACTGAAGTTAGGAAAATATACAATCGTATCACATTCAGCGAAGCGTATCGGCTGCGTTTGTTCCTGAAAGTGAATTGTGTTCGGTGGCGCAAGGCCTAGGTACAGGCAGAAAGCTCCAAGCGGTCGGTCATAAGTTTCCGTTTGAAGTCTGCTTTGAGCAGAGAAGGAAGCAAGCGAAGCAGTAAAGCCGCAGAGTGAGCGCGCACCAGGTTTAGTTTGAATAAGAAGCAGAACGCCCTTAATCAGCTGCGTGCCCTTTTCCTTTCCGCACCACCATGTTCACTAGACTATCAACGGTGACGATAGTACATGCATTTGGCATGCTGCAGAAGCTCGGGGGCTCCGCGTGCAACGGTGCATTCAATGCGTATTGCGCAAAGGTAGAACGCATAGGATTAGAAACAAAAAACAAAAAATCAAAACAAAACAAAGAGGCGACACGCGCAAGTTGTCGTTGTGGACAATTGGCCGAAGTTCTGCGAAGACAGCCGAATGGCGTGCCCTTAATCCGGCGCTACCGAGGGAGCCGCAAGCTGGAAGTAAGAAATGAAAGAAACGTGCATGAAGCAGAGAGCTGCCGAGTGCCGGTGGTAATTCCGCGTAGGCAAGGGGATCGATTGGAATGCTGACTGGACGCGATTGTCACAAGAATAGGGGGGGAACATGAAGTCGCTGACGTGAGCCTCGCGACAATCGTGCTCTGGCAGCCTCACTAAGCGAGGGGGAGCTCCGTCATTGCAGATGATTGGTCGCGGGTGAAGTACAAAAGTAAGGCTAGGAGAGTGACTACAAGGTTTGACTAGAGGAGTACCAATTCCGGATGACTATTGTAGAAGCTGCAGTAGGGGCCCGAGAAATATAGGGATAGCAGAATTGAGCCCTTCCCGCACGCGCTCTCATTGTCCCCAATGCAGTATACGTGCAAGTTAACATAGAAAATACGTTTCTCTACGAAAAGTTTGAAATGCTGCAGTGCTATAGGAGCATTAATGAAGCTAAAAGCTTGTCGAAAACGTCTCTGCTCTTGGCTAATGTTAGCCAACGGAAATGCGGACGTGTCTCATAAGCATAAAAAATGGCAATGCGCAAACGTCCTAATAAACATAAAAGCAACGAACTTGTCATAGTGATGTTTATTGACCGCATCCATCTTTTAACAATAAAATGTGGGTTCCAAATATAAAGGAAAAAATGCCCCCACCTCCCCGAAGGGAATCGTGAGGAAATGCGAATGCATTTCTTGCGCCGAGAGTACACGGCGCAGTAATTTTAATGGCGTAAATTAATGACGAGACGAGGATTTGTACCGTAACCATTTATTTACACATTCATCAGCACCTGTTTGTGTTGTCATTGTACCTGACGGTCATAATCTCAGCCTTGTGGTCGCCGTTGGCGTTTCACAGCGGCGTCTCGAGCACACATTTCGAGAGGCGCCCAGCCAGCGGACGGGAGAGTGGGGCGCAGGGAGGAGAGAGAGCGAACGGCGAGAGAAGGAGCGGCGAAGCACTGCACCCAATGCGACCTAGAAGAGCGGTGCGGAGCCGGCGCGCGCCCGCGCAAACCGCGGTGAGGAGGCGGAGCGCGCGCAGTCACGTGGGGTGTGACGTCGCTGCGCCGTTGCTACAGACGCTCCTCTCCTTTCCTCGCGCCGTTGCTATGGGACGGCGGATTCAGGGTCGCTTATAAAGTGCATTCGCACTTAAAATATGTTGATCCTATAGCTAGATAAATTTGGCTGTGTTATTCATTTAGGCGAGCATCAGAAGGATAGCTTGTCCAGCAATGCATTTCCCTGTGTTCGTGGTCGTGGCTTGCCTCGTCGTTCCAGACCACTGTTATATAAACTAAGAGTCGGCTCAGTATTGGTGCGCGAACGCTTACATCGTCAAGGACGTGTGAACAGTCCATTGTGTGCAGCTTGTGGCTCCTGTGAAACACTTGAGCATCTTATAATACACTGTCCCGCGTTTGCTACGCAGCGGGCTTTGCTGATTAAGAGATATAAAATCCTTGGATTTAAATGTGCGACCATTGGCGATTACCTCTTTCCGAGAGATTGTGTATCTCGACGCGACCAGGCCCATCGAGCTCTGCTGACCTTTATGCACCAAACAGATCTGACCACCCGTTTATAAGCGTCCTTTGTGTGTATGTGTGTGTGTTTGTGCGTGCGCGCGTGTGTGTGTGTGTCTGTGTTTACCGATTTTAATTGATGTCTTCGTAAATTTTTTCGTTTACTTTCCTATCTTTTTTCCTCTTTCTCTCCTCCTAACTTCCCTTCCTCTGTCTCCTCCCTCCTCCCGAAAGAGTAGGCAGGCGTTGTGCCCCTCCTGGTGGCAGTTGCCAGCTTCTTCTCTCCCTCTTTTTTCTGTATCTATCTATGCAAATCAAATAACTAACTAACTAACTAACTAACTAACTAACTAACTAACTAACTAACTAACTAACTAACTAACTAACTAACTAACTAACTAACTAACTAACTAACTAACTAACTAACTAACTAACTAACTAACTAACTAACTAACTAACTAAATAAATAAATAAATAAATAAATAAATAAATTCCCGAAAAGACTGAGTACTGGACACAGTGTTTTGCACGATAAATAGCAGTGGAACCTGTGTGCTCCCAAACTTTTATCCACATAGACAAGTCTCTGTATATGCTGAGCCTTATTCAGCACTGAGGACATTACAATCAATTCTAATAATACATTCCCATAATCCGTGTTTACCTCTTGCGATACAATATGATATATCTGCTAGTTGCTCTGAGGTCATTTTGGTAAAGCAACCGCAAGTTTGCTCAAATGAAGATAACGGTGTGAAGTTCAAAACAACGTAATCCACAAGACAGTCAGTAATGTTTTCATGAACTGTTTGTTGCGCAAGCATAGCGTAGTAGCAAAGAACAAAATAACACATTTCATGACGGTGAAAGATATACTGTCGTGGTCGTTCTGCACGACAGACGGAATAAAAAAACACACAAAAAACCACCTGATTTCCCGGTGACCACAGCTCGAATAATAATAATTACGATGTAAGCACGAGTCATTGCGACGAGAATCTCTTCGCCAGTTATAACCACCGACGCATCTTAAGCAACAAGGAAACATGCTATATCTCTCTTCATGTGCTGCAGCATTGTGCGCGGTTTCTACATGGCGTGCTCAGGGAGAACGCTTTCTGAAATTCCGCGAGTGAAAATATAAAAAAGTGGATCCTTCATAAACAAAGCGACAGAATCTCGAAGGAGACGCCGAAAACTTCCACAGCCACGGTACGTGGCACGGAATAGGGACGTCGCCTGGGCTTTAGGGGAAAGGAAAGCGGCGAGGTTTTTGATTAGAGTGGAATTGGCTTCTCCAGAATACGGGTGCTCCTCTGCCCAGACTCGGTACGTGCGATGAACAACGGTCGGCGTACATCTTGCATTCACAACAAGCCGTAGGAAAGGGCGCCATCTCTCCCCCACCTTCCTTCCCACCCGTACTCTTTGTTTCTATAAAGGAACGCGCAGTTGTTCCGCTACCCAGAGCCTCTTGTTTCTACCACTTTTGCCCCAGTTCCCCCGTGCATTTCCCTCGCTGCTGCAAGCGCCGCTTCCATATCTTTCCTTACACCCTGGTTCCAGTAAGGGTTTTCGTTTGCGTGGTTTGCACGCTGGTCAAGAAAGCGTTTCTTTCTATCTTTGCGAGGATGGCGTGTGAAGAAAGTCGGCAAATCTCGTTACTCCGTCAACGTACTATAATATCAGTGTAAGGGTAGTGAACGTTTTTTTTTTCCAGACGTGCGCTTCGATTTAGTTTTGTCTCGGCTACGCCACGCTTCTTGTTTTTCCTATCCAACACAAATCGTGCCTCACCACCAAGCATGATGGAGTCTGCGAAATCGAATCATGCTTCGGATGTCTCAGACCGAAAACGAGCACGCAGTATATATCACAGTGTTCTAGCAACGCGTTTGTGTGCGAGACATGCCAGCAGTTGTCACGTACGCGTAGCGCACCAAAACCACAACAGAGCGGGATAGCATGTATCTTACATCGAAGCAAAGATGGGCATACGCTTTCTGCGACACGCTAGCATATTCCGTCAAAGTCAGATTTAGGGAAGGCCTGAAATGCGCGTAAAATAAATATTTATCATCGGAACAAATGTGAGCACGCGATGTAGAGGAGCTTAAAAAAGAACATTTAAGGCGGAAGTGAATCACCTTTTTCCTGAAAATGCAGGACCCGTATTCACAAAAACGTCTGAGGTAGGAACTTTTTCTAAGAGATAAGAGATAACTCCTGCCAATCCTGATGCTGAAAATATAATTAGCAAAGGGGGCCGGCCAATGGAAAGAAGTCTTACGGACAAAAAGCCTTGTGAATTCGCACTTAGTTTCCTGGCGTTAATATCATTTTCTCCATGATATTGTCGGAACCATATTGTGCTTCACTTCACCATGGAAAGTTTCGCAAAGACCTATTCTGTGAGCGGCACAGTTAGCAAGTAATGCTGAACGTCACTTATGGTTTTTTTTTACGCTTACATAGACTCCTTGAATAAGGAGTGAACACTTGTTAGTGGTAGCATTTTACCTCTGTATGTTGCAACTAGCAAGTCCTCCCCCCATATATTTATCCCGCTTTTAAAAAGAATGTTTCACACGTACGATAAGGTAGGCTACATTAAAGCCGGCTATCTCCATACAAAGTTTTAAAACGTTATGCAGTCAAAATAAAGCTGATCTAACCGGCGCGACCCTTCATTACTGCATTTTTGTATGGACAACATTAATTATAATGCTGCTGTGCAGTCCTTTTGTTGGCACCCAACTGTGCCGTAGCCTAATTGAGCATGTTGACGCAGCGCGGAATAAGGAGCATTGCGCTTGTCGGCGATACGTTATTGGTCAAGCCGAAAAAACGGAAAGAGCCGAAAACGTATTTCACTGCAACCAGCGCCGGCGTGCTACTTAACGAATACCTAATTAAAGGTTCAGTCTCCGCACAGAATAAACTGTCCATTAGGCGAGTTAGTCTCACTCCACGTGGCAGGACAACGTGGTGCTGCAGTCACGCTTCGAGGTTTATGCGAGTTCGTTTATCAAAGATATCGGAAGCTAATTAACTTTCCTGCGTAACTACAAAGGCCTATCTTGCTTGCGCAGAATAATGTTGTATGAGAATGACTAAGCACAAGCAGCTTTCTTTTTCTTCTTATGCCGGGCTATTCGCGCCACTCTGATCGAGAGAGCTTCATTTGAGGAACTATTCTGCTATACTGGACGTTTCGCTTACTGAACGAACCAGCGGAACGTGTACGGACGTGTGCCACAGACGGTGGAAAGTCGCGGCTCATGTTTGCTTAAGTGCCTGGGTTAAGTAGCACGTCACCCTTTTGTACAGAAGATATACGGTGAGCTAACTAACGACTGAAGTAAACATTAAAACAGACGTGGAAGTGTAGCGAAGTTTCCAGCATAAGTGTTATCTAGCACAAATTGTTGCAAGCTGACTTACTCTTGGATAATTATTTACATTGGACACGCACCAGCAGCCACGATGGTGCAAACTAGTAGAGCTATATCTTTACGCAATTTTTTTTCAACACACACGCAATGTAGTATTATTATTGTGTTTTCGTTTTTACTGATTCATTACATTTAATGCCATTATTGAACCAATAGTGGTAGACTATTTGCCGGTTTATTTCGGAGTGCTTCACTTGTATGGACTCATTGGACTTAGGCGCACGACTCTTGGTGACTTCCTGTTCCCGGGAGAATGCGCTGATCAGCGCGACCAGGCCCATCGAGCCCTACTGACATTTATGAACAAAACCGATTTGGCCTCACGTTTATAGACACTTTTCAATGCGACTACATAATATTGTAACCATCTGCGTTATTTGTTTCGTTTTTCTTTCCTTTTTATTTCCTCCTATCTTCCTCTGATCTGTTTCCCCATTCCCGAAGGAGCAGGTAGGCGTTGTGTTGCTTTAGGTGGCAGTTGTCAAGGTCTTCCCTCCCTATTTTCTCTGTGTTTTTTTATGTGTGTGCATTTCTTTTGTGCTTCTTTCATATGGGTGCATGTGTGTGCGTTTATATGTATATATCAAGATTATAGTGTAACACCGTGCACCGTTTTATTGTGCAGTACGTTAATTGGCCATCCCTGCGATTTTGTAAGGGGTCGTGGTTTCAGTCAAGCTCGCGAAGAGGCTTTCTGACCCTCGTCCTCAGTAACCTCATATGATAGAATATTGCAATGAATAAAGTTCCGAAGCTTGTACAAATTGCTTTCCCAATGGACTCCTTGTACATGCTCTGAAATGCGTATTACATGACCGTGCTATTCCACAGCTGTATTCGTCATTTCATGCGAGTCCAAACCAGTAGAAAAATCCTTCACAGTGAACGTTGATTAGTGTTTCAAAGTTTCTCTTTTCGTTTCGAAGCAACCATAGAGATGTGTAGAAAAAGAAGCAGCAAGTCATGCGAAGAATAAGAGTGCGCCTTAAGAATGATTCTAATTCGACGTTTCAGAAGTACCTTACCTATTTTGCTTATCCTCAATAGATCACATTTTCGGCGCTGATGAGAACAGGCGGAACTGTCGCAATATGAAAAGCTATTTCAATAGCGTTCACGCCGTTTTCCAATACTGTACCGTAGAAGACCTCAGCAGAAATAAGTTTTTCCAAACGCTGTTCTCGGTCCAGTCAATGTGCTGTGCGAATCGCTGCGTGCCTAACATTAAAGAAAAGCAACGCATGGGCCTCTTGAATCCATAATGTCGTGCTTGTATAATTGCGCTACGTTCAAGTAAGGTTACCAGGTTTTCACTTCAATATACGCAGATTTTTTTTTCTCCTCTTTCATGAAGACACGTTCCCCACAGCTCTACGTACGTTGCCTAATTTCCTTTCTGTAAGGCTCACGCAATAGGTGCCTGTCACTGTTCCCTCGAACAGCCTTGAACAGGTGTTATGTGGCTCGACGCCATTATTATTAGCGACGGCAGCAGCTTTATGCAATTCGCTCGCGGCTATCAAGGAAGAAAGGTGTCAAAACAGCACGCAATAAAGAAAAGCATGTCTCACGTTGGGCATTGGAGAATCTTTCGGCTATTGAATTGCGCAGTTCATTACCTATGTGATGAAATTATTGTTAAGGCCCAGTGCTTTGAGGGAAGCCTTAGACATTGAATATGCATGAATTATTACTAAGAAATCGTGTGGACACCTCGCTAAAACAGGTTCCTGCTTCAAGTCCTTGTTACTTTTTCCTTCATGAAAGAAAAAAAAAACATATGTGGTGCTGGCTGAAGAACACAAAAGGAACAAAGAACGTACACTCGCACACACATAAAAGAAGCTCTCGCATGTGCTTCCTCATTTGTGTGCGATGTAGTTCATGCTTTTTTTTTTGCTTGCGTATATTTTTGTAGACGTCATGCGTCGTTTCAATTAGTATGTGTTTCTGTGGGGAAACTGGCAGTTGAAACTTGTTAACTTGTCTATTATATAGTCGTCTTTAATGCAGCTGGTCTATTCAATAGCGTTTAATCATTACCGGACATAAATGCACAAAAAAGCGTTATTTTTTGTAGCAATTTAAAGTAAAACATCGGAAATAGCCCTTCCTTTCGTAAAAAAATAACCGTAGAAAAAAACCGAACACTCTCTTTCAATAAGCTTCTGTGCGTGAAAAAAAAAGTGAAATATAACCTTGGGCTAAAGAAAGCTCCAGCCAAAACACTCGGATATTTCCTGTTGTTTTTTTTTTATACTAAATTTTCACGTCTGCTTCAAGGCCTCATAAGGACAAAGGCACGCGACAACGTGCATGACACTGCTTCATAAAGACGGGAGCACGCGAAGACACCTCCAAGCTTTTGAGAGCTTGCCTAGTGAAACACGCGGCGGACGAATTTTTTTCCGCGACACCGACCACGAAACAGGGTGCGGTGCGAACGGCTGAGCGAAGTCAAGTGGCACCGTTCTTCAATTACCATATATATTGAAAACGCCTTGGCCCGGCCAAGAAAGTGCGTAGCTTCATGAACGGAAAACAGACTGTGGCGTCGCATCGTGCCGCCATGCGACGCCCCGTTATGCCCGAAAAAAAGTTGAGCGGGTACAGCAAACGCGGAGCGCGCGCGCGTGTGCGCGCGAGTAATCTTTCAAATGCACGCGCCCTTGGCGTTGGGGGAGCGTCAACTGGTCGCGAAATGATGCCCCTGTCTCGCGCCGTGGTTTCTTTCTTAACGCATCCCTGTGGAATAAATCGATAACAAACAAGCTCGAAGAAACGGGACACGCGATTTTTTTTCGACGAGACAATGACACACGAATGCGTCTATGACGACGACAAGCGTACACCACAAAAAGAAGCGAGGCGTTCAGCCAGCACTACTTTTTGGAAGACACGAAAAGATAGAAAAGGGGAGGGTTTGCGTGTGTGCGTGGTTTAAAATAAAAGGAATGGAAAGTGGCGAGGCGGGTGGCCTCGTCCGCGTCGCAGCCTTCTCATCTGCAATGCATAAATCACCACCGTCGGGTGAAGTTTGGAAAAGCGCCGAGGCGGTCCGCTACGGGAACGCCGTTCGTGTCACGTGCTGCTGCTTTGTCGCCGAATATCTTCCGGCACTCCGTGGGCGGGCGTGCGGGCAGAGAACACCAGCGATGCCCCCCTTTTTTTTCGGATTTATTTTTTGTCGACGTCCATCAATAAGAGGTCACTCGCGACCAGTGTGCTTTAAAAGGCAGAACAAAACTAAGGAAAGAACGAAATCGAGAAACGGGTGCTTTGAAGAAACTTGACGGAAACTGTGACAACACGTTTGACGAAGAATACCGCGGGAAAGCGAGAGCGTTCATGGACGAACAGTCGAGACGCGTGAAATTCCCGAGAGTGCTTGAATTCCTGTCCCGCCAGCTTTCTGTGTCGCTCGACTCGGAATTCAGGCGCCAAAGGGAGCCTATACCGTCCCGGAGATAGTCCTAACAAAAAAAAAATAGTTTTTTTTTCAGAGAAACAGCGAAATAATAAGATGAGAAACTAGAGCCGAGAAAGAAATCAACGAACCGATACGGCAATTCTTTGTGAATAACTAAAGATAATAAATAAAAGAGAGCTAGCGGGCCAAGAGATCGGATTCCTGAAGAAGAAAGATGCGTAAAAAAAAGTATAGCAACGGGTAAACCGGTAAACTGCTTCGCACGGAGGGCATGGCGTAGCTGTAGAGGCGACATTCTTGACTAGGGTTTTTCTTTCCTTGCAGTTTTTGAAGTGCCCGACGCCTTTTGGCCTTTAAAAAGCTTTCGCTACGACGCGCACTCCGAGCATGAAAGCGATCCTCGATATCCAACTTACACGCTACTTTGACTGAAAGCCGCAGCTCGCAAGTGGAAAAGTCTGAGCGTTGTGTCGTGTCTGAGAAGTGTTTGCTACTGCTGCCATGAGATTGCGCTTCGATGTGAAGCTAGACGACCAGAAAAAAAAAATGTAGAAAGGGGGGGGGGAGGTAGGATTTTGTGTTCTGACATATTCTCGAGCTTTCGGAATCCAGCACCACCAGAGAAAAAGAAACGGAGGCGAAAAGAGTAAACAGAACTAAAGTGTTGTCTTTGAAGACGTCGTGACAGCCGCAGCGTATAGCGTATAAATATATGCAATCCGAGCTCATATTTACATTGTCACGAATGTTATACGTACTCAGCAAGAAAGATCACTGAAGTCATATCGACAGAGTCTTTGTAACCGAGACGCTTAGTCGTGATTCGCACCGACGTCAAACGCTTCGTCGCATCACTGTCATGGCATCAGCATCCGTCGATCCCCTCACTGCCCTTTGCTCCATGAGACAGCATTTTCTCGCCGGTTTATCCTCGAGCATAAAACGATAGGAGTCGATGCCGTGGCTTTCAAATCTTCAAAATAAACAGAATCATTATCGTGAAAACTGCTCAAAAAAACGTGAACGAAGGGAGACAAGAACAGCACATGATAATGAATTACCAACTCGCCCAACAGTCCATTCTTCTAAGAAACAGTAGAGGTCAGGCTTATTTCAAGATGGACGCCAGTACCATGACGCGACGGCGCATTTCAGGACTGGTTGAATCAGGTACGAGTAGCCAGCCAATATAAATTACTATGTGCGCCAGCAAAAATAGTAATAGAGAACAATCCCGCAGTTCCTTTTGTTACGCTGCTGTCTTCGCTAAGCCTGTCGATCGCTGGTCTGTGCATTTATGAAATTGTTCAAGACTTATAAGTAGAAGACTACTATATTTTGTTTGCATATACACTCCGATATTGTATAGTGACTGCCTGCAGTGTGCAGTGTAAATGAAGAACAGAAAGATTTGATGCTGGTACACAACAAAAACAATAATACAAGTTGGTGCGAGACAATTGCGTTCGTTTTTGAGAACACAGAGGACCGTAAGTGGGATGTTGTGCGATTGTATGGATTGATTATATTGAGAATATGTGACGAAAAATTCCGACCGCGACGAAACATCGGCGAATAATATATCGTTTGCATATTTACTGTCGCCTATGAACACTGCTGCGTACTATATCTGCCTGAAAACACTTCTGGCGTAAAAATGACTTCTGGGACATTTGTTCAGACTATGTAACATCTACGTTTCCATAAGAAGCCTTTTTTTTTACGCAACAACAACGAAAACTGAGGCATGAAACAATTCGCTTTCATTTTACGGCTAATAAAAAATGTGGTGATCGCTGCTAGAATCAACCCACTTTTAGGTGTTAAGGGCGTTCTCTATCCTTGAACGGAGGTACACACGCTTAGGTCCCATGCAAAGTTCCACATATAGCCGAAAAACCAAATCATCTTCGTCTAGTTTCCCGGCTATAGCCAGCACTTTATCTGGTAGCTGTTTAACGTATACTCTCACGAATAAAATAATGATTAGGAATTTTGAACACAGTTTATCGGTTTTTACACGGGTGGAAATAGCCGAAATTAATGCTTCTCGTGAACAGGATCTCGTATTCCAAGCGCGCACATAGCAGCGACGCGAATGTCGGGGAAATTTTGAGGGGGGGGGGGGCAGCTTCAGCCAAACAGAACATTAGGCTCTGGCTATGCATTCGTCTCGCATAACGTGCCGAAGAGTTCCGCTGCAAAGAGAGGGGGGGGGGGGGGGGGAATAATTATCCGTCGATAGGGAGAAAATGTAGACCGTTTCGCCACAATGTGTCTCGAATGCGGATAGCGTTTTATGACACGCCACGCGGTTGTTAGGCGTTTAGTTCCATCTCGTAAGGGGATAACGCTTGGTTTCTTTCGTTTTCGTTGTTACCGCTCTGTTCTTATCAGAATAATGGTGTTACGCTGTCGGAACACATACGGATTGCGTAAACACGTTGTCGAGGTACTGCGGTGAAGTGGTTTGCGCCCCACAGCTAAATCGTGACTGGCATCTTAATGTGTATTCCTCGCTGCGTTCCAGTTGTGCAACGCTGCTCATCTGCCGAGCGTTGATGTCTGTTCTGTTGCGCCACGTACACTGTGTATGAAGTAGGTCGCTGCGTTTTTTTTCTGCAGCGAGTGCGAGAGAGATAAAGGGAGATAATAGAGTGCTAAATTGAATGGGAAATTCATACAGTTCAACAAGAACGGAAGAAGCAGCTTTCTACTACACCTATATAAATGTTATTTTAACGAATCTCCTACTTCCGACGGCATATAGAGGCACGCCAGCGTCATGGCAATATATCATGCAGTATGTGCGGTTCTACGCGTTTAGTACTGTTATGACTGGCAGTCGGTGCCGACGCGCTGGCCATCAGAATTGGCGGGCGAGGCGTTCTCACACTGCTAGAACACTTGCATCTTTCCTAGAAACGGCGTTCCCGGGAGGGCAAAGCCGGAGACAATGGGCCACCTGCGTTTGGACTGGGTGCTGCCGGTGCCACCTGACCGGTATGTTTTGACAGGAGTCGTCGCAGACCCTTTTCTGCCCTTCGGGGAAAAGAAGAGTACGAGGAACGAGCCCGAGGAACCTGTCGCCTTTGCTTCCCACACAAGCGTGCCGTCGACCACCTGACCCTTGCTGCTTCAAGAGTGCAACGACCCCTCAGCGACAGTGAAATGGACTGTGCCATGGTGGGTGGGGTAGTGTGTGTGATTGGTGGTCATCAAGAAGGAGGAGCCAGCCGGAGGGGTTAAAACGACGGTGCTGAGTGAGAAATGGGGCTCTGAGCCCTCGGTAACAGGCTCATTCAATTCGCTCGCGCTGAACTCTGACCTGGTCACGATGTAAATCGAGTTCACAAAAAGTGCCAGTAAACTTGTTATTGTTTTCCCAACTTGCTAGCAGCATTTCCTCAACCCGGAGACTCGACTACGCTACCAAACGGAGTCCGGGTACGACGCTGCCCTATCGTAGCAACAACCTGGTTGCCGAGAAGGGACGCATCTAAATGCCGTTCGCAACAACTGGTTGCAGCGGTGGGATGGATCCAAATACCCAGGCACGACAGTACTAACAAACATGTCGAAGGTAATGTGGCTGTGCACATTTTGAGAATGACACCTTAGAAAGTGTCTGAATGCCTCCTTGAAGCATGTACTTATTTTATTATTTCTACCAACTTGTAGGTGCACTTCGTAGTCGGTGATAGTGTGTGGTAGAATGGGTTTGTACGCTTTTTATGTCCGGTAACTGTACTACGATTTTTCGTGCTTACAAAATCTTCGCTATTCATCCTGATCGCCCCAACTCTTTCTACTGCTGGTAGCTTTGCATGAGCACGCCCTTTCATTGCACCCTATAGTTACGGCCCATGCTGTTCACCCACGCATTACAAAAAAATTGGACCATCTCCCCGAAGGGAACGCTGGTGGGATGCGAAGCAGCAGCGTTGCGCACGGGTGGCGTCACGGGTTGAACGGCGCTAACGCGGGTGCTGCGGTGAGCGCTGGAAGATTCGTTTGAAGCGAAACTTGGTGTAGCGTTTACTGGTGTAAACGTTTGTTTGAAACGCAGACACGAGCCGGCAGCTGCGGCGCTCCGGCGGGTGAGGGAGAGAGTGACGTACGCGCGCACCTGCGAGGAAAGCGTGCGAGGGGTGCGTGACGTCAACGCCCAGCTGCGGCGTGACCTACTTCATAGAGTTTCCTAAAATTAACTAGAGGGGACTCTGGCGCTGCGATCGTTCAGCTACCACGGGAATGATGGGTAGTACACAAATTTGCCTAGTCTTCGTGCTTGCGGCTTCAAACGTACTTGTGGCTTTGTTTAATGCTGTGTTTTGGCGTTTGTTTCGAATAAAAGAATAGACCGTTGTGAACTTCGTGACCAGGTATGATTTGGTGAGCCTAAAAAAGTTAAAGTGGTGAAGTGGAACTGCTGACTTTTGCTGAACTTTGTTTTGCGACAAAGCGGATGCAGCCGACGTGGAGCCAAACGGAGCCGAAAGAACGAAGTTTAGACAAATTTGTGTACTACCCATCATTCCCATGCTGGCTGAAGCGTCATGCGTTGCAGCTCCCATAGAGACTAGCGCCAGAGTTCCCTCTAGTAAGTATTGTAGGAAACTCTATGACCTACTTGGCACCGCTCCAACACCTGCGCCGAGGGAAGCGCGTTGCCTCGCGTTTGTGCGGACGGACGGCGTTACACAGGCTAGTCAAAGAGCTGCTACGCATCTAATAAATGAGAACTAATAAGAGAACCGTATTGAAGCGCCGCTCGGAGAGAGCGGGTCACCATGCAAGTCCGTTGCTGTATACTTAAAGGGACCGACAACTGTCCAGAACACGAAATGAGATGACTGCACTGATGGAAAGATTGTCCGTCGCATTGACTCAGACCAACCCTGTTTATCTCGTGAGAGGTAGATTTGTATTTTTATTTCTTCATTGAAAGTCGCGAAAAGTGACCTTTCGCGCCTCTGGCGGCAAAATCATAAACGGTCCGATGAAGGCGGTCACGTGACCATTGGTTGGTGTATGCGTTCGATGACTTTTCTGTTAGTACAGAAATATTGTTCATTTCTTTATATTAAAAGGTATTACTCCATAAAAATGTACATATAAGCCTGCGTTAGTTGTATGCAGCAAAGTGGCGCTGCCATCGCTTGGCGTAATGATCCCATGCCGGGACAAGCCATCCATGTCACAGGCGCAGGCAACCTTGGGCGCAGGCGCACACAACGCTGTACAAATACCGAGAAGGTGTATAAAGCCACATCATCTCATTGTAACAGCTTGCTATTTTCAAAAATGGTTTCCAAGCTCGAAATAAAGGTGGTTAAGCATAGTTACAGTAATTCCTGCGAAAGCAGAACAACGACAGCTTTCACAAGGGCTAGCGGCATCGCTATCAATTCTCAGCGTTGCTGGAGCAAGCCTTTATGCCTGTTTGGAGCCTTTCAGATAGAAAAATACTGCTTATAAAATAACTACGTGCTTTTAGGATAAACCACTGCAGCTACAGACGCTACGAAGGGTAAGCTTCCTGTCGCGCCGTAAGAAACTGGGTCGAGAAAAATCAGTTGTCGGTCCCTTTAATGCTAATGTCATCCGGTGAGCGAAAGCATTTCTGTACTCAATCAGAACGCCTGTGTTTGCCTTCTCTTGAGTGTCGGCCTTCTTTAGATGTATGCCACTACATCCCATCGTAACTAATCATTCAAGTATTCCACTAGTACGTCTTAGGCGTATAGAACGTGCTCAGCTCGCGCCCGATTCCACCTCGTCGAATGAATGCGAGCTTAAGCTTCGCCCACGCCTGTGCATTACCGGGTCTGCAAACAGGCCTATCGACATGCGTACGGCCTAGAGCAATGTTTCGCAAACCAGCGGTATCAAGACTTGGATCGGTGCATTATTCACAGAGAAAAACACCCGTGTAAATTGGTCGCGAGCATGCTGTGTGGACATTCGGCAACATCCATCAGGTATGTGATTAAGGACGAGCTAAACTGAAAGAACATGCATGTGCTGTTGATAAATATTTCATAGCTATATATATCCGAAATAGGCCATTCCGAGAGTTACAGGATGAGTCGCCCGAGGCCAAGGGCGACTTTAATGTTGTTTATGTGCATACACACATGTACACCGTATATACTGTTAGAGAGAGGCGTCTGAAAAAAACAAAAACGTTTGTAAAATATGTAGCGGCTTACGACGGCTTTCCGTTTAGTTGTCTTCAACAAATATCTAGACGCATAAGCGCGCACATAAGTACCCTCACAACAATAGTACACTACATTTCGAACTTGTCTGGTGACATGATTAGTGCACGCGTCCGTAAGAAAGTCTCAATAGATATATGCGTGTTTGTGACTGTACCTATTATTTCTGTGTATATGTGATCATTGTATATATCATAGTAATGACCCAACACCTGTAGTAGCAAGCCAGGCGATAAACCAGGCTGACATCCCCGGGAATTTCATTAAAGATTGTTATCTCTCTCCATTTCCAAGTGTGGTTTCATAGTTTAAGCTCCTAATGAAGCAATACCGCGTTGTAACCCAGATGACATTCAATGAAACCCATCTTTATTCGCAAAGTGGGGTTATGGAAAACCATCCGAATACGAGCACTGCACCCACATGTGTGTGCATCAAACTGTTCATGATTACCTCCTATTTATTACCTTGCGGCAATTTATTTAGTCAGCGCTCCATGCGGGTTATCGATCAATTAGTCCTCGATAATGCATAAAGATCGGTAATGACAGTCTGCACAGCACAAGCATGCCATGTGGCCAGGTCAGACAGCGCTAACATGGCCAACTTTAAAATGCTTGCGGCACTGAAGTGGTCGCGGCGCATAAGGTCGCTTAAGACGTCTCAGATAGCTTTTAACATCAACAAGAAGAACGGGGGTGCTGCGGTACATTCACATCAAGCTTGGTCAACAAGGTGACGCTGCGAAAAATAATTAACACCCTGCACCTGCCGCGCATCTCGCTCAAGAACTTTCGTGGCTGGAACTGCTGGGTAAGCCATGCATACCGTAGACGTCCTGCTGGTTGCAATATCCATTGGCACGAGCCCGTTTCCCTGAGAGTGGATGGGGCACGAAGCATGCACGTGAGCAATACTGTGCAACAACTTTCAGCACCACCATATCACCTTCCTTCTGAATGGGATAATTGACAATAATCTCATTGTAGCCGAAACCACAAGGAAATTCATGCGGACTTCTAAGAAAGGAAGGCTTCTATAGTTAAAGTAAAAAAAAATAGCTCTGCTTGCACAAAGTCGCGCAAGGCTGGGTCACAGCGGAGCTGGTGGACTAGAAGAAGAGGACGAAGATGAATAAGAGAACGAAGAGAGCGCGTGCCGGTTCATAAAGATGATAGTTTTTCTACGCCACACGGCAAACTATACTTGCGATATTGTGCTATACATGGCTATGCTTTGTCTCGTTTTTTCTATTTTCTTTTTTTTGCGTTTGTTGCTTTATATCTCTTTCTCGCTCTGTCTGTCTTTTTGTCTCTTTCTTCCCTTTCTTCTGTTTCTCCTTCTGTTTCCCTACCTCTCTCTGCGTGTATTCAGTCTCTCGTCTTCTATCTTTTTATATGTTTATTATATTTCTTTCTTTCTCTATCATATATCTGCGTAGCCTGTCTGTCACCTTCCATTTATTTCTATGTTTGTCTGTTTCGTCCTCTTTCCCTATCTGTCTATTCCTTTCTCTCTCTTTTCTTCACTGTTTTCTCTTTCTTTATATCTTTTTTTCTATTTATTTTTTGTCTCTGTTTCTCTATTTCACTCTCTGTGTAGTCGGCCTATCGCCTTCTATATTTTTCTCTATTTCCTCCCTTTTTATTTCTTTCTCTCTCCCTCTGTAGCTGGTCTCTCGCCTTCTAACTTTTCCTTAATTTTTCCCTTTATTTCTACATATTTCTCTGTTCCCATTTCTTTCTATCTATCCATCTCCATCTCCCTCTGTCTATCTCGCTTTACTCGTTCTCCCATCCTCCTTTCTCTCATTCTAACCCTCACATCTGGCCTCCTCACCGTCAAAATTCCCTTTCCCACCATCTTGCTGTACTCTAATATACAAGGCTATGCTCTCTGCTCTGCAGGCGTGCCTGGATAGCCGAGGGGTGAGGGCGCTCGCCTGCGGATCGTGGGTACGCGAGTTCGAATCTTACCTCGGCAAAAAAAAAAAAAAAAAATTCTCGCCATGAAATCCTCTTTCTCTCTCTCTCTCTCTCTTTCTTTATTGTTCTCTCTCCGTACTCGTTCTCTCACCCATCAAGTTATTGCTTCACTCGCCGGAAAAAAGCGGCGCACGTCTTCTAGTAGCGAAGCAGAAGAAGAGGAAGGCGATGAAGAAGAGGACGAAGACAGCGCGTGCCGGTTCATTATGCTGATCAGTTTCTTTCTACGACAAACGGCCAACCTCGACGTTAGCAGCTCTGCTGTAAAATTCGTTGTGGTCGGGGGATCGAACCCTGGACTATCGCCTTCCTGGGGTAGTTGCTGTGCCGCTTAAGCTAACCAGGACGTTAGCAATTGGCAGCGCGAGGGCGAAGTAGTCAACAACTCGGAACATATACACAAAGAATATTGCGAACGAGTTCCGCGGAATCTCGCAAGCTGGCGGAAGAGTTATGAAGGAAAAATGGATGGTTATGTCGGCGCGGGAAATGCGTTGGTCCAGGGTTCGATTCCTGGACTATGGGGAATTTTTCTTCAGCTAGACGCCTCGCTTTCTAAGAAATCCGTATAGATTTCCGTGTAAGTTCGGCTCACAATCGGGTGGTTGTCAATTACCCGTTTGGTGACCCTTCCGCCACCTTGCGGGATTCCAGAGAACTTATTTGCCACTTTCATTCTCCTACCTAATCACTCTCCTCTTTCCTCCGAACACGTTCACCAACGTGGAGCAGCAGGCTAAAGTACGAGCATTTACGCCGACAACTCAACATTTCTCTCATAAAAGTTCATGTCTTTCTCTGAACATTATGCACGCGTTCAAGCGTGGCATAGTTTTTTTCACGAACTCACGAAATAAACTTGCGAAGGCGTTGGACCACGCGGGAAAGCAGCAGACACTTTCTCGTGTGAAGAAACGATGCTTATAAGCAGACGTATGCGGTAATGCCATATCGTGTATAACTGGTTCACAAGGAATAAGATTTTCGCATCATATCGTAGTTTTGCATAAAAGAAGTTTTATAAATAAAACTTACATTACGCAACATTTTTCAATATTAAAGGGACCGACAACTGATTTTTCTCGACCCAGTTTTTTACGGCGCGACAGGAAGCTTACCCTTCGTAGAGTTCGTAGCTGCAGTGGTTTATCCGAAAAGCACGTAGTTATTTTATAAGCAGTATTTTTCGATCTGAAAGGCTCCAAACACGCATGAAGGCTTGCTCCAGCAACGCTGAGAATTGGTAGCTATGCCGCTAGCCCTTGTGAAAGCTGTCGTTGCTCTGCTTTCGCAGGAGTTACTGTAACTATGCTTAACTACCTTTATTTTGAGCTTTCCAACCATTTTTGAATATAGCAAGCTGTTAGAATGGGATGATGTGGCTTTATGCACCTTCTCTGTATTTGTACAGCGTTGTGTGCCCTGCGCCCAAGGTTGCCTGCGCCTGTGTCAAGGCTGCCTACGCCAAGCGAAGGCAGCGCTACTTTGTTGCAAACAACTAACGCAGGCCTATATGTACATTTTTATGGAGTAATATATTTTAATATAAAGAAATGAACAATATTCAAGTACTAACAGAAAAGTCATCTAACGCGTACACCAATCAACGGTCACGTGACCGGCTTCATCGGACCATTTATGATCTTGCCGCCAGAGGCGCCAAAGGTCATTTTTCGCGACTTTCAATGAAGAAATAAAAATATAAATCCGCCTCTCTCGAGATAAGCAGGGTTGGTTTGAGTCAATGCGACGGACAATCTTTTCATCAGTGCAGTCATCTCATTTCATATTCTGGGCAGTTGTCGGTCCCTTTAAGTTAAAACCTCGTAAAATGAGCATAGGATTGTGGTCTAAAATTAGTATCGATGATTAAAGCCAGCGTAGAGCTAGTCCTACGCGCATGACCCACCTCACCGGCTAATTGAGTGCCTGTACGGAAACTAAAAAAAAGCTATAAAAAGAAAATAGGCGCGACGATCGGAAATAGCGACTGATCTTGTTTCTCTACATTGCGGCCAGTTAAAAGCAGTACTGTCGGGCAATACAACCCACTCTAAACGTGTCCCTTCAATTGCTACGTAGATAAATATATAACGGTTCATCTATAAGTGAAGAAAGCTACAGCTCGCAAACAAAAATGGAAGAAAAAAAATTAGGTTTAGTAGATTTGCGAAACACTGTGATGGTCATTTACCACGAAGTCTTCTATTACCCTTACATACTCCTGTGGCTTTCGGGGAAACTTCTGCAGAAAACACTTCTCGGCAATCCAGCCTCAGAAAAAAATAGAAAAGAAAAAGCTTGGAAATACCAAGAGCACGAAATGAGAGGCGTTATTTCTAGCCACGCGGCCGAGACGAATAGTGCAATTTGAAGGGTGGAAACTGTAATAAGTGCGCGAGTAGAAGAAACGCAGCCCGGGCAACAAAGAAACGCTGGTGGACGTGAAAATAACAAAGCCGCGTGCCGACAGAACGCGGTTTACTGGATGTCCAGAATTGAAAGGAACCCCGCGGAAGGCGGAAGTGCGCAAAAAAAAAAAAACAAAAGAAAAGAACGTAACGCAGCCAATCAAGGGCTGCCATACTTCTTGACGCCGCGAAGAAATTCGAAGACATCAGTTGAGTAGAGAACGGGCTCCCACAATCTGCGCAGTCTTTCAGAACTGGCGTATTAGGCCACCAATATGTGGAACAGCCCGCGTAGAGCGAGATGAAAAAGAAGTTTCGAGACAGCCGCAGTCGAACCATTGGCCGATAAGATTATTCTCTCAGAGTTCGGTTAGCTTTGAGTGCATTACTTCTTCTTCTTCTACTTTTTCTTTTCTTTCTACAAGATGGGAACCTTTTACTTCGCGGTATTTGCTTCCTTACCATGGAAGTCACTCAAGGCCGTCTATTTCCGGTTTCGTTTATGTTCAAACCTAACTACTACTTAGCTTCGTTTTGTTGGCTGCCGCGTCTCCTTCATTATTGCTTCAGGCGACGCGCACGGGTCGCACGTCGGCAGTAATATATACAAGACCGAAGCTCGGGGCAAATTTGATTATAGCGTGGCCAACGCGAGCAGACAAACTGCCTCGGTTCCCCACACTGTGGAACAAAATAAAGCCGAAGGTGCACAAATGACTTCAAAGCGAGAAAGAAAGACAAAGCAAACGCTAAACCGAGCGCAGTCAATTCCAGTAGCACGTGCGTGAGTGAATTGACCCATTTATTTGTTCGAAGAACAACCGTTCATCCGTTTCCAGGGAAGCGGGCACACAACTAATCGTTCTAACGACCGTGGAGCTTTCAGATTGCATGCATGTTTGTGAACGTTCAGGTGACAGCTTGTCTCTTGTAAATCGGTGCAATAATAGACTGTGTCATTTCAATGTGTTATAATAAAGGTAATAAACAAAAACAGAAATTACTCGGACGCACACCAAATTAGGCTCGAGTGTGAGGACAGAGCCAGAAAATCGCAGTGAAGATAATGGATACGAGCAAGCATTATTAAAATCCATGGATAAGTATTCCGGCGTCCGGTAGCTTGATCAAGCAGCGCGACCCATGTGGGACGTATAACTTGTACGGTCGAATGGGCAAATTGGTTCCGGCAGATAGCGTTTTCACGAACTGAACCTGAAACAATCCGAAATATGAACAGGAACCTACGTTGGAGCAAGAAAGGAGGATCATAACTGATTAACTTGGCGTGCGGTATTCGCTGCAATATAGTCGTTTTTTATGCTTCTTATCATCTGATATTCCATGCCTTCCCTTCCGCGAAATGTTCAGTGCGAATGGTTGTCCTAATTACACTTAGTTCCGAAACACCAGTTTAACACCCATATACGCCGCTTCTTGCCCTGTTTTCATCATGAACTATAGATGACCTGAATATGACGACCTAGTAGTTAAGGTATCACTGCGTTTAGTTCGCGACACGGAACGCAACTATACCATTTGCGAACTTAATATGCCGATGGGCATGTACAAAGAGGAGAGCGGCCGCATGCATGTATCGCGTGCTGCGCATATTTACGCGACAGCATTAAAGAGCTCGTTTTGCAGAAATTCCAGTGCCGGCGTCGTTGGTTCTGAGCGAAAAATCTGCGTTGTCCGTGAGCGAAAAATTGAGAACGATGCAAATAAAATAAATAATACAAATCTTCGGTTCGAGTGAGAATCAAAACCAGGCTTTCTGCGTGGCAGGCAGGTGTTCTAACACTGAGCGACGCCATTGCTTGAAACTATAAAAAAATATACAATATATGAATGTCATGTAGTGGGAGGAGTCTCCTTGTCGCATGTAATATTGCGTGGCAGAAGCGTAGAATCGCGCCAGGCGTCAACACATGCGAATTGCGAAACGCGTGAGTGCTTTAAAGGCCCAACCATTACAAAGCGCTCAGACATATTCAATCATGATCAGCTGCAAAAGCATCAACAAAGTGAGCAGCTGCGTAGGTTCTCGTGTTGCCTTACGGACCTGTAGTGGGCCCTTCGATGATTCGCAAAAGGAAGAATTATAGCGTAGTGGGCATTTAACAACTGCACTTGCAGTAGGCCTTCTAGGATAGTTTGAAAAGGCCAACGTTATGCGCGCAGTCGCTCGTTTCCATGTGGTGCGGTAGAGGCGTGCACCGAGAACCGAACTCAGCGCTAGAAATTGAGAAGGCGATGCGCACGGGGGCCGATTACGCTATCACGTTCTAGTCTTGAAGGCGAAGCCCAAGCGTCCTCCAAGTTTTTGGCAGAAAAGCATTTGTAATTAAACGCGGCTATACGATAGCCTGCAATGAAGAAGTTTTCGCAGAGACGGGACGACATCAACTTAGAATACACAAAGTGGGCTCCGCACCCAATAACTAGCGCGCCTGCGTGACGTCATAGTCCGCATTGCCTGCCAAAGAGGAGGCAGGGGCGGCGACTCTGGAAAAGGATATCAGTACAAAGGCCATAAAGTGACGAAGTCAAGAGAGCAGTGCTATCCTTTCGAAGAATAGGCGGAGGCTTCGGGAGGGAAATGCACGGGGAGAGCGAGAAATGGAGAGAAAGGGGGCTTGCGCAGAAAAGATAGAATTATGTTTGGAGAGAAAGAGCTGCCTACTAAGCACAATTGTTAAGCAGAAAACAGCGATAAGAGTGGGCGAGGGTGAAGAGGACGCTCGGAGGGTGATAGGGGGATCCCGGAAGCCCAGGGAGCGACGGCGTGCGGGAGCCCGCATCGACGTCGAGATAATGATGATCAATGGCGCTAATGAAGGCGATAGTTCTTCATTTGGCAGAGCGCGATGCATCCCTTCTGCACCCATCTCTTTCGTCGAACCCCGGCTCGATCGACAATGACGAAAATATGGCTCCTACTATGACGGCATGCAGCCAGTACAGGGCCGCCCCCGTGTCGCAGGGGAAAGCGAGCCGCGTGCGGACCCGGTCGACCTGCCGAGGCTGCGGTGTAGATACGGGGCCCGAGAGGACGCCGCCAGTTCGCTAGGCCTGGCTGGCACGTCGGAGAGAAATGAGCGCCCTGTAATACGGACGGAAGGCGGCGCGCCGCGAGGAAGAGCGAAAGGCTCGAGCGAAGCAAGGCTGATACAAAGGGCGGAGGCAGGCGAGAAGGCGCGCTACGTCGATAAGAGTGCGGTTATCGCAGAAAGGGATGGCCCTCGGGTACGCGGAATCGCAAAGCCGATGAGTTGGAGTCGCAGCATGCGAAAAAATAAGGTCCCATACGAAATGGCGTAACCTGTCGAAACAAGTGCTGGTAAGAATGGGGGAAGAAGTATCGACAAACAAACTCTGCGGATGTTCGTAAAACCGGTGTGTCTTTTGCATACAGCAGAAGGAGGCTAGCGTAGGCAGACCTCCTTGCCTGTCTCAAACACCCTCTGTTTCTCTCGTTGTCTTTTAAGCAAGCACATGTTACACGCTGTGTCCTCTTTAGGTTCCTTTTAAGGGTGGCCTGAAAACCAAATAATAGAAATTACTTCATTTCTGTTTATAAATGATTCGTATCCGTGCAATGAACAGGTTGCTCGAGTGAGCTAACGTTGTAGCTGTTTTCCCGACATATGGTGCTAAGTACGGCGGAAATAGAAACGCCGCACTAAACGCCGCACACGAAAGCTTTCGCGATTGCAGTTCCAGTTTTATTATCTGTAGGTCTGACATTTGAAGCTTAAGAGTCATTATAAAGCACATTATTGGCAATTCAAATAACTCATTCGCACGCTCAGAAAACCGCCGTAGGCTGAAGGTGTTTAAACTAAACGGTCATCGTACTACGTGGCAGACTACACAGTTGTAGTAGATATTCTAGCGTATTCGAAATAAATTAGAGTCTTGTGAATCACTTATAACTAAAGTGCTCAGGAAGTAGAAAGAGTCGTCAGCACACATTGCAGGCGTAGCAGCAATCGCTGCTCATGTACCCTCTATTCCCATGCTACTCAGTGGCATGTGCTTTTGGCCAGATAACTGGATAAAAATGTAGTTTTTACACGGCAGCCATGGTAGGACTAAAAAGAGAACTTTTTGGTCTAATACGTTTCTTTACGTCTATTTCTTGTATTTTGCTTGTTGCTTAAAGAAATTATCAGGTGAATAAGTATTGAAAAAACGTTATTGGGCGGTTACCGGTATTGCAATCCGGCATTCTGTTCCTCAATTAGACTTGAGATTACTTTTCGTCGGCTTTAACAACAACAAAAAAAGAAAAGATGTAGTACAGTTTATACAACGTATTTATCGTTTTGTGTGAGCACCATCGTGTTGAACAAGCAGCAAATTATATCCATCTATAAAATTGGTATAAATGAGCAAATTACTATTACCAAAAGATATCCCTCTCCAATCAACAATTTACATTGTGATAACAAATTTATACGTTATAAACGTTCCACATAGAGAGCCATTTTCTACATTAAGAAAATTAGCTAGCGAATATAATGTATGCATTTTTAGACGAAGTTTGCATGTACGCAGAGGTGTAGAGAGCATAAGTAAATGTAAAGCAAACATATGTTATTCGCATCAAGTTAGTCTGAGTTTCCAGAAATTTGCCGTGAGAGCCACGAAGAAAAGTGGCGTTGAAAAGGAACCAAAGGAAGGGCATTTTGATGGCTCGTTTCTTTGTTTCACACAACCTTAATGACAAACAGCAGATAATTAATCGAAGGAAGGTATAAGGGACGTTAATTGTAGTGTTTGAAGTGTATTGTAGTAATTGGGATAAAGAAGTGAAGAAAGTAATGTGTACGAAAGGCATCTTGCCGCTGGCAGGAACCGAACCTGCAACCTTCGTAGTGTTACTTCTAAATGAATAGTTACTTTTGTTTAAGCTCTAATTCGAGCTGTTAATTATCAACTTCCCATTCTGACTGGATATTTGCAGGTGCCCAAATTGACGCCGTTAAAGCGAGAAGCAGTCGTTTCCTTCTTCTTTCTTTTTCTTTCTTGTTTGCTTCCCATCTCTTTAGCCACGGTGACCTACAGTACAAGTAAGCGTTAACCTAAACACGAAAGAAACCGAAAGGTACAGGAAATCTGCTTGTTATGCGGCAAAATAGGGCTATCGATTTCAAAGCTTCTAGTCGAAAGCGCAAACCATGAATTCCGGTTCTAACGGGCGGGATGAAGAAAAATCGAATGCGGGAACCGTAAAGACTCGCACGAGCTGTCACCTCTGGGTTGAGCCGAGAGTTCTGGAAAAGCGAATGAGTTTGTTTATTTTCCCGGTCGAGGCGCATTTGTCAGGGAAACAAAACCGTAAATGAGAGAAAATCCGGTAACAAAACGATCCTACAGCTGCCTCTTTTTCTTATTCGTATTTTTTTTTTACTTCCTTTTTTTGCGTTGTTCTTTCTTTCGCGTTGGCTTTCTTGGTGGAGTGCGTGCACGGCTCGGTTTCTGCACAAGAGTGCGGCCCAATTTATCTCGCAAAGCCTTACCCTTCGTCGAGACAATTTTCGCACCAACTGCGGAGGCGTGCAGAATGAACGCTTCTTGGGGACACAAGGGAGAAAACATAGCCAAGCGTGCGAGGCTGGTATGGCAAAAAAAAGCAGTATAGAAGAAAGAGCACAAAAAAATATACGCGGAATGGTAAAAGAAAATTAAAGTGGAGCAGAATAACCAGAGTAAGGAAAAGAAAAAGACATGCCAGAATGAAATGCAAAGACTATAAAAACAATAAGGCGCACAATACATTTAAAAGAGTGCAAAATATCTCGATAAACCAAAGAAACAAAATAGAAAAGGAAGCGTGACTACACGTTATCTCCAGGCACCCAGAGAACAGCCAAAATGGCTTCCGCGTTATAGCTCCATCTGAACAGGGTAACGGTTAACTGCGTGGTATGCACGAAACGGAGCGCATGCGTAGTAAGAAACTATGCTAGCCGAAGCCCGTGGCTGAGCAAAACAAGACAATACACGCATAAAAAGACTCGGGCGCCAAAAGACACCCAACGGGAGCCGCACTACTTCGGAGTGTTTACAAAAGGAAAGAAAATAACCATGTTTCTACCCGTTTACGCGGCTTCCTTGGCAAATTAGAATTTGCGCATCCGCCTCGCTGGTTTAGGTTTCGCACGATACTGCAGTTAGGCTTAATTTGTGGTGCACGTCTTTTACATATATCTAGGTTTGTGAAGAACAAGGAATGGGGCTTGAAACTGACGACGCATTAGGAAACCAGGCGTTCAGCGGTGCCGCACATACCACGTAGACACGATGAAGGAAGTAACGAGGGTGAAAGAAAAAAAAATAAAGAGGAGACGAGGTCTTCCATCGTATCTCGAGAGAAAGAGTGCTGCGCCGTCTTGTGCAGGGCTAAACAGGTGACAACGGGTCGTTTCCACCAGAAATACCATGCTATAAAGGCAGCAACTGTGCCTATACACGGCCTTCTACACGAGCTAGAGCTCTTTAGTAGCTCGGGGACGAGCTGAACTAAGCAGCGCTCGGATTATTTCCGTTTTGGAGGTGCTAGCGTGTATTTTCTTTGCCGTTTATAACCGCAATTCTTTCTAATGGTTTTTATACTCAACGTTTCTTTCTTTTTTTCTCCTCACTGCAGTACTATTGCAAATGAGCAGCAAAGGAAGAAAGATGTTAGCACCCGCTACGGTGGTATAGTGGTTCTGGTGCTCGAGTGCTGACCCGAAAGTCGCGGGATCGAATCCCGGCCGCGGCGACCCATTTTCGATGGAGGCGAAAGTGCTTGAGGCCCGTGTACTTACATTTAGGTGCACGTTAAAGAACCCCAGGTGGTCGAAATTTCCGGAGCCCTCCATTACGGCGTCCCTCATAATCATATCGTGATTTTGGGACCTTAAACCCCAACAGTTATTATTAGAGATGCTTAGAACACAAAGCTTGCGTGAGAATCTGGAATCTGAGCTTGGCGAAATTCAGTTATTGTAAACTGAAAGTTTAACGGAGATGCTCAATCTTCAGCAGGACGGCGCTTGACGAGAACCTTATGTTTACTTGGGAATTCCAATATAAAGGATCGGTTATCGTCTTGTTATAAAACAACATTAAAAAATCACTGTTGTGATATATGTCAAGGCGAGTAATGTAACAAAAGGGAACTGAAAACAAAATGTTCATATTAAATTGTTTCACCTGTGCGTACATCGAGCATCTTGAAAGTGCGCATGAATAGAAATAACAAATTCTCGGAAAATCTTCAGATGCTCTTAACTTCTGAATATTAATGATGTTGTTCGCGTAAAGAAACTTTTCAATTTCAGGAGCTTTCTATATTTGCATGAGGCTGTGTATGGTATCGATAATAAAAGGGTTCGGATTGTATGAGCGTTTTTACCTTGCTTTAAAATACGTGTAGCGTGTATAGAGAAAACTTTAATTTCAGTTTTTATGCAGTTCTTAATGTGAAGGTGCGTTATAAAATTGCTTTTTAAAGTTTTCAAGCTTCTATAGGTGTATTTGTAGCGTAATTTTCCTCGCTTGTATAGCGACTTACCACATACGAAAGGGAAATAGTGCAGCCGAAACCGCTTATTTCTAACATCTCCATCTGATCACCAAGCTGAAGTCATCTTACCAAGAGCAGTAAACAAGGAGCCTCTGTGACTCAAAGATGCGCAAATCCGAACTAATGCAAATACCAAGGTTCCACTATTCTTACATCAAAGCATTCATTGCGCAGCTAATAATGGCAAAGAAAAGCTGTCCGCGATGATCTCCAGGTGAAAAACTTATCCAAAAGAAAAACACACCCCGATACATAAAGCACGGTTGCCGGCTTGCAGCTATCACCGTCAAACTATCATCGTCAACGACCCGTCGTGTAAATGGTCATTGGAATAAATATTTCATGCAAGTAAGCGAACGCAAGCGACCACATACGGACGACCTGACAATAAAGAAAGAATAACATGCAAACAAAATCTTGAGGTCGTGACGACGACCAGGTGCCAGGTAAACATACCACAAAAATAAGAGAGAAGAAAGAGAAAGCCGCCACAGTGTTGCCAAGAAAAAAGCTATTCGGTAAGCACCAGCATAAGTAATGCCGCTGAAGAGGGCCACAGTTCATTGCTTGTCCCTGGCGACTAGGCGAGAAGGGTGTCGTTCCAGGCGTCGCTACGCCCAAGTTGTCGCCGAGACTGGAGGTATATCAAAAAGGCATTAGGGCTCCTCCGTCTCGCGCTCTTGTCACGCCCCGAGGCCTTTTCTTTCCCCTTTTGCACCGTCGGCCGAGCCACGATTAGGACACTCGCCACTGTACGAGTTCGCTGCCGCCTTCTAAAACATGATCGTTTCGCGTTATCTTGAAATTTTGTAGTACTTTACTAACAGTATATCAGGTTTAAAGCTAGAATCGGGCCGCGTCCCTTTAGCACGTAGAATTCACGCGTTTACAGATGCAGCAAACGAAGAAGTACGGCACAGCGAAAGTTTGAATACGTCAGGTTATGGAGGTTACTTTTTGTCATAAAAGTACACAAAGGAGAGCGAAAATTCTTGTTGGAAGGTTTAGGACATCGACCATAGTGGCTTTTTTGTTTGTTTTCAATGTAGCATACTGCCGTCACGCCGTCATGACTGTTATTGCGCGCACTCATTGTTCCAGGAGGCAAGTTTGTGTGTTTTCAAAAAATCATTTGTTGGTTTGCGTTCGTCCTGTACCATACTGCCTGTGGTGTCTCATCCAAGCGCAGTTTAAGTTCTCAAAATAATGTCTTACCAACTATCCCCCCTTCCCTCTTTTCGCACACGCTTTTTGTCGCATAACTGTTTTGCGCGCATTGATTGTAAAATGCGTGGGCATATCTCACATGTAATGTTGCGCATCAATACGTGCAGAAGTTACATGCGCTACAACCGCGATTGAGCACGGCTTCTCATTTGCGTCAGAAATTCAAGGTTTATTATGTACTTATTATTTTTATTGGTTTTATCCTTTCTGCGCAGAGCGTTCCTGGCACTGATAATAACTGTTGGGGTTTAACGTCCCAACCACGATATAGTTATGAGAGACGCCGTAGTGAAGGGCTCCGGCAATTTCGACCTCCAGGGGTTCTTTGACGTGTACCTAAACCTAAGCACACAGGCCTAAAGCCGTTACGCCTCCCTCGGAAATGCGGCCGCCGCGGCCGGGAATCGATCCCGCAACCTGCGGTTCAGCACTCGAGCACCATGACCACTAGATTACCGTGGCGGGTGTTACCAGCATTGCTAGTCTAGTTTTATTACGTGCGTCTAGCCAAAAATATGCTCCAATACTGGAGATAGTGCAGTACAAAAAAAAAAAAAATGTACGCCGATTTCAAAGGCACTGCAGCCAGAAATTGTGGGTTCTTCTCGTGAGTGTATGTCAATTAGTACTGGCAATTACGCACCTGCCACTGGATATGTACCGCTTTTCTCGGAACCCTTTTGACGTTAGCATGAATATATATCGAGAGTTACGTGTCATAACACACGCGTCGACCTTTGTGTCGTGCTTCTAGACGGAGGAAGTCAGTTTTAAAAAAAAAAGATGGAAACCCTAATTTTTCTTTTTATGGACGGCCTTACCAAATCCGATCCATGAAAATAATGAAAGTCTAGTTTTAATATGCAAGTAGGTAGCTTTGGAGCTAAAAATAGGCGGCTCTCACATGTTCAAAGCATCGCACCCGCCCCTGTCGCCTTTATAATGTCCGCCTTGCCGTCCTACTGAATTATTCACCACCAAAGAGGGCAGCTCACCTCCTTCGAAATACAGGTTGCTCAAGGGCCACGATTTCTACGCTTTCTTTACACAGATTATATAAAAAAATTGCGTTGATTTTATTTCATTTTTGGTTCGATGATTCTACTCTTGTTCTCCTCTTTTTCTTTCTGGGATAGGCCGTTAGACTCTTCGTTTCTGTCGGTCTGCATATTGCATGCTGCTGATTCGGCGAGAAGAACATCGCGCCATACACTGACAACCTATAAGATTCCTGTTAGGAGATTTCGCCATGGTTGTCAAATAGCACGCTCTTAACATCCGCCCAATGTGTTCCGGTGCTTAGCAAATCGATTTTGCGAGCAAATCGATTCTGCCCAGCATGTTGTGCGTCCTGCATGCAGCCTAAATCGCAGAAATCATTGTCGGGGTCGCTGGACGACAATTCACTGTTCGTTGTCTATGCGCATCATGAGCAGATGACAAATCTGCAGCTAGTACGTCGCAAGTTGCTGTCTCTCCGTGGCGTCACACTGCGATGACACGTCACTGAGAAGCAGCCCTCTCATTATCAAAACGGACAGTGTTTTTTTTTAAAGTGGTGGCATTAAAAATATATTCGATGCATTCCTAGGCACCACAATACTATTTTTTTATGGTTCTCGACACCAGTGTTTTATTCAGAGCAACAATCCGGAAATATAAGTTCTCCTTTAAGCGACGCATCCATCGCCTGCCGTATCCTATATGGAAATGGTGAGAGTTCTTTTCGAGTGCTCATTAGGATTTTGGAGAAAACCATTTAGGAGTCTATAGATAAATATGTAAGTAAAGTGACCGTAAAAGCTGAAAGAGAAGAGACTGCCGTTTAATTATTATAGGCTACATGCCTGAAAAAAAAAATTGCTACGTGATGTTAGAAAGTGTGTATACTTGCTCCTAAAAGGACATTACGTATGAGATGCAGCGTAAGATTTGCAGAGTATAAGTAAGCTTAAAATGCAGTGGTATCAACGCTCTATGAATTGGTATCACTAGAACTAAAGTGATCGTAAAATAATTGATTAAACGCACCGAGAACTGACGCTATTGACTCTGTGAATAGTACGTGATTAATACGTGATTAATACGCAGACGGTGACTTGGAAGCGACTACCTTTTCGTGTACAACTTTCTTTTCTACATTACTTATAAAAATAAAATTTTTGCCTTTCAAGAGATTTCTTGTTTTTCAAGCCGCGGGGCACTGATAGCAAGAGTTGAAGGAGGGAAGTGATTTGAAATAATCGCCACGCCAGAAAATTGCAGTAACATGTACGGTTGTAGTAGTTAACGGCACCGACTATTAGTGTCACTGGTTCATCCTACGAAGCACCGAAGGAAGCTTTTCGCTTCGCTGCACCTGCATCCGAGATCCATCACCGAGGCGGAGCCTGTGTGCGTGCATGCTATTGAGAACGGTACGGTAATTCCTTCCGGCAGTTCGTCCTGCGTCGCAGGACAGCACGCTGCATTTATCCGCATTACTGAGGCACCATTAGGCGAAATTCAGTGGCCCTTTTTACTCACTGAGCAGCAACTAACGTCCCACCTCGCTCCTGACAGCGCCCACTGAACTTCCCTATTGCCATTAAAAGCCGTGGGTGCACTTAGCCAAGGCCATCGTAGTTGTGGAGCTCTTGCACATACCCGCACTGATTGAGCGAGCAGCATCGATTAAAGCAACCGGGAAAATGAATGTTGCGCTCTTGCAGCAGCTCTCTCGGCAAGTAAATGATAAACGGCTTACGTGGGAGGATGGAGCATGCATTTGTTCGAGACGACGCCTAAATGTGGTTATATATCCTTGTAAATATCACATAACTTGAAAATGGCTGTAGTAAATTGTGGGAACTAATCATTGAAAGGCTGTTTAATTTCAAATCGACACTTAACAACAGGCCCTCGCTTAGTCGCCAGTGATTAATAATGAAGGAGAAGTCCAGCTAATGAACGCACTGGGCGCAATGTTAAGAGGAGATATGCAGCCGTTTTTGCCGGTTACCTTGACGTCCTCTCGGTGTGTACATTAATTTAGGTATATTAGCTAAATATCGTTTTAAAGTACATTAGAGGATGCAGAGTGGTAAAAAAATAAATAAAACATCCACGTAGTTTAATACACTCGGTAGCGCTAGTGTTTGTATGAAGTGAGGGAGGTCCGCCATCTTCACCTGCCAAGTGCACACCCGCTTCCATCTTTTAAAGCTCAATGCTTAAGCAAAAACCTTGGAAAGCATTAAAATGCACTAGTTTCAGCCAACGTACACGAGTTCACATTTTCTGTGAAGAGTTTAAAACTGAATAACGCCCATGGAACAGAAACGCCAGGCCCCTAAGTAGAAAAACAAACAAGCAATAAACGAGTTTCTTAGAACTCGCGTATAGACACCCACAGCAATCTATTTTGAACAACAGGGTTTTATGTACAAGCTCTTTATCTTGCCTAATATCATTTGGGATTAGACATCTGACATAATAAACATATAAAACATTTTAATGAGCTCGGAATGCTTGCTAATTTCGATGACAGGAGGACTGAAATGAGACTCACTTTTGGTAAAGTACTACGTATTGCCGAAACGTCGTATTAAAAGTTCGTTTTTGTTGTTGTACATGTACTTGCCCTTTTCATGACTTAATGATAACTCAATTTAAGGAACATATACGCTCCAGCTAAAGAATTTATGTAGGCAGCCTCACACGAAGAGTTGACATGACACAAAATGGGAGATCTCTTACTTTATGTTTTCGCACTTTAGCGGCCGAACGGTCGTCATCGATGGTCGTTTTCAACTAAATGAGAGCCACTACAGCAAAAGCTCCATCGCAGCACACCACTCAGCTCACGTTCCTCTATCATTTTCTCTCACTACTGTTCCTCCTCCCATCCCCTGCCCTCTTCACCATTTCATTTTTTTCAGAGCTTGATGGCTTCCGCAAACAGAGCGCGATGTGCGTGATCTTTTGGCTGACAGGATGAGCTGGTCCATTGACGGGATACAGAAGCATCGAAGCGCAGAAAGTGTGTGTGCTTCGATGGCGCGCTTCAGGAGCTCAGGAGTATGAAGAGAGGAAGGAAAAAAGAGAGAGAGAGATAGATAGAGAGGAAGAGATAGAAAAACAAAAGAGACAGCCAAGCTAACGAGTAGCACGCTTCATTCCACCCGAGCTGCACTTAGCTCACACGCATACGCTACCGGGGACCTCCCGTCGCTGTTACGGGAGCACAGGACCCGAGCACGACATCGTCACGCTGCACGCAGCACCGGGCAAGTCGATATGTGCTCTGGCGCCGGCAGGGAGGACGGGTTCGCGAGAGCGTATATCGTCGACAAATAGGCCAACTGGGACCAATGGGCGCTTATCGCCGAACAACGCTTTTACTTTCGTTAACCCGATGTTCTGCCGCTTGCTTCGTGTGTCACGTAGTGTCAGTTTTACGTTTTTGGAAAACAGCAGAGGGGGGGGGAGGGAGGGGGGGTCCGCGCTGGTCCAGTTCTTTCATGGCGTCAGCTTGGGTCACGAGTGCCCCCAGCGCGTAAGTGCCAGCCCGGAAAGCAAATAAAACAGTTACAAGCAACACATGTGTATATGGGGTACCTCAGCCGTCACGCACCAAGTTTATTCTGCGAGGAGGAGTAGAAATGAATCTAGTTTAAAGCCTTTTTGGGAAACTATCGGGCCTTCTTTTTACCTTTTCGCATTCAGGTATTAGTTATGTGCTCACATAAGTTTTGAGTTGTTGTAAGTGTCAAGATGCGAATTAGGGGTTTGTGGAGGATAGTAAGATATCAAAATTAGACGCTTCCGGCAAGTTATACACATCTCTTGCTTACTCTTCAATGGTGAAAAGAGAAAACCTGAGAAATATGACAAATGCCGTGTGACTGTGAACCTGAACAAAGGGGAAGCACTGCGAAGAGAGGGAATAAGTCAAGTGCAAGGAGGCTACCCAGCGTAAGAGATTTACGTGAATACGGGTCCAGGGCCCGAATTCACAAGCCTCATACGGAATAATCGTCCGTTAGTCATAATATTGGCCAATCACAATTATAAGCATATTATTAGGGAAAATTGCGCTCCAATGGCAAAGAGCGCCTAATAATTAAAACCTTTGTGAATTCCACCCTTGATAAATAAGTTGCTTTCCCGTAAATACTGTTTGATGGCTGCGGTCCGCACGGACGCGCAGTCACATCCTTTTGTTTCTTTTTTTTTTCGATTACGCGCAATACACACCTTGCTCGAGAAATTTCACTTTGATGCATCATACTGTCCTCCATAACCTTCCTGTTAACATTTTTGCAATTACAGTAATTATTACGATGCTGGCTAATTACTTTATTTATTTGACTGCCACAAACCAAACATATTGAGAGAGAGAGAGAGAGAGAGATAGGTTTATTTACAAAAAGACAGAGAGGTCGGCCTGAGCGATAGTATGCTCATGCCTTCTACTCTACACCGGGCGAGGGGAACGGGGAAGAAAAAATTGGCCGCGTATCTGCGTGCTTCGCTGCTAATGTCGTCAAAAGACGATGGCCGTCTGCCGGCTGTATTACATCAGTCCTCTTCTTCTATGTTGAATAGCCGCATCTGGCTCAATGGGTCGCATTTGCAGCGCAGCCCAAAAACCCCCAAGAAAGACTATCGTCTTTAAAATAATAATGGATGACGATGGTGAGTTAGGGAGGCGAGTCCTGTCTAGTTGGCGAAATATTATAACCGTACATCCAGTCCAGTTGCTTGTAGGAAGTTTATGACCGCTCTTACGACCACAGTTGCGCTGTTGACGTCAGGCCAAGGGCCCAGCACAACCTCATCAGTTAATCATCTGTTACGAAATCGTTCAGTAGAGGAAATAAGCTTCTGGCGTTCGCGTGAGTATCCTGGGTAGTTACAAAATATGTGCTCAAGTGTTTCTGGCACTTGACAGTGATCACAATTGGGAGCGGTGTCACTGCAGCTGATGATATGTGCGTAACGTCTTGTGAATGCCACAAAAAAGATGAATCCGGTGAATCACACTTGCGCTATGTCGCTTTAATTTAGGAGGCATGCAGAACCTCATTTCCGGGTCCCATTTGTGCAATCGGCGGTGTCGTCGCTCCGGTTTGGTCCAATGCTCAAGTGTGAAGCTAAGCATTACGCGGCGAAGCAGGGCGTTCGTGTCTGGTCGGGAAAACGCAATGCGCACTTCAGAGGCCCTGCTTAAGGCGCTTTTGGCTTCAGCGTCTGCCTCTTCGTTTTCGATCACGCCGCAGTGCGCACGAGTCCACAGAAAGGCGACGAGGTGGCCATTTGTTGCAGCAACGTGTAGTAGCTCTGCAATTTCCATAGCTAAAATATAATACTGACCTTCCGCGATGCCAAACCCCGTTTGAAAAATATCTAGAGTTTATCAAGGTGACACTTATATACACACTTGGTCACAACCCCGTAAAATTATCTGCCTTACTTTACAAATTAGTGCCTGATAGCTCAGACACACTGCACAGGCACCATCGCATAAACTATCCGATAAGCGCTTCTAGGGCATCGAAGTTTAAAAAATATTTATAAAAATTAATACCTATATAGACAAAGAGATCATCAACACCTTATAAAGGTGCTGTTGACGGCATGGCTGCCTTCTTCTTTCACCTTTAATGCCACACTCCAATCCTAATGATGATTGTGGCAACGCTGTGCGTGACCGTCATTGTCTTCCATTTTCAACATCTTCCCGCCCGCGACAAAGAAGCGAAAAGGAAAGCATGGCGCAATACAACAAAACATTGCCGAGCCACCGCACTGGCTGGGAGCTAGTTCGAAGTCACATCACTTGTAACCTGTTGCGCCATCTTTTCTTTCGCTGGCTGCAGGTAGCTCTGACTTGAATGTGTGACCACGGAATGGGCTAGGACTATTGCGAACTGCGTTTGATTGACTTCACTGAACTAAAGAGGAGGAGGAGGAGAACAAAAACGGAAAGACAGGGAGGTTAGCCAGTTCTCAGATCGGCTGGCTACCCTGTGCTGGGGAAAGGGGAAGGGGGAGTGAAATATGATAGAAAAGAGATGTTACAAAAAAGAAGAAAAAAAAAGAACAATAGTATGATAAACGACACTCCTTAAAATCTGTCTATGAGACTAGTTTTGCGCAAAAAGAGCAACAACGCTTTCAAAGCTTTCTGCTCCGAGGATGGTTTCGGCCATTGTCCTAGGATCTTTTCCTCCGACAGTGGACGATTGTCAAGTCTATTTAACACTTTGGACAGTTCTTCTCTTGATGCACTGAAGCGAGGACACTCACAGAGAAGATCGGCGATTGTCTCCTCGCAGCTACAGTTATCACATGTCGGGCTGCTGGCCATTCCAATTAGAAATGAGTAGGCCTTCGTGAAGGCCACCCCGAGCCACAGGCGGCACAGGAGCGTCTCCTCGGCTCTAGTTATTCCCGACGGAAGACGAAGCTGTAGATTTGGGTCCAAGTTGTGAAGACGGGCGTTGGTAAATTCCGTCGAGTTCCACTGTGCCAGTGTCAGTTCACGTGCATGGGAACGAAGCCTTGTTGCGGCGTCCGTTCTTGACAGCGGTATAGCTGCACAATGGACAGCATCATGGGCAGATCGGGCAGCTTCATCAGCACGGTCATTTCCGTAGATACCGCAATGGCCCGGTATCCACTGATAGGTTAGGCTGTGGTGCTTCTCAATGGCGCGATGATGAAGCAGTCTTATGTCAGCGACTAACTGCTCATTTGGTTCATGACGATATGGGGACATAATGCACTGGAGCGCTGCTTTGGAGTCGGAGAAGACTAACCACGCCTGTGGCGTTTCTTCGACTACGAATTCTAGAGCATCACGGATGGCGGTGAGTTCTGCAGCCGTCGATGATGTCAAATGCGACGTCTTGAACTTTATGGTGACGGATCTCTCGGGTATGACCACTGCCCCTGCTGAGCTCGTAGAATAAACTAAACCGTCAGTGTAAATGTGGAGGCGTCCACTGTGTTTTTCATGCAGGAACAATAGAGTGGCTTGTTGTAGGGCCAGATATGACGAGTGTTTTTTTCTTTTGTATACCGGGAATGGTTATCAGGGCTTCCAGTGGATGTAGACACCACAACGGCAACGGCGGTCTTGCTGCGTGCGTGAAGTTCGTGGGAATCACTGCGCTATGCGAAGCAATAATACCGCTGAACGCAGAGTGTGGCCTAGCAGCTGGAAGCGAGGCGAGGTGGTGTGATGGAATCCGGGCGGCATGTCTTATGTGCATTCTTAAAGCATCGATGCGAATGGATGTTGTGATCACGAGCGATGACGACAGTCGCTGCTGAGGACGCCCAAGGCATATCTCGGAAGCCCAAGGCATATCCTCAGTGCTTGAGCTTGAATCGACTGGAGTACGCGTAAGTTTGTTCTTCGGGTCCTGCCCAGTACAGGTAACGTAGCGCATGAAGCCGAGGAAAAGTGCAGTATACAGTTGAAGCATCGCTCGTACGGATGCACCCCACGATTTTCTCGCAAGAAACCTTAGGACGTGTGTGATCATGGCGAGCTTGTTTTTCATGTAGGCAATCTGGGGGCTCCAGGACAAGTCGCGACCTATGATTACTCCCAAGAAACGGTGGGTCTTCACGTAGCTGAACGTGCGCCCATTGATTTTGATGACGTATGGGGTCATTACCTTGCGCGTAAACGCAACCACGGAGCATTTCTCAGACGGCAGTTCCAGTCCTCGTCCTTGGAGGTAGTTTGCCGTCAGTGTAGCCGCTCGCTGAAGCCTGGCTCATACGTGTAGACGCGTGACCCCTGACGCCCAGATGCAGATGTCGTCTCCGTATATTGACAGATGCACAGACCGCAGAAGAACGTCAACAAGACCGATGAGCGCAAGGTTAAAGAGTATGGGGCTCAGAACTCCACCTTGAGGTACGCCGCGAAAAGTACAATGTTGCGTTGTTGTGCCATCTTCTGCCTGAACACAGAAGGTTCTGTCCTTCAAATAGCTGTAAATCCAGTGATAGACGCGGCCCCCCAATCCAATGTTACCCAGGGCGTCCAGGATGGCTTCATGCAATACATTGTCATATGCTTTGGCAGCATGCAAGCGTTCGTCATCGCCAGGACCTGATGGCGTCACCTACATGGCCCTTTGTAACCTTGGACAAGCAGCTCGGCGTGCCCTCCTAGCGGTATACAACGACTCGTGGTGTAACGGATTGGTTCCTCCTTCGTGGAAGTCCAGGCGACTTGTCCCCCTGCTCAAACCAGGTAAATCTCCAAAGATCGTCAAAGTGCGTGCGGGACGAATCTGTGAACGCTAAGTGGTGGTTAGTGTCGGACGTTGAGTGCATCGCGCATCGACCTATCTGAGACCGCTAGGGGCACCCATGGACATAAGTGACTGCATGCGTCGTGTGGAGGTTCGCGAGACGGAAGCCGTCACGTCTACTTCAGCTCCGTACTGACTCGCCCTTCACGACGACGGCCCAATGTTCGCAAGTCAAGACAGTCTGCGGAGCCCAGCCACGTGATTGCAGTCGTCGTCTGGAGGCTCGCGAGACGGAAGCCCTCACGTCTACTACGCCTCCATATTGACTAGCCCTTCAGGACGACGGCCCGATGTTCGAAAGGAAATACGGTCCATGGAGGTCAACGACGCACTACTTGATAGCGCAGCCACATGATTGCAAGCGTCGTCTGGAGGCTCGCGAAACGGGAGCTTTCACTCTACTTCTGCTCCGTACTGACTCGCCCTTCACGATGACGGCCTCAGGTTCGCAAGGCTTGGACGTGCACGTAGAGAGAAACATTTCGACAGCCCTGCACTCCGACAAGTCAACGGTATCTCCACCTACCGCAAGGTTTTCTCATCAATGAGTAGAGACATGCTAGTCCAGGGCGTCGAATTTCTGCCACGACACCCGTCCTGTAGGCCCAGCCTTCGAAGCATCACAAACATGAAGCGCAGCTGCAAACTATCATAACGAAGGCGGCTCCGAGACTCAATTAAGACGCTATACGTGATTAATATGCTGAATGCTGATGAATGACGCAGGGTTGGCCATTGAAGCCACCTGCTGTTGTACCTGCCTGTCTGATGAAACTTCACTATGACGGTCCGTACAAGATTGGCGAGGTCGGAATGCCGAGTTTCTTTGGTAGCGTCTGCCCAGGGAGCTTTAAAAGCGAAAAGGGAAGTGAAAGCTGGACATCGCCAGCAGATGCATCGCAGGAAATGCTCTACCAAATGGAGCAGCGTTAGTGACTATCTGAACATCTAACTACTGAACTCGATGCAAGCCAGTTGTCGAAGTTTCAAAGTGCCGAGGGGCAATGCTCGAGTTTCGATTTAGCGTGTTAATTTGGCGCTGGCTGGAATATGTTGAAAGCAGAAGAAAACGACTGCCGCATCTGGGGCGTACTTATCATCATCATGGGAATTAGGGTGTTCCATTAAAGGGAAGCAGGCAGCGATGCCGCCGGTCTCTGTTCTTTACAGGCCTAAACTGTGACTCCTCAGAATCCTTAGTGACTGTGAAACACCACATAAGACTCTGTTGGCAAAGGCTTCTCACTTCTCATGCACAGCATCATTAAACGAATGGGGCCATTGGAAGTTTACGAGAAGTGACACTGATTTGTGATGTACGCCTCTCTCGATGGATATCATCATCATCATCATCATCATCATCATCAGCCTGTCTACGCCCACTGCAGGGCAAAGGCCTCTCCCATGTTCCGCCAATCAACCCGGACCTTGTCGCTATTAAGTATTGCAATATTTCTGTTGTAGATATTCGCTGCTATAAAACACCAGCTACCAGCATTTATTAGTGAGGTGAAAAGACACATGACATGCTGACATGCTACGCGGTCATAATGCCGCAAAGCCCTAGGCACTGACGGACTTAAAAAAATAAATAAATAGCGCACGCATGTAAAGGAAGCTTCAACGGTCGGGGGTGTATTAAGCTATAATGACATTGTGTTAGTGGAGGCTTACCTAAGGCCAGGCACTTATATTACGACCGCTATCTACGTTGTCACGCGGAATGCTCTTTCTCATATACGATGTCGTGCTTGCAGGAACACTTAAAAATGTTTTGGAACATTAAGCATCAGTCGGTATGCAGCAGGAACGCAGCCTTTCTGTCTTTGGTCTCTTTTTCGACGAGAAAAAAAAAAACAATGATTATGAGTGCCAGTAGACATAAATAAAGAAAGAGAGTGCTATTTGTTTTTTTTTTTTCATTTTTGAAACTCAGCACGAAAATATACGCCATCACCCCCTATAAAAAGCAAATAAAGAGCCACGGTACATACGTAGCCTCTTTGAGGCTGCCCAAAAAAATAATTACGGCTGCCCAAAACTCGTACGACATGGTTAATTGCCTGAGCTCTGAAAACCGCGGGACATTCGCCTAATCGCACAAGCCATATCGGCTCCGGAGCACGCAGAGCGAGACCAGAAGCCCAGATACAACGAGAAAGACAGGATGAAACAAAAAGGCAGTTTAAAATAAAAATGAAACGAACCACGACCAGTTTCGTGCTCGGCTGCGCAGGGTTTTCCAGTTGGCTCTCACCTCCGGCATGCCGGCGAAGTGCCCTGCTCTGTTCACCTTCGACCAATCCGCGCCGGCGGCAACAAATAATTACGACGTTGGTAATTAAGGCACTGTACGCTAGCCTCTCATGGTCTGTTTCTTTCTTTTCTCTCTCTCTCCCAATGAGAACTGTCTTTTGTTTAGCTTCTTCAGCCTCGGCAGCAGAGTCATTACCGTTACGACCAATTACGAACGCTGTTATCTTCAGCCTTCATTAGTGCTGCGAGCACCGCCTCATTCCACAAGCACAAGGATGGATCTGCTTGCTGCTGCTACTACTACTGCTGCTCCAGAAACCCACGCGCCCTTTTCTCACGCATCAGTTATGATTGTTCTTCAGTCGTTCTTGCCTTTTACGTGCATGAGAATTCACCTGCACGTGCTAGCCGCGCAACGCGGCAGAAGAAAGTTGGGCTCCGTTGAACACTCAAGTGCGAACGCCACGAACAGGCGGCCCACCTCCTGAATCTTGGCCGCAGTTTAGGCGGGGAACAAGCGCGCCCGTTCCCGGGAGGGACTCAAAAAAACAAAGACCTAAGCTTTCCGGACAGGATCTAGGCATTCGCGTAAGTTCTGGTACGCTCCGAGCGACTCCGAGCACCTCGCGAGGCTTCCGAACCCACTGCGGTCCCATAAATAACGGTGCTCAACTAATTAGAACACCCGTCTTATTTAAAACCGACTACGAGCGCTCCGTGTGTTTTAGGCGGAGCAGCGCCGACACTCTTATGGGAATCCCGCGCTAGTTCGAATGCGGTGGTACGAGTTCTAATTGGGGCTTTACCGGGCGGAATTTCTCAGAAGCCGTGTTCCTCGCTGATTAGTCCTTGGTGCCGCGCCCTTCTTACTTTCGTGGTTGAGAAATTCGCTGACGCTGATTCGCATGCGGGCAAATAGGATGCCAATGAATGCGGTGTGGCCGTGAAATAGACGTAGCATACGTTTGTATAGATCCTAGTGTGTGAGGTGCTAACGTGCGAGGTGCTTTAACCACTGGTGCACTATTCGCGGTTTAGATAGTCTTTGAATTGTGCTTGCCTGAGCCCGTTGGTTCCACATAGCGAGGGGTTCCATCCAACTACTTGGACTAGGTTATAAGGGGAGACGACGCACCGCTGGACTAGCAACTGAACGTTTATTGAAACTTTTGCGTTTAACTGCTTACATTTTTATAGCGTTCGATAGCGAATGCAATGCTCACTGGTTCCCAGATTGATTATTTGTGCGCATGAATTTTTTTTTTATAAAAATGCAAGGAAAGTTTCAATAAACGTTCAGTTGCTAGTCAAGCGGTGTGTCGTCTCCCTTTCTGTCCTCGTCCGTGTAGTTGGCTGGAACCCCTCGTTTCTGATAGACTTATGGATAAGAAAAGGCAAAGTGGTTGATTATGTTTTCTTTAGTTTGCTACCCTACAGAGGGGAAGAGGAATGGAAAAGTGAAGAAGAGAAGAAAAAAAACATTGCGTATTTCAAGATACAGTGAAGTGCTCTCTGGTCTAGATTATCACTATCTTTCATGGAGAGCGAAAAGAGAATGAGAGATGGACATGGCAGAAAGGCTTGGAGGCTAATCAGAATAAATGCTCCTGGTTTAGGACGCTATATTAATGGACTGAAAAAGGAAGAAAGGAAGATGGAAGGACTATCGTAGAAAAAGAGCTTGAAAACGGGGTACCTGCGAACACACAAGAAAATCGGCAGCTCTGCGCACAACACGCAGCAGAGTCATAGCGAAAGCTCAAAGACCGGCCTTTCCAGAGCCCGTTGCAGAGTCCGTTGGGGCGACTATACAAGTACACATGCAAGGTGCCCACTATGCCATAAACCACCGTATAGCTTTCATGAAGTAGGGAAGCACCCACTATGCCATTATTCGTCATTCTGCGGATAAGCGAGGTACCCGCTACACATCTGTAAGTCATTATGTGCACTTTGTGCTGTGGCGGATGACGATGAAGAATTATAGCTGAGCCTTTTTATAATGGGTCGGAAGCATTCACCGACCCTCTCGTTGCACAATTCGCATTGTCGGACGCCTGGTTGTTATTTTACTTTTCTACGACGCTATATTACATATATTAACATGATTCATAACACGATTACATATATTAACACATAACACGGACACAACGTATAACACGATTACATATATTAACACGATTCTTTGCCCGACATGACAATTGTACGGGGTGGTTTTGCGAAGGAGTTTTTACGCAGAGAGCCCGGCTTCAAATTCCATTCATTCCTAGAAATTTTTTCTCCTTCCATTTTTCTTTATTTCTCGCGAAGCGGTTACGGACGCTAGCGGCGGCGTATAAATACGGCTACAAAATCGGCTATTGTTGCGATCTGACAGCAGCCTTTGCTGTAGTATATAAGGGCGTCAAATACTATTTCTGTCACAAAAGCCATGGTCGAGAGCACAGAGGGGCTGCTTACCAATGACTAGGTAGATAGTGGGTGGAAGCAAAGAATAACAGCCACCACCGGTGGTATCTGTTGCGCAGGTTGACGCCATCGCTTCATTTTGAAAAGCGAGGTTGAGGGCACGGAACCTTACCCTGTTAGAGGTGCTAATGCTTGGTCGATGATGATAGCCAGTAAGAGTGGCCGACGTTTCTAGAATATTTTTCTCCTTCCATTTTTCTTTATTTCTCGCGAAGCGGTTACGGACGCTAGCGGCGGCGTATAAATACGGCTACAAAATCGGCTATTGTTGCGATCTGACAGCAGCTTTCGCTGTAGTATATAAGGGCGTCAAATACTATTACTGTCACCAGAGCCATGGTAGAGAGCACAGAGGGGCTGCTTACCAATGACTAGGTAGACAGTGGGTGGAAGCAAAGAATAACAGCCACCACCGGTGGTATCTGTTGCGCAGGTTAACGCCATCGCTTCATTTTGAAACGCGAGGTGGAGGGCACGGAACGTTACCCACTGTTAGAGGTGCTAATGCTTGGTCGATGATGATAGCCAGTAAGAGTGGCCGACGTTTCTAGAATACCTTTCTCATTTCATTTTTTTTTCTTATTTCACGTGATATTGGTTACGGACACCGGCGGTGGCGGCGGTGGTGGACACCATAGAGTTTCTTATAGATACACTAGAGGGAACTCTAGCGCTAGTGTCTGTGGGAGCTGCGAAGCATGGCGCTTCAGCCAGCATGGGAATGATGGTTAGTACACGGATTTATCTAAACTACGTTCTTTCGGCTCCGTTTGGCTCCGCTTCGCCTGCAGCCGCTTTGTCGCAAGACGAAGTTCAGCAAAAGTCAGCAGTTCCACCTCACCACTTTAACCTTTTCAGGCTCACCAATTCAAATCTGGTCGCGAAGTTCACAACGGTCCATTCTCTTATCCTAAACGAACGCCAAAACACAGTAACAAACAAAGCCACAAGTGCGTTCGAAGCCGTAAGCACGAAGATTAGGCAAATCCGTGTACTACCAATCATTCTCATGGTGGCTGAACGATCGCAGCGCCAGAGTTTTCTTTAGGTAATTGTAGGAAACTCTATGGCAGACAACTACCCCACTGCCGTTGTGATATGATAACAGCTTTTGCTGTAAAACACGTACACAAGAAGAAGGCGTTACACCCGGATGAAAATAAATCCTAAAGATAATTGTGTCAGCGATGCGTCCTTTTCTCTGACGTCAAAAGAGCGTGCCTACTTAGCAGCAAAATAACTTTGATGTGTCACGTGTCGTGGGAAGTGACGGCAATGCGCATGCGTGAGACGTCTTGCGCGGCAATGTAATTTCCAATAAAGCACAGCTCAAAGTGTAGCGTTCGTCCGTGTGTAACGGCTTCCTTTTGCGTACGTGTCTGTGTGTTTTCAAGTTCATGATGCACCAACTTGCCCAAGAGCTAGCGCTTATGTAGAAAGAGAGCACGCATGCGAGACAAAAAAAATATTGAGGAATGGGAGAACTACGGTCATTTTAATAGGCCGCCCTCATTTAGAAACTCCAGCTGCGCCTCGACCACCTCCTAGAGCGAAGACTGGATAGGCTGTCATCCTGGTTGCGTGGATAAATGATGATGCACTTAGGAGCTCAAACTAACCACCGAAAAAAAAAAACAGTGCCTGACTTTCTGATGTGAACACATAAACTACGACGAATATAGCTGCATTAAAGAATCATTCCGTTGCTTACACGCGAAGAAAACCTAAGACGCTGCGAGCCACAGACGCCGATACGTACCGCGCGACATCATTGCCATTCTCGTAATACGCCTCCCAGCGAACAAAGGCAGCTCGTTACCCACTTTGTGATGTCGGGGCAGGACGAATCCGAAGTGCTGCTTCGACAGTCCGGTAGGTATTTTTTTTCCCTCTCCTAGACAAAGCGTCTCCTCGGCGACGAAGTGAAATGAAAAAAGAAAGAAGAAGGAACGATCAAAGTGGGGGCAATAGCAATCGTGGCTTGGTCCGCCGGCACAGCGACACATCAGAATTCAGCGAAGCGCACAGTCAGCCGTCTTTTTTCTTACGCTTCCTTCTCGCAGCGTTCCCTACTCTGCAACCACTCCGTCTCTCACCGTCTTCTTCCATCCTTCTGAAATAATTCAAGCAGGGAGACGCGCCGGCACAATCGAAATGGCCGCACTCCGTATATACCGGCGGCTGAGCGAAAAGAATCCGGGTCCATCCAGGCCTGCTCGTCCGAGCTACGGGGAAAAAGAATTGGCCATTCTCTACGTGAGGAGCGAAGTCGAGGCGGGCTAGCAAGCAGAGAGGCAGCCGCCGTGCGCCGCCAGAGAGAAGTGCCTCACGACACTGTGTTCTTCAAGCTCTCCCGACGCGGCTGCAGAGGCAGACAGCGAAGCATGATTTCTCTGCCGTCGGCGGCGTCGTGCCTTGACCATCTGCACCCAACTCGGCACTAGCTTTCCGATCGCACACCGGCAGGCTGTCGGCCATTCCGAGAATGGCCCACTTTATCCGTTATAGCGGGAGCCCCCTTCACATTCGACGCACCAGCGGCCGGGACGCCGGTTGTACAACGCTGTTCTTGCTAGTATCGATGTTCTCTACTTTAGCGTTCCCGGTGGCCCTTTTCTTTCGTTTATGCCACCGCCGTCACCCACTTCTTCACCGCTGCAACCCTCTCCATTGTCCCCCACCCCTTCTTTTCTTTCTTGCCGGTATTTGTGATGCAGCAGTTTGTCGGATCCTGCCCGCCCACAAATAGCCCACACTGTATGGACGGTTGTGTCTAGATGCCCAGTGATGCAGCGAGAGTGCTTCGCCTGGTGCACTCTCCGGGCAACAGTGTTTACGTCACTATATCTTAGTGCACGTTTTCGGGGCTATTGGCATAATATTCCAGAAAACGCTGGTAAGATAAAACGTCTGTCTCAGATGCACAAGTGACAAGAATCCAAAGGTGACAAAAGTAACACTTCATAGAGACAGGACAATATTAAAATAATAGAAGTCCATGAATGTTCGAAAAAAAAAACCAAAAGGAGCGCTGTGCTTTATATTTGTTATTCTGTTAGCTCGGGATACACACAAATACGGCTTTACTGCACTTTCCGGTTAACTACTAAGAAAGAAAGAAAGAAAGAAAGAAAGAAAGAAGAAAGAAAGAAAGAAAGAAAGAAAGAAAGAAAGAAAGAAAGAAAGAAAGGAAAGAAAGAAAGAAAGAAAGAAAGAAAGAAAGAAAGAAAGAAAGAAAGAAAGAAAGAAAGAAAGAAAGAAAGAAAGAAAGAAAGAAAGAAAGAAAGGGTAATGATCCTCCATGGTTTCACCCAAAGCAATTTTAGGCTAAGCTTTACCTCAATAACGTAACGTCCAACAGACAAAGCATGCTTTACAGGGTAAATGAACTGGTCGAAAGCGTTGGTGGCAGCTGCGAAAAAATAATTATAACCAGTTTATTGTTATATTTATTCTGAGCTTAAGAAAAAAGATAAAGAAAAGAAGAAAACTCATAAGTAAAAGCAAATAAAGAAAGAAAGAGAAAAAGCAATATTTGCTGTGAGTATCCTCCATTGGTTCTCCCAGCGTAGCTTGAAATTAAGCTCTACCTAAAACCGCAAAGTCTAACAGCAAAGCACGCTTTACAGGCCAAATTAAGTGGAAAGCGGTAGTGGCAGCTCCCAAAAATAATTGTACCAGTTTTGAAGTAGGCCTTCTTGCACCCCTGTATGGAAACCAAAGAGAAGTTTATTTCTAGTACCATATGTCTCTTCATTCTACATCGACACCTGTGCAACGGTTACTGGAAATCTGACAACCATGCGACATTGCAGCGAAGATAGGTTGGGGTGTGTAAGTAGCTTTTATTCAAGCCGTTTTTTAACGACAACTTTAACCATAATATTGTTTTTTTACACGTGTATAATGATGGTATAGTAAAGTGTGGCTCATCTAATACATCGATTCACTTCGTAGGAGTTAAAAACTGCACACGATATGAACTTTCGTTACTCGTTTCTGTGCGCAGGCTTCAGCATTTTCAGCCTTTTCGTAAGCCTAATATGCCATAACTCTTTGTTTCCAGCTCTGTGCGTTGAGGCCATTTCGCGCTCTCATTGACAGACAAATATTTATGCATACAAGCAGGTAATCTAGAAAATTATTTTTTAAGGTTGGCCCAGGTATCGAGCAGAAATGCCATGTGTTTTTTTTAATTTCAGGAGGAAACTCCGGACAGAGCCAGTGACGATATTTTCATTGTTATAATCAAATGCATTGAAATACATTATCTGTGCTAGTCATTTGAATGCCGAAACGATAAAGAAGGTGAAATACCAAGCTAACTTATCTAAACAAGTATCTATGCTAGGGAATCCTAATTTTGTATTTAGAGTCAATGTCGATTACGTCGGATGTTTAAACCACTGCGTCTTATTCGAGTACAGAATACATGTGGTGTACGCCGGACTAGATAATAACTTAGGTTTTCAGCTGATTTTCGTATATTTTTTCTTATATGCGCGACAACGTATATTACGAAGCCTTTGTGTCCAGTAAATGTAAGCTCAACAATGTAATTGCTTCCAGAAACATCCGCATCGTGGCTCGTCAAGGATATGACTTTTAAACCAAAGGAAATTGGTACGAACGTGGTCAATTTGGCTTGATCAGTGCGACGTTCTCCAAGTTAGTTTGGAGCTGATATGTACGAAATAAACGAGCACGCCTTGCGGGAATGACAGAAAAGGTAGGGGCCACGGAGGTCAGGACGTGCCTGGGAGAGCCGGCGTTTCCCCGGGTAACGAACAGAGGTCGCTGGCATGCGTCAATATGTTTTCTGTGCTGCATCCGCAAGTGCAGGCTTCGCCTAAAGCGACCGAGATTCCTAGCACGTTTCGTGTCCTTACCGCGCTGTTATCCATGACAACGCGTAGGCACGCGGGGAATGGAGGGTGCCATATGTGCTTACAGTGAACACACGGTTGAGGTTGGATGACGCAAACTCGCAGAACACCGTTGTACTGCCTTTTTTTATTCCTTCGCTGTGGCTTACGAAATGACGTTAACTTCCGGCAGCGAATGTTATTCATTAGCTGACGTTTAGCTTGCGTAAGGTCATATATCTATGCATATTATTAAGGCGAAAGCCTTAGATGCCTCAGCAAATGCGGAAATTGACCGTCGGCGGCGTCGGCATCAATACGAGTGATACAAAATATCACCACATGATGACGTCACCATATTCAGGACGTCACAAATCACCAAAAGTTTTGACGTTATCATGACGTCATCATGAAGTCACTGTGACTTTGCATAACGTGACGTCATCACGTGACATCTTCGCTTGGTCAAAGGTGGTTCGATCACGGAGGCAGTGCAAAACCAGGTGAGGTGCAGAACGCTTACAATACCTCCGATCCTGGAGGCAGTGCAAAACCACGTTATGTGCAGAAAGCTTTCGGAAAGCGGCAGGGGAGGAAAAATACATTGACTGAGAAGAAAAAGAAGAAGTTGGCTTTCGACTTCGCATCGCCTTAGGCAGACGCATAAGGGACCCTCTAAGTTTTTCAACTTTTATTTTAATTCTTGCTTTTTTTATTTTCGTACTGACGATCAGAGCAAAATTTTACACAGACAATGGCAAAGAAACAAGTCTTATGTACGTGCGACTGACTGACGTTTTTGGCACAAGCGAAGAAGGCCTTGATGACGGGATATCGGTTACAGTTAGTATATTTTGGATCAACGCTTTCTTCTATGTGGTGGCGTCGCATAATCATTGTTGGAACCGCAACCTTTCAATAATGATTATGCGTCTCCTCGCTTGAATCATTATTCAATGTTGGTCAAAGCTGGTCCGGTAAAAGATGGTAATAAGCACATTAGAAAGTAATACGGAAAAAGCTAGTCTAATGAAGAAAACGTGTACGTCTTTTTGCATAGACCACTCCTTACCAGGCTCATATATGGGGAAATTTGTGAAGCATTGAATGCGCTGTGATGAGCAGACTGACCACAACGTACTGATAAACCGCGGCACACTCAAGGATCGTGGCGTCGGAAGGATCACAAGATTTGTAGAAAAATGTTCGTGGGAAGTGTGAGGAAATTAATAAAATTGCCGATGCATTTTGAAACAACTTTTTTTTTTTTCTGACGCTTTTGCTGAAAAGTGTCCGTGCAGCCTGCTGCTGTTCTGTCCATTTAAGTTTTGAGTTTATATTCCTGTTCACCTCCCTGCCTTCCACATAATTTTTCATTTCTCTTTCTCTCTCCCCTTCTGAGGAGAGTCTGAATTAAAATGCATTGTAGCTGAAAGGGTGGCGCGTGGGTGGTCAAATTTATGCAAAGATGAACCGACGCACTTTGCATAAACAAGCCGGATATGGTCACGGGTCCTGTCGACGCTCTGCTCCTTTACTTTCAACTTTTTAAATGGTTGTTATATGAATACGAAATTAAAAATGACGAATATGAACCTTTGGGGCGCTGACAACGTCATAGCCAAGAATACATTTTGAAATGTGAAAGAACACAATACATAAAAGAGGATGGTTGCGGCCTTCCCAAGCAATCGGTGTATGTGTTTTCTTTCTCTGGAAATAAGATTTGGTAGGTAGTCGAAGGTCTCTCGGTACGCCGAATGATTTTACATTTATTCTAAACTTGCAAAGTAACAATAAATTACGACTAAAGAAAACCCGTTCTCGTCGCTATGAAATCGACCATTGCATGCGTAGTACGCAAACGGCAAAGAAAAAAGACGACGCGAACTGCACTGAAGAGCATGTTCAACAGCTTTAAAATTAAACAAAATAAAAATAACCAAAAAAGAAAAAAGTTTAACGCGTAATACATTCATGAAAAATTTTTAAAAATCAGTGAATAAAAATAGGCCCCTGCTGTTTAAGTAAAACGCATGCCAAATATGTATCGTCACCATCCTAGTCACTGTGGACTTAAGTAAACAGCAAAATTTGGCGGCTGCGTGCATAAATAGTTTGCATAAGAATTGCGTTATCCACTAGTTCGTGTAGTTGCTAAAGTCGCCCAGCGTCTGTCAAGCCATTCTAACGTACTTCGCAGTAAATTTATTCCGTAAAAAAAAAAAAGAAACTAAGAAATAGTATTCTCTTGCTCATTCGTTATTCTAAGCTCTTTTTTTTTTCATGCTGCATGACAAAAGCAGTACATAATTATTCAGCATTTCTATTATTCAGTCAGACTTATGAAGACTAGTTTCCCGGAATGCACGTTCCAGGAAGTTCGAACTGCGTATGAAATTTCGCCCACGTGAAAGCCAGCAAATGTTCGGTAGCAACAAACTCGACAAAAACCTCTTAGCAGAGTCAATACTAACTTCATTTCTTCCGCTAGTGAAAAACTCAGTTTTATTGGCTTTAGAGTGTATCGTCTTTCAAGGACACGCGCTCACAGTTTCAAGCAAAAGACAACGCAAGAAAGGAGGGAATACTGGCGTAAATCTTTCGCCCGAAATAAAAGTGGGTAAGTCGTCTAATACATACAAAATCGAAGCCGTGGTTGCTAATTTGCATCCTTTAAACGCCAGTAGAGATTACAAGCACGTGAAAAAGAAAGTAATATGAAGAAAAGATAAAATAATTCACGTAATAAACGTAAAGTTAACGTACACGAAAATAGGTGTAGCCGTCTCAGAGTTTCGTCATTTTTGTACCTGCGGAGCGAACAATCTATTTCATTTTATTTTTAGGAGGGCTGCCGTACATCACAGTAAAAAATGAACAAACTTGTAAGGATTTAATCACCTCCATGTAGAGATTTCTGGGCATATGTGCGCGACATTGCCATTTTTTTTTACTATCTACATAGCCCCATAAAGAAGTCTTGCAAAAGTGACCGCTTTTTTTCCAGAAACGGGTGGCATGGCCACTTCTTTGAAGTCTCCCTTCTTCGAGAAACGGCCGTACGAGACAAAGGAAAAAAGACCCGGCAGTGTGGGCTCAAAGCACGAGAAAAGCTGGGACAGTTGCTCCGTTGCACACTATGCATAGAATGAGCCTGAGGCACTCACTCTGTTAAACGTTTTAGTTTTCTTTCGTTGAAGTAGCTGCTAAAGCGAAACGACGCCACATGCAAATGGCGGAACAGGTACAACCAGAGTTGGTTCTCGCATGAAGACACCCGAGTACGCACTGCAGAGGCCGGTCTTTTAAAATAGAAGAGATACGATATACATTCCCGGGGGGCAATGTCGACGAGACAGGAGGGGGGCGTGGTTGGTAGGCCGCCTAACTCTGTCGTGCCCGGCCTTTTCGCCATTCGGATCTGCTTATTTGCATAGGAGAACATTTTCCCCTAGGCGTACCACGCTCAAGCGCTGTGTTCTATACCGTTTCGTTTTTTTTTTCCTCTGAAGGTACAGAAGATGCTTTCTGGACGGACACATTTACTCGGATTTCCGGGGAGCGTGTTGAAGCCCGCCCGTTCCAAAAGTCAACTTTTATCGTCTCATGGTTCTGCCTTATTTATCTCTGAAATGTCACGCCAGGCCTTCCAATTTCCGGGCATATGTCCCAATCTTCGGATTGGTTATTGCTGCTTACCGCCACACGTTGTATCGTTCTCTCAACTGCCACGTCTTCGCGGATCGTATAAAAAGCGACCCCTCTAAAGTCGCTTTCGCTGGTTAAAGCAGGTGAACGGATAATTCCCGATTTCTTAAAGAGGCATTTTTTTCGAAGAGTAGACCATGTCGCGTGCTAATGAGAGCTACGATATTCTTTCTTTCTTTCTTTCTTTCTTTCTTTCTTTCTTTCTTTCTTTCTTTCTTTCTTTCTTTCTTTCTTTCTTTCTTTCTTTCTTTCTTTCTTTCTTTCTTTCTTTCTTTCTTTCTTTCTTTGCGAAGCCATGGTGGTCGAGTGGTTATGGTGCTCGACTGCTGAACCGAAGGTCGCGGGATCGAATCCCGGCTGCGGCGGCCGCACTTTCGATGGCGGTGAAAAGGCTTGAGGCCCGTGTGTTATATTTAGGTGCACGTTAAAAAAAGCTCAGGTGGTCAGAATTTTCGCAGACTTCCAATACGGCGCCCCTCACAATCATATCGTGTCTTTGGGACGTTAAACCCGAATAATTATTATTTCTTTCTTTGCGGTGCTCTTTCATTTTCTATTTAGGCCGGATAATTAAGGCATCTGGATAGTACTTACTTTGCAAATACATAGGCCGTGATGTCCGCGGACGTAGTTGTACGCTCCTTGTGTACTGAAAATGAATACATGTTTCCTAAGCTGCATTCACCTGGCATTTTCCTCTAACATCACTACCATTCTTCTTTCCCGTGTCATTGTCAGTTTAAGAGAATTACATGCGGTTCAAACATACCTGTACGTAAACAACCTTTTGCCTAGTAAACCAGGAAACTTCTCTAACACGACGGAGAAAACGTTCAACCCGAAAACTTCGTTCTTCATTTGATTTAAAAAAAGAAGAGCCTCACTCCCGGCTCCTTCACTTTCGCGTTGGATTTATAGCGAAAACCGTGATCGTGTGCCTCGCATGCCCCCGAGGTATAAGCGAAGAGAACTTCAATAATCCCTACACGCTGTATTGTATTCCACTTCGTTTCCCGTTCCCCCACACTGGCTGTCATTAGGGCTGGGGGAACAAGAGAAGCGACTGTCGTAATAACGCTTTCCGAGGGTTCGCTCGTCAGGCAGGAAACCCGTTCGCGAAAACCACTCTCGCCTCACCTCGATTTATTCCCGAGGGGTGGAACCCGACTCGTGGGAAACCTGCAGATGCGCACTTTGCGCGTCTCGGATTCAGGTTGAGGGTTGGGGGAGGGGGTCATTGAAGACGTGGCAGATTTAATTAGTCGGGCCAGAGGCTCAAATCATCTCGGCTGGAGCGCCCAAAATGCGCATACTCTCTGCGCAGAAACTTCTCGGGACCAAACTTCAAGAATTTTTTTTGCGTGACGCTATAAATTATCCAATTCATTTCCACGAGAAGTTTCAATCCGACAACAGTGGACGGATAGCGGTCTCAGATACTCGGGTCGATCGTACGCGTACAGTGTTCGCTGCGCAGGAAACTCGTAAAAGCATGCGCGTATTGTGATGGGACGTTGGTGCAGTTAACGTAAACTCGACGGCGGTCATGGCGCAAAGGTGCTCCCATCCGCAGTTTGGTAACGGCTTGGCTGAACTTGCCACGCAAACACGCCAGCTAGTGCTTATTGAGGTTGAACGCTGACAGCGGAAACAGAATGTCTCGTCAAAAGCAAGCTTGAGCCAATGATTGGTTAACTGACGACAGGGCACACTGCATCTTGATTATGATCAAGCAGTATTCTTTGTTTTGCGCAAAGACCACAGGTTTCAGCCCAGCGAGGTCGTGGCACAGTAAGGAGCGATCACCGCGTCATTCGAGGGAAAACTCCGTTTACTGTGTGGATCTTGCCTCGTTATTATCATTGCTACTGTTATTATTAACACTTTATATCAAAACACATTTATACAAAGGACGAAGACCAAGTACCGATATTTCGCGAGTCGGCGACATTTGTTCCTTCTATGACTCGCCACGCAGAAGCGTCTCCTACAAAATCTGATGTGCTGGAAAATAAACCTGTTTGTTTCCTCCGACGTGGAATTGTGCAAACCACAAGCAACACGACATTGATCGAAGCTAAGGGGAAGCAACGAAATGATGATAAAATGAAACAGCGCTGTCTGGTAGAAGGAGGCTTTCTCAAATTCTCTATGCCAAAACAACTTCATCCCCAGACGGACTACATTTACTTATTATTTCCTCTTTTCTTCTTCCTGCCTTATGCACATTGTTTTGGGCGTTCGAAATCGCCGTTCTTATCACGCGTGTGTTTCTTCTAGTGGCTACGCTTGCACACTCCAGCGAACCGTCGGGGTTTCACCGTTGGGCGGGCATTAAGATATATAAACCTGCGCCCGATACCGCCCTTTATTTTGTCCTAGTTCACGGCCTTACGCTGTACCTTTTAAAGCATACCCGCCTATTTTAATTCTTTTGTTCTCTCTTTCTCTATACTACTTCTTTAGGAGTCTGGATATTTGTTTACGTTAAGGGGGATACAAGCGGGGTGGTGCTTGGAACCATTCGGGAACGTATTTCACACCGCTCGAACAGGACCGTGGAGAAAGGAGCCACAGATCTCTTGCCATGCACCGATGTTTTGGGCCGCTTACCGCCTTCTTTTTTTATCTCACGTTGCGCTTCTCGGCTTGAAATAAATGCCGCTGTCCGGGTCGAGGCCGTACTTTCCAATTCACTCTCGCGCGCTCAAGCACACAGCGAGAACGCGCGCGCGTACGAGGCACGAATTTTCTCCTCTATTCTTTCGTTTCGCGATGAAGCGAAACCCTCCTCGCTAGTCTCCCGTTCTCTACGCGCAGCCTTTCGACATTCGCTTGCCTGGTCTCTGTTTCTCAGTACTCCACACGCTCCAAATCACTCTCCTTTTTAACACGAAACCTCGTTATTCTCAGCCCGATCCGGGGATGCGCTGTCAGATCTTTTGCGTTGTTTGCCTTTCGCGCTAGAGTACATGCGTTCACTGAGCACTGCTGGATTATTTTGGAGGGGAACGCTACGGATCGTCTTCTAAATTTACAGTGCTTTGGTCAGGTTATGACGCAGGAAAGGCGTATTAACCTATGTATTAACCCTATGAGGCCCATTGATTCCAATTGAAGTTATCAGTTTTCTAGGTCAGTCAGCAGCAACCACCTGGTACAAAAAAATATTAATATTCCTCTACAACTCATATTTAGCATCTGCTCTACATATGCTGCCCACCTGGTAGACTCAGGAATGTAAGGTCATGCGTGAAAGAAAAAAATACAGAAGCGCTTACGCTGTTCCCGAAATTTTCTAAGGCAGCTCCTAGTTCTTTCATCGTGGAGAAATAGGGCACCTATTTTAGTTTCGTATCGAACATTTGAATTTTGGCCATTGGGTGCCCTTATATATAATCGAAATATTTTTTGAGTAATAAATTAATAAGGAATATCAGAAATATTAATTATTTAATTAGGTAATTCAATGATTATTTAATCTTGATTGAAAAGTGTAAGCGCATATTTTTTTTTTCATTTTTTTACTACCATGACCATGCACTTCTCAAAATGTAAAAACCAGTCGCCTACATTCAACATAATTATTTAGTGCCTGAAAATGTTAATGACGAATTTTATTGCTTTTCTTTACCAGTCGCGATGTGCTGGTGATCATGCGGCTATGCTCCTGGGCTTGAATTGACTAAAGCATCCTACTCTGAGATTGCTAGTGAGAGAAAGTTTCTAGCAATTCTAATGCTCGATATTTCATTAGCGAAGGTAACCCTACAATGGCGAGAAACACTTAGGGACGAGAAGCTTTGTCAATTTGGCCCTTGAACTCGAAATCTCTCCTTTAACCACGGCCGGTGTTGCCGCATTTCGATGAAGGTAACATCTAAAACTTTCGTGCATTTTTGATTGAGGTGCACGGTAAGGCACATGACGTGTTCAAAGTTATTCCATGTTCCCCGACTGTGGTGTACCTCATACTGTTCAGAGTAACAGAGAGCTGAGCTAGTTGGTAAGTATTCTTTCTAAAAAAAGAGTACGTGGTGTCCTGACTTCTTTCTTGTGTCCGTGTTTGCACGCGCTGTATGTTTAGAATGACCTCCTACGTAATTTGATTTCTAATACATAAAGTACCAATATTCAGTCATCCTAAATTTTGTATTTTTACAGCTGAGCTGTCTAAGCCTAGCGTTGGTCCGTGACGCGTAAACAGCAATGATCATCGTCATGAATTGGCACGCATTCTCTTCATCATCTTCTTCATCGCAGTCCCCTTCTGCTTCGCTCCCAGAACACGTACTTCGATTCCCTGGCATGGCCTGTAATAACTCTGATGGTTGGGAGAATGAGTACAGTGAGAGAGAGAGAAAGAAAGAAAGACAGAGAAAGAGAAATTTTTGGCGAAAATATTTCTTCACTAGGCGAGATTCGAACCCGCGTAACCACGATCCGCAGGCCAGCGTCCTAACCACTCGACTATCCAGGCACACTATAGCAGATCATAGCATTGCATTGTGTAGTATAGTACAGCAAGGGGGTTGGGAAAGGGAAGTGAGGGCGATGAGGGAGAAAGGAGGAGGGGAGAGAGTAAGCCAAACCAAAGAGAGAATGAGAAGGAGAGAAAAAGAAAGAAAGAGAAAGGAAGAAGGCGCCCAGCTCCGCACTTCCTTCAGACTTGGCACCACTATAGCGTATAGCTGACTTAATTTTTTGATATGCTACCCATGACGCCTTGGCAGGGAGAATATTTTGGGGAAAGTATGAAAAAATTATTGTACCCGGGGAGACTATACGTATTGATTTATTTATATTTTTTTTTCGTGCTCGTCAGTTTCTGCTACGCCGTTAACGTGAAAGATCAGCGCGCTGCTGTACGCACGGAAACGAAAGCAATTTCCCTCGTTTCTTTGTCCTGAAGCGTAAACAATAACTTTGTTATGCATTGATGCATTATTTATGTGTTTCGTTGCATACATGCACGCAGATCTATCCAGGCTCCTTATCTGCGGAAGTCTCAAATTATGGGCATCTATGGAGCCTGCTTTCTGCATTCTTACTTCTTTACGCGAATGCGCGAGTTAATTATATAGTGTCCGCCTACTCTCTCGAACGCTCTCCATCACTTGTGCGTGCAACGCGGCAAGTGTTTATGGCACTTCACTGGCTCATATGCTTTTAAAGGGACACTAAAGAGAAACAATGAATTGGTTTAGATTGATAAAGTGTGCTCGGAGAACTCTTGTGTAGTTTATTTCACCACCATAGGTTTATTATTAGAGGAAAAAACCAAGTTCAAAGTTTCATTTTTAAATTTCGCGCCGAACTTTGTAATTCGTGACGTAAAAGGTTTCATAGAGCATTTAACGTATTTTGGCGCCACTGGCTCGACGAAATTTCCACAAACTCGTTACGTAATATCTCTGGCCCCCTCAGAAGACAATGTACTTCGATTAAACCGATTACGAACTACGTAGGCCCAAGCAGGCGCCGTCAAAAATATGTGACGTCACTGCAAATGGTGAGGAAATTCCAAGGTGGCGTCGCATATATATATATATATATATATATATATATATGTCGAATTTTTTAGTACTGTTACTTGTTTGTTTCACTTAAAAAGAAATAATCGGTGCCAATAATTCGTCAGCGTTAATAGCGAAATAAAAGTAGAGCAAATACCACAACTGCATATTTATTAAATATCCTTTTTTTTTCAGAAATAAACTATGGAGTTAGCAACGCCATAATATGTTTTCCATTTTCTTTAATTTGTTGTTCTATGCATATAATAAAATGAAAATCGTAACTCGAGGCGTCGAATAGACAGCATTAAGTATGTTGATTGATGAAGTTGTTGACAAGTTGGTTCAATTACTGATTGATTACCCCGAGTTAATCTGCTATTTATCGGGACCAGATGCCTATAAAGTCGACATCCATCTTATTCATACCATTTTGTACCATATAATGTTCTGCTGGTGATGCTGAATGGATCAGCTTCGGGCACTGGCGGGCCGTTACAGCAACGACACAATGTAAAAACGCCTCTGTACTCTGTCATTGGTGCACACTAAAGAATCACCGGAGGTACGAATTATTGTCAAGCCTTCTTTTATTGCTTCTGTCATAGCCACAAATTTTATAAGCGGTGTTAAAGTAAATGAGGCAATAGCTATGTTTTTTTTTTATAACCATCAAATGTGCTCAGCGTTCACTGAAATTCGTGTCATGAAATAATACTTAGTTTGTATTGAAATTGCAGACATCGCCATCTGGGATTCCTTACAGTGAAGAGACAAATGAAAGTGTACCGAGGTTTCGTGATTGTTTTAACGTCGAACGCGATGCTCTTCGAACTGCGCTGCCCTAACTAAACCATAGACCCATTTCTGAGCAAAAAATCCTAGGACCATGGTCATACGTGTCACCGGCTTGCCAAGTGGTTCGAGCTTTTCTACTTTTTTTTCAGATCAATAGCTTTTTTGAAAAGAAAGATTGCCTTTGGGTAGAATTTCTTAATTTGGTTTAAACACGACTTTAAAAAGTTGTGACTCCAGGAGCTACTTGTGACTATATTGGATATATTAGATTTAGTACAATATCTTCGCGGTGAATTAAAAGTGCCACATGCAGTCGGGAGAATTTTCGTGTAAAAAAATTACATGTTTTGTTAATGACGAAAGAATAGAATGATACTCTGAAAGGAGACCTTGCGCTTTACGGGCTATAAAATGAAGCGTGGGAAAACAGTACTTTATTTACAATACTGCACCGCAGTGCACAAATATAACGCTGGGGCTTCTGCAAGGCCGCTTCGCTGCGCTCTTCTCCTTTAGAATTATCGATTTTTTTTTACATCGTTCATATCGAAATGCTGTGAGACGCAATAAAATTCATAGATTCACTTCCCATTTACACAATGGTTATATGACAAAACTCTGAGTAAACTTGGCTAACTATAATACCTTGAAAGAAGTTTTCTCCTTTCATTGTCAATGATATTCCAACAACTACGCAATTCCTTTAGGGTATTGACCTCCGACCGCGGCGGCTGCATTTTCAATAGAGGCGAAAATGTTTGAGGCCGATGTACTTAGATTTAGTTGCACGTTAAAGAACTCCCAGGTGGTCGAAATTTCCGGAGCCCTCCACTACGGCGTCCCTCATTATCATATCGTGGTTTTGAGACGTTAAACCCCAGATATTATTATTATTATTATTATTATTATTATATTATTATTATTATTATTATTATTATTATTATTATTATTATTATTATTATTATTATTATTATTATTATTATTATTATTATTATTACGGTAGTGACTGAAACATCACGCGAGGTGCGTGAACTAAAAGCTTCTTAAAACTCGAGGTACGGGTGAGTGCCCTCATATTTTTTCTCTGTGGCAATGAACCGAAAATAAGTCCTTTGCTATAAAGCTAGCGAGTCGAGACACTAACAAGCCACGACAGGGGATCGATCAGGCTTCACCCGGATTTCGTCATCCGATGCTTGCCGAGTTCTTACAGAAAGCTTTTGAGCCTGCTCTTCTTTTTCACATTATAAGTCGCAGGTATTTTAAATGTGCTATTAAGTGAAGCACGACAACATGCACCCAATAAAGGTTTCTACGCGTCAATGTGCAGCTATTTTATTATGTTTAGAACTATGAATGACCATTATATCCATGGCGGCCGCGTTTAGATGAGAGGCGAAATGTAAGGACGCCCATGTACTTAAGATTTAGACGCACGTTAAGAAAAACCTGGCTGTGAAAATTAATCCGTAGACCACCTCTACGGTATGTCTCATAATCGTACCGTCGTTTCGAGGCTTAAAACTGGATAATCTAATCTTCCATTGTAAAGTTCAGATAGCGCTCAGCAGTTCTCGCACTGCAGGGAATAATTTAAGGACCAAAGTAAAAAGCACGACGCGTCAAAGAAAAGAAAGATCTTTGTTATTTCACTTGAACGAGTTAATTTGTGTCATTTCATAAAGTAATATATATGCTATAGAATATTGTTTTATATTATAACATAAAAAAAAATCCATTTGAACCTTACCTCAACGACTTAATAAGATTATTTACGAACGCCTTAAGAAGGACATTGTAGGTGAATCCGCCAGCAGTATGTAGAAGCTGCCAGGCCTACATAGGTATAATGTTTAACAATAATCTCGCAGAAAAAAAGACATCACGATTACAGAGCGTGATTTTCCCATTTCTTACTAATTGCGAACGTCAAAATATAGGCTCAGAAACATATTAAGGCAGGTGGATGAGCACAAGTTAGACGAGAGAAATTAATTATAAATGTGAAATGTCAACTGGAAGGTCAATAAAAGCGGTGCGAAACTTGAAGCCCGACAAATCAACAACACCGTCGTCATCGTGTCAGCTTTTTGTCAACGTAAAGAGATAAGCCAAGGGAATAATGGATTTAGATTTCTAAGCGAGGACATTTATTTATCTACTGCTGCAGTGAATGGTTGACTTTCGGCGCACACTGACCCAGCGCAAACAGTTTAAAGAAGACAAACGATAGCGATCAAAAACGCTGATGATATCGGGCACGGAAGAGAACTTACTCTACACCGCCAGAGAAACTTTTCGTCTCGCGCTACACAGAGATTCCAGTCCACCCACTCAATTTTTCTTTCTCATTTCACGGCCCATACCGCCGGCATTGGAGGTCATCGAAGAGCCCAGCACTAAAGCGACAGGATTTCATTTCGATTCCATTTGTTATCAGCAGTCACGGAAGTAACAACCTAGAAACGAAGATGCCTGTACGACGCCGTTCGGGAAAATGAAAGATTGGAAATCTGAATCGGCGAATAAGCCACCCGGCCACTTCCAGTTGGGATCTTGGGAGATATGGGAGGAAGGCCTGACGAACGTTTGCGCGATCCGCTTTGTCGCTGCAGGGGTAGAACACAGCGCTGTGGGGATTTGTCGAATTTATAGTGACAAGTCACGTTACGCCGACAATGTGTACTCCCTCCCACTGGTGGCGTTATACGATTCGCAGCGGCGAAAATCGCGGGTGTGACGAGTCGTCGGAGGCGCCGAGGGCAGCGGGAAAAAAGATGGCCCGCTATCGTGACGCAGAGCCGTAAATCCGCTGCAAAGCTGTGCAGAGTCGCCGGGTCATCGAATTCCAATGGAGAGCCGAATCGGAGTGGGTTACGACCGGTCTCCGGCGCTGTTCTCGAAATACTGCCGCGGAAACTTGCCCTTCCAGTGCCGCTTGCTGAAGCGTTTCACTTCTTGTACATGGATCCGCAGGACGCGGAAATCGAGTGAAAAAGAAAATTGCAGGGAAAGCATTGACATGTAGGACACCGTTAAAATGACGTTAGACATTATGCGTAGAGTCTAGAGAGTTATTCTGTATTTATGGACCGAAAATGTTTTTTTGTTGTTGCTGTTGTTGTTGAGGTGTGTGAACACTATAACAATGACTGTATACAGGTTATTACTCGCTGCGAAGAAGGAAATAGTAATATTTGATGGGGTTTTACGTCCCAAAATCACGATATGATTATGAGGGGTGCCGTAATGGAGCGCGCCGGAAATTTTGACCGCCTGGTGTTCTTTAACGGGCGACTGCGAAAAAAAAAGGCATACCACGATGTGTCATCAGATAAAAGCACCTTGATGCGATATATAAATACTGCAATTGAGGACTCACTAACGTAGTTTAGGAAAAATGTGATTGTTCTAGTATGCACAGACATGAACGACGCATAAGACCGTGCACAATGCTGACTATACTTGACTAATAATCACCCGTGTAATATTTGTGCTTTTGAGTTAAGAGAAACAGGTCCGCGCGTGTGCAAATGCCCGATTGGTTTCCCGAGCAAACGCCGAATGAGCAACAACTTAACTTTCAGGAACTGCGATACCATTTCCATTATGAACTTAAACCGCTGGCACGCCACTTGTTCAAGCATACGAGAAGCGAGCACCTCTGTGCATTTAGGAGAGAGTTGTTTAAACGATTGGTGCAGAGGTCGAAGTCGCTTACGTCTCGCCCTCTCGCACCCGCTACCTTGCTTTCTAGCGACAGCCTGAAGTGTGAACACCATTACAAGAAAATACGCACACACTGGTAACATTCAAGTGTCACTCACCCCAAAACCATTCAGTAGATCCCGCTCATGCTGGGAGTCGATGTCTTGCGAAGCAGCAGGCGATTAGTGGCCTATACTCATTTTTTAAAGAGCGGAGCTCTTTAAGCTGTTTCGTTACAAGAAAACACGTTACAACAATACAAGAAAAGGCGCATGATGGACATAGCGTTGAGGGACAGCTAACTATTTGTCGGTGGCTGCTGTCTCCGAAAGAAAGAGAGGCGCGATAGGTTTTACTATTTGCATTGTGTCCTCGTTATACCTTGGAAATTCGGAAGAAGAAAGAGGAAGCGAAGTCAAAAGTTTACCGGAACGTAGGATGCAACAGACGCACCACTATTACAGGCTTTGTTTGCAAGCTAAGCACGATTTACCGCTATAGCCTCCCACAGTGGTAGCGCTTACGAAGGAACACCGAAATGCGACAATAGAATAATAATTCAGCATGCTTGAAAACAAAATCAGTCAATGAAAGGAACAAGCAGAAGCGCTTGGAAGAAAGACGAACACTACATGGCTTTATCTTTCTTTCCGGTAAGACTCTAAAAAAAAACAAAAGAAATGCGAACACACGAAGAGGTCGCCTCTCGGTGTTTTCATTACTGGCCTCTCCTCCTTTTAAGTAAAATATCTAAAAAGCAAAAATAAAACACAGGATATAAATAAAACGCGCTCTAAGGAAACTGCGCAGTGTCGACTGGCCACGGATATTACAGAACCACCAAGCGAAGCAATAATGTAAACCCCAGCGGGTTTTGAAGGTTGGCGACGGACTCGAGGTGCCTCCTTAATGTTGTTTCTCTTCTACTCCGTCTCGGCCTCCAAATCCGGCCTCTGAACCGGATAAAGTTTTTCTTTTTTTCTTGAAGAAGAAACAACGCCGATAAGACAAAAACGGAAGCGGCTGAAATAACGACAACACAGAACAGCTAAGCAACACGGGGGGAGTCGACGAGGTCGTGCGCGCCTGATTTTACGTGTTCAGTTTTTGTATGCCAACAAAACATTTAGTTTGGCTTTCTGCTGGAGACGAAAGAAGGCTCGAAAGACCAAAGCTGAAAAAAAAACACCTCTGGGCTGAGGCTTAGAAGACAGGGCTGGGCTGTGCGAAGTAGTTTGTCCGAAAACGCGACGCTAAAAAAGAAAGAAAAACGAGTGTTCGGGTAACGCCACTTTTTTTTACTGAAAACAAAATAAAAGCGAGGAAGAAAGAATAACACTGAAGGAAGATAGGCTGAAGGATACTGTGTCTTAAAGACCCGTGCTATTCAGTTGTATGTCACACAAGCATCAATAACGCTGAATCAACTCTTAAGGCTCTGATATACTCCAGCGTAACGTCGACGAGCGAGCGCGCGCGTCACGGCGACGTTACGCCAGCAAAAAACAGCCCTCTATAGTCCGGCGTCCGCTGACCGCCGACGCGGCCGACGGCTGCTGGCGCGCTCGGGCGTCGCTCGGCGCCGAATAGATCCTGCTGCATTTCGCGCCAGACGCGCCAGACTCGCACGTACAGGAACCTGCTTCGCGGGCTGTTTCGTCGGTTCCTAACAGGTGGCGCGGGCGTTCTTCGCTTTACTGCGCATGCGCTCCTCTAGATGCGATCGCACCGGCGCGTTGGAGCCAGCTCGACTGTAGCGGAGACCGATTTGCGCCTGGCGTAGCGTCGCCAGCTCGGCGTGACGGAACGCAACGTCCTCGCGGGCGCTCGCGTCGGACGTCGGAGTATAATAGAGCCTTTAGAATTACGGAATGTTCATCGAGTTGGAAAGGATTCATCTTGAAAGGAGAGCGTGTGAGCATGGACAGAGGAAAAGTGGCCTAGAAAACCCAAGCGCCGACGTTTGTATGTGTTGTCTTGATCTCTGCTCCTGATCTCTGCACCTACTTTCTTTTAAGATTATCGAATATGCGCTCTCGGGTGAAGCGTCACTCTTCGGTCTCCCTCTCAGTTCCTTCATTTTATCTCTCATACCACTTCCCCCAGTGCAGGGTAACCAACCGGACGTACGTCTTTATCTATCTATCTATCTATCTATCTATCTATCTATCTATCTATCTATCTATCTATCTATCTATCTATCTATCTATCTATCTATCTATCTATCTATCTATCTATCTATCTATCTATCTATCTATCTATCTATCTATCTATCTATCTATCTATCTATCTATCTATCTATCTATCTATCTATCTATCTATCTATCTATCTATCTATCTATCTATCTATCTATCTATCTATCTATCTATCTATCTATCTATCTATCTATCTATCTATCTATCTATCTATCTATCTCGTCCTGGAAACACGCCGTTCGCGCAGCCCATGTAGCAACTTTGATCACTCGCGGTACGGGAAATGTAACATTCACTCTGCACGCGTACAACGAATGTTTTTTTTAAAAAGGAGAAAAATGGAGGCTTCTTCGCTCAGCCCTCTGCGCAATCACCACGGCGGCCGCAGTAATACTTAAGATGAAAACAGGGCCACAAGCAAAACGACAGACACCGAACTCCAGACAAAACAATTGATCTAAAAGAACGCGCACCAGCCATACCGCAACGGCGATGGAAGGAAAATTCATACGCATCTCGTGTATACTCCCGCGGCTGTGCGCTTTTGCCTTTCTTACAGTGAAACAAAGAGGATTCGCGCGCTTTTCTTTTTTCTTCGGTAAATGACGCGCGCGGAAAAGCGGGAAAATGGAAGACACCAGAAGTGGCGCCAGAGCATCCTCCATTCTCGCCTGCTCTCAGCTCAAGCAGAAAAGTATTGATGTCGGCTGGGCGCGCTATGGCCCTCTTTCTAGCAGCTGGCTATGCGATTCGCCGTTCGCTGAGCGAAGCACATGCTGCTGCGTTTTTTTCCCCTCCACGTCTTTCATTTATTTCTCTTGTTTGCAACGTGTATCCTACACTGTCAGGGTGTGTCATCTTCGAATAAACACAACGGAAACTGCGCCATGCGGCAAAACATGAGACGAGCTTGAGTTGGGACACGGGATTTTTTTTTAAGTGCGCTGAAACGTTTGTTTTTTTAGTTGTTCCTACTGAATTCACGCGACTGCGATTAGTTCACCGCAGTGTTAGGTCTTCGCTTGGGTATGAGTTAAACAACGCGTTATGCGAGATCAATGAAAAAATGTTTTTTGGAGACAAAATGTTAAATGTTTTTAAACGTATGTTAAATGTATGTTAAATGTTTTTTATCTCTGTGAGAAACAGTCGATAATAAAGAAAGCATGGATGCAGAATGTGTTCAACTCTGTATTTGAGAAATATTAACCCCTCAGACCTTAAGGAAGGGACTGAACGGCTCCCGCAACATCGGGTTAACCTAAAAACTGTGGCTTGAGCCATTTCATCATTTACAATCTTTTCACACAGCCAGACAGACGTTTTTCAAAGCGGTCACATTTATATGAACGAATTGAGTGTGTTAATAAATAAATAAATGAAAGTGCCTGGTTTCGCCTTTCCCTTAATTTTACTTTTAAGAGTAATAGCAACAAAATGAAACAAGTGTACCGACTAGGCAAACGCGGCACTTATACTTTGTTCTTAAAGAGTTAACTTGTACGAACGTGGGCTTATAGAGCTGTGTCTTGTATTTGCGATGTCGCGATGTTTCATTTAATCTCAGTTTTAATTCGAAGTGACCCAACTACATGTACAGCTAAAAACTAATAAAAAAGAAAAACAAATACGCAAGATTCGTCATCTTCCCCTTTAAAATGAATTCCTTCAAAGCAAACTTTTGAAAGCCTGTTGACGGAAGCTTTACGCCCGACCTAATTTGTGGAAGCAAGATTGCACGCTAGCGTGAGCGCACCTTTCAGGTATTGCGACGAAGGGAGCCAGCAGATGCGACCGTCAGACCTTGTGATGAGATGGGAGAAATAAAGTAAGGATAGAGAAAAACGCGACATAGAAGATTATCAACAAACGACGTCGACATCAACAAAAGGTCTAGGCGCTGAATAAACCTAAAAATATAAAAAGAAAAGACCTTCTTTCATGCATCGCTTTATTGCCGGTTCCTCGACATCTCATCACACACATACACAATATATATATGACTTATTCCTCCAGGAATAAGTCCTATATCTTCGGGACTTATTTCAGGCCGCTCGCGGACAAGTGTGATGCTAGGCGCAATCCGCAGCGCCAGCATACAAAACCCTTCATTTGGCCGCTTGAGCGTTTCCGCTTGGCAATGAATAGACATCTGGATAGCATGAGAAATAGAAGGTTTACCGATAAGATCGTTGAGCAGATAGTCATCCCGGAAGCAGGTATACGGTTCCGCCTAATCCCATGCGGGCAACGTATACCATGGAGTGTGCTGTAGATAACGAAGCTTACATCGCAACTGTAGCGGTGCCAAATTGCAGGGGGTGCTACGAGGTGTTGATTTTGCTCAGACGTGAATTTTTCGGATTTAAGATCAGTTGTATGGATACCCACATATGCCATATTCATTACAGGGGGTGCGCAATATCGTAGAAGTGGACGGCCACCTTCGGAAGTAAGAAAGAAAAAAAAAGCAAGTATTTTTGCACGAGTAGCCGAGTAGGCGTAACATTCTTTTTTTTCGTTTTTTTTTCAACTTCTTGTTAACAGCTATTCGCCGGTTCTGCGGCCCGTTTTGCGTTCAAGCGAGTCCTCCGCGTATAAGTAAATGGGATGCAGCTCGCGTGTGTGTAAATGACCTTCCTGTGCATTTGCTCCAATGCAGCTCTCCAAGGCATACAAAACGCAGTGTGCCACAAAATCAATGAGCAATTTGTTTCGGAGATTCGACGGGCCTATCATGGCCGCAACGACATGGTTCGCTGCGTAATCTTTTAGTGCCTTTCGGGACGCTCCAATATTAGCACTCTCTCTCTCTCTCTTTACTTCGTATGATTCAACGCACCCTCTTTCACACACAACCCCCTCCCTCTCTTTCCCCCTCCTCACTAGTATGTAGCCAACCGAATTTTCGTTGTGCTAAACCTTCCTATCCTTCTTTTCTTGATTCTCTCTCTCTCTACGTGTTAGAGCAACTACACGTCAAATAGATAGTGTGGATAACAATAGGGTAATTGGGTTATCAACAGGTAATCAATTTGATCTGAATAATTATCCGGTTGGCTGCTCTAAAGTTGGCATTGGTAAGAGTAAAAGACTGAGACATATATTTGAAGAGTCGAGAGAACCACAAAGGCATATATTGTATACAAATAAAGTATATATGTAAAATGTTTACATCGCAAAGACAAAGCTACTGGAACATGCGAAGGAAGGAAGGAATACAGGAGAGAGAGAAAAGACAGATGTTAACCAGCTTAGAATGACCCTCATGCTACCCTGCACATGGGAAAGGGATGGGGGATATGGAAAGAAGAGTAAAGAAAGAGAAAAACAGAAAGAGAGCGGGGGCACACACACAACGTCACAGTCGGCCAGTCTCATGAGAAAATTTCTAAAGTAGTATGTATGGGTACTCCTTTAAAGATTACCGCATAGATTTCTTTTTCTAGAGACAAATATATCGGTGCCTTACGCCTATACCGCTTGCCCACTGACGCTTCTCCATTATTCCTCCTGCCCAATTCCTCCGCTTGGGCAAGCGAGCCTTCCATCGGCGGAAAACACACACACCGACACTAGCGGGCTTTCCGTAGAAATCGAAATTCACTCGGTCAACACGGCTGCCACACTATGAACACGAAAGACCGCGGTTTTCGGCGTCAATTCGAAGCGTACGAGTTAACTCCGTTCAACCTCTCTCGATATCTGTACACTCTACCGGCGGGCGCTCGATTCTCGCTCGCACCCCGCAGCCCGCGATTTGGAAGCGACAACGGATGCCCATTGTCGGCTACATGCCGCTTCGTCCCATTAAGCACGCCTGCCCTGCCGAGTCAATGGCAAACACATTCCTCTCCCTGGCGAGGCCCCGTTGGCACTTACAAATGTTTGCTCACAAACACTGTGGACAGGAGGCGAGAGCGGAAGCAAGGAGACCATTTTGTTCTTCGAATGTGCCCTTTTATGTTCGTGCCCCCCTCAACTCACGGCTCCGAGTGAGCCAATCTCGGCCAGCCCACGTCTTTGAGTTGCCTGCAGCAAGCCGCATAGCTCGTATCTTTGGCTGTGTCTAATGTCTGCATTGATAACAGTATAAAAAGCCTTGTAGCTTCAGCGACTAGATGAAGCAATACCGTGTTCGTGTTTTCGGTTCGTGAGCTTTTCTTTGTTATTTCTACGACACAGCCCGCACTCAAGTCATTAGCTACTACGTTTTATCATACTGCGATTAACTTTGAAATATCTATACGCCATTTTTTCTGATCTCACTGCTTTATGGCTTTTGTTGGAGTCCGTAGTCATTATTATTATTATTATTATTATTATTATTATTATTATTATTATTATTATTATTATTATTATTATTATTGCTAAGATCGTTTCACACAGTCATTTTTCGTCTTTTTTTAAGCTTACCTTGTGTTTTTTTGTATTTGAACTGTCTTTATCATAATTGTCTTTCTATACTACTTGTGTTGTGTTGCTGTGTGATGCCCTGTAGTTCAGACATTCCTGTTTTATAATATGCTCCCACTGTTTTCTACGTATTTTCTCCCGTGCCTTCAATTTATCGTTTTACTTTTTACTTGATGCGCGCGCCAGCATTAGAACTTTGAGATCTCTGCTGGTCACATTAAAGAAACTCATGGTTATTGATCGATAAAATAACTCACTATTATTATTCATTTTACATTGTTGTTGTGTCGTGTACGATGTTACACGTTAAGCTTGTTCCTGTGTCCTAGAATATTTCTACAAATAAACAGGGTGAAATGTACGTTGTGTTTTTCGCTATACGTGTATATATTATGAGTTGCTTACTGGAAATGTCCATGGCACGTACAGTGCAGTCCACACTGCACTGTACGACACGGCGTGTGTCTGTGTGTGTCCACACACACACACACACACACACACACACACACACACACACACACACACACACACACACACACACACACACACACACACACACACACACACACACACACACACACACACACACACACACACACACGGCTGAGCGTGGCCGCAATCTGCGGAGCGCCAGTACAGCCGGAGTGGCCGCGCATCGAAGCGTAGCGGCGCATGCGCATACGGACACACGGGAGAAACTTTGCGTCGTCTTCTACATCGCTCGAGCGCGCCCCTCCGTAGTAGCCAGGCGCCGGTGTTGCTTGGATGTAATACGTACAGCAAGAGCGGCGCGCTCGTGTTCGTCTGCGCCGCCTCGATTGGATGCGCGGCCACGCCAGATGCACTGGCGCTCTGCAGAGGGCTGCCACGCTGAGCCGTGTTCACCCTAAGATTGGACGCCACTGTACATTTCAACGCAACTGAAGAAATAACTATCAGTGGGCGCACTAAGTAGACTTTCTGAATGTCTCGTTTGCTGTTTATTGTTTAGACACGCAAGGTAACTCATTATGTAAGCACAACAGCGTTAAAAAAGACGAGGACTAAGAAAGACAGGGCACAGGCGCTGTCTTTCTTGGTCCTTGTCTCTTTTTAGCGCTATTGTCCTTCATTAATGAATTACCACCAAATAGCCCAAGTATCTCTTCTAACGAAGTAACAATTGTAAGTGCCCGCAGAGATTTGCATATTCTGTTCTGTTCTAACTGTTTTGCTGCGGAGAAGTTGAGGTCCATATTGCCTCGGCTACTCCATATCACGAAGTTTCCTTACGTAGCTGATGCCAAAAAAATAAATCATGCATTTCAATTTGCATTTCTTTCCTACCCCCCAGCTTGTCATCTTCCCTATTATTACACGGATTACCTTTATATTTCAGTCTTGGTCCATACACACAGACGCAATAAAATTCAAAATAAAAGTGCGGCAATAACTACCATTGACGCCGATACAGATTTCTCTTTTTTTTTATAGACACGGGAAAATGTTTTTTGCTGCCCAATTAAGGAGCCGGTCATTACAGAGCTTTACTGGTCTTAGTGCACGATGCGGGGTTAAATTCAATTCTACGCATTTTTGCTATGCTTTAAGGCAGCCGAGTTAAAAAGATACAAAGAAAAAGGAATAATCTGATGAGTGCTTCAAGTCAGCCGCCAACGCAAGCAAGGGTGGCCGCTTGCGCCGCCATGCACCGAACATCTCAGTTGCGCAGTTTACCGACTCTGCCTGTTCCACCACAAAAAAGTGCAGTATACGCGCAACACACAGCACAACGCGAAGTGGCCAGACTTCTCAGAAAGCTGGAACAAAGAAGCCCGGTCCCTTAGCATCTTCTCTTCGCGCGTGAAAAAGCGGCTCGGTCAGGCGATCAGAGGTTGTGCTCGAGGAGTGGCCCGAACGGGAGCGCCAAACAACGAGACCGAAAAGAGCAGCGGCGCCGGAAAGAGCGGATCTCTCTCGTGTGCGCCGGGAGACAAGAGCTGTTCCATAAATGCAGTGCGTAAAAGCGAGCGAGGTAGAAAATCAAGGAACACGAAAACACAGACCCTGAAGGAGAAGTGCGGCCCGGCACGGCCTTTCCATTCATCGGTGGTTTGACGTCCACACGCGCAGCCAGTAAGCAAAGGAGAAGTGGACAGAGATTTTAGTCAGAAGTTATTCGCAGCTTCCTCTGCCACATCAGGGGAACAGAAGCAGGGCTCTTTCCTACGGCAAGGGCCACCAGACGTCTCTCTTTGGTGACGTAACCAAGAACTCATACCAGGGTAAAGGGATAGGTCCTTCCTTCCGTAGAGCTAGTGGCTTTCGTTTCAGTTACCCCGATGGCGCGAGAAGGCGTCCAGAACCAACGTGATCCCATTCAGCCGCGCATAGAGAAATTCCGCCGAAAGAGTAACCACAGAGCCTTTCTTTTGTCACTCTTCAAACAAGTAACGTAAGGAAGGTAAAGAAAGAAAGGGGGAGGCAGACTATACCTGCCAGCATTATGAATGACATCCGAGGTCGCCAGACAGGAGAACTGGATCTACTCAGCTATAGCCTGCCGTCTCCCATCGCGTTTTTCTGAGCGTACACAGAAAAGCGATTCACTTCGAGCACCGGAGAAGCACATCACGACTGGCGCTTAGGCCGTCTGCGTTATTCATCGCTTCGAGACCACTACATTGCGGGATAGCAGTCACACCTCCCCTCTTCCTTCCGTGTCCGTACCTTATCCAAGGTGAAGCCACGTCACCTGGCCTCCGCCACTCCGAGGGGAGATAATGCAGTAAGAAACGGAAACGAGCAAACATCGAGATCCGTGGTTTCCCTGCAGGGCCCGGTCGTTGCTGAGCCAACGGCTCTCTTCTCGATGGTGGCATAGGCTCGCGTATGCGCCTATTGGTTGGAGGGAGGAGAGAAGAATAGAAGGATCGCAGGAACCGTGTATGTGCGTTCGAGCAGAGCCTGCTCCGTGTCTGAGCGCAGCATACCGTTAGCCCAAGGAAATTTCCAGAGTGGTGGTGCAAGCGAGGGTCGAGACGCTGCGAGGCAACAGAGACGTCCGCCATGTCACGGAAATAAGGCATGCACAATAGAGAATCGATCGCAACGAGTTTTGTACGGCGTGCTAGGCGTCAGGTTGAGTACTGCATTCCCAGTTCTGCAGACAACCAATGTGCTGTACCCTCTCTCTCTCTTCGTTCTGGCCTTGTGAGCATATGCAAGATGCCCAAGCCATTGTAGCCTCGCTGCTTTTGCCTTGAGACTAGCCTATAGGCTCAATGAAATTACCTTCGATGAAGCCGACACTCCGGGGCTGGCACATATCATGCTAGCTCACAGCCGTCGTTCTCGGTAGCCCGATGAAGATATATCTCTGCTCTCTGCATGGCTGCGTGCGAAGCTGATCTTCTTCTTCCATAATATAGTCGTACAGTTCTCTTGTATCCGCGCTCTTGCGTCGTTTATGATTTTCACGTGAGTAATGCGATGCTCTAACAAGACATGTCCTGCATATTCACTTACCCCGTCGATTAGAAATGAGATTGCTGGTTAGAAGAAAGTTGAGAGCAGGTGACGTTAACTTATACAGTAGCTAACAAGGGAATAAATATTGAAGTGACAATACGAGGCTGTACTGTGCGAATGCTTTTGCAATGCCATTTCTTTTATTTTAGTTGTAATACGTGCTCATTGAAATTACTAGTAAATCAGCAAAAAACACGTAAGAGGAGCGTTTAATGTAATTGGTAAAATAGCTGAAACGTTTGTCTCCTTTGATGTTTTTTTTTTTTACTTTCGTTTGTTGTAGTCTTCGTTACATTTCCGGGTTTTGCGCCTTTCACTACCAATGCAAGTTATGAAATAGTTTTTGACCATAATGATGACACGTCTTGAACACCTCCTGCTAGCATTTAACTAATGTACTGAGCACTTTTAGGCTTTCGCAGGGCTAGACCTCGTGGCGTGAATGACTCGTTCTCTTCATGACACTAATGGAGAAATGAATGCATTCTTATTCAGTGAACGTGCCTCCACTCTTAAGTTATTCATGTGCCATCTAATGATGTAAGAAACGTGCCCACACATAAGTAAAAGTCCCCCTCGAATATTTCGCGCTTTTCCTATGTACCAGCCTCTGCACCTTTCAAATGTTTTGCAAGAAAACTCATCCCTGTATGAAATCACATCAGTGCATCAAATCTTACGACCAAAGAAACAGGACAACGACTGAGACAGGCATCGTTTCTCTAGAATAGGCAATCTCGCATTTTTTTTTCTTATTTACTGCTGGAGATATCCATTCGCACATAAATCAGGGCCGCCTTCCATGCAGCTGTATGAGAAAAAGAAGAAAAAATGTATATAGTACCCCTGAAGTCTGAGGGAAAAAAAACGTAATGAAGACAGAAATTTGGCAGAGAAAAATTGAGAGAGAGAGAGAATCAACTTTATTGAGCCCGAATATTCGATGGTACGCGCAGGTACCAGACGGGGTGGTTCCCTATTCACGGGACCCATATGTCTCCAGCAACTCCTGGCCCCTGGCCGTCAGTGCGAGCTGAGTCGGCAGGGCGGGGCTGGACAACAAGGTCTCCCATCGCTCTGGGGGTTGAGAATTGGGGATGTTGGGGGGAAGGGGAGGTGGCGGGTTCTTGAGCTCTTTACATTCAGCTATGATATGTGCCAGAGTGCCTCTTTCCGTTTTGCAGAAAGGGCAGAGTGTGTCGTGCTCCGTCGGGTACATTCGGTGTAACAGAACGGGATGCGCTAGCGATCCCGCCTGCGTGCGCCGCAGGATCGTTTGCTGCTGCCTGGTTAGTTGCGGGTGTGGTACAGGAAGTTTGCACCTCGCGTTTCTGTACATTTTAGTGATGTCTTTAAAGCTCGTCACGGGATGGGGTAGCTCAGCCGGCTCGTCCTCGGCCCGGATGGACAGTTCTCGGGCGTGGTGGTCGGCGAGGGCGTTGCCTTCCACCTTCGAGTGAGCCGGGATCCACACGAGCTCGATGGCTCGTCCCGGAGGCTTGTGCTTGGAGAGAATGGCCTGGGCAGCGGGAGAGATCAACCCCCTGCGGAAGCTTGCGTATGCTGACTTCGAATCTGTGACCACGGAGTCCACGCTCGGTTGTACGAGTGCGAGGGCCACAGCCACTTCTTCGGCAATGGCTGGGTCTGTCGTCCTCAGCGACGCGCTGACAATAAGCTTGTCGACGGACGTGGCTACCGCCGTTGCTCGGTCGTCGTATTTTCTGAGCGAGGCGTCCGCGTAGAGTACTCTAGGGTTCTCCTCCAGCTGTCGGGCCAGGGACTTGGCTCGCGCGGACCGTCTCCCGTCGTCCTTCCCCGGTTGCATGTTCCTGGGGAGTGGCTTGGTTTGAATGGCCTCTTTCCATTGCTCGGGAAGGGCCGTCTTGGTTGGAAGTGGTTCTATCTGCCATCCTATTTTCCGTAGGACGGCCCGGCCGTGCTCTGTTTGACTTAGCCTTACCCTTTGGTTAGACAAGTGAGCCTCAATCAGCTCCTCCACCGTGTTGTGAACGCCCATGTCCAGCAGTTTCTGCGTGGACGAGTAGATCGGCACGCCCAATGCCTGCTTCGTTGCTTTACGCAGCATCGTGTTCAGGGTGTCCCTGTTTGCCTTCGTTAGCTGGAGGTACGGGGCAGAGTAGGTCACCCTTGATACGACGAACGCCCTCACTAAACGCATTGCATCGTCTTCCTTTAGGCCTCTGTTACGATTAGAGACCCTTCGGATCATACTTAATATCTGTTCCGAGGTGTTCTTGATCTTCGTGACGGCCGCATACGCTCGACCGTCGCTTTGCAGCAGCAGACCGAGGATTCTGATCTGTTGCGTCGGTTTGATGGCCATGCCGTCGATGGTGATGGTCACGTTCGGCGGCGGTTCCTTCTTGGGTCTTCCCGGCTGGACCATGAGCAGCTCTGATTTCTGTGGAGCGCAGCTCAGCCCGCAGGTCTTTGCATAGTCATGTACGGTCGTTGCCGCCCTCTGTAAGGCATCCTCTACCCAGGCATTGGACCCGGCTCGGTTCGTCCACACCGTGATATCGTCGGCGTAGAACGCGTGGTCCACGCCTTCAATTTGCTGGAGCAGATTGGGTAGGGGTAGGAGGGCCAGATTAAAGAGCAGGGGCGACAGAACCGACCCCTGAGGGGTTCCTCTGTCGCCGAGTTCGACAGGTTCCGACTTTTCCTCGCCTATCCTGATGGTCGCTGTTCTTCTCGTTAAGAAGTCCGTGATGTAAGCAAAGGTTTTCCGACCACATCCCGTCTTGTTTAGATTTTGGAGCACGCTCGCGTGAGACACGTTGTCGAAGGCCCCTTTTAGGTCTAGGGCGAGTATCCCCCGCGGCGCGTTCCTCGTTGCCTTCTTGACGACAAGTTCTTGTAGTTGGATAAGGACGTCCTGGGTGCCTAGGTGTTGTCTGAACCCATACATGGTTGCGGGCATTTGGTTCGTTTCTTCCAGGTGTTTTTGAAGTCTGCGAAGAACCATACGTTCCATCACCTTCCCCACGCACGACGTGAGGGAGATGGGCCGCATGTTGTCGATCGTCAGCGCTTTGCCGGGTTTCGGGATGAATCGAACCTCAGCCTCTTTCCATTCTTCCGGCAGCCGCGAGCTCTCCCAGGTTTCATTGATGTGCCCCAAGAGGCCGCGGGCCACCGCTTCGCTCATGTTTCTGAGCAACTTATACGTGATCGCGTCCCTGCCGGGGGCGCTCTTGCTATTGCTTTCATCAATGGCCGACCAGAGTTCCGTCATGGTGAACGGTCTGTCCAGCTCTTCGTTTTCAGGACCTTCGTACCTCTCAGGCGTCGGGAATTGGCCCCGCTCAGTCTTGAGGTATTTTGTCTTCAGTTCTTCCAGTAGCCTTCGGCCATCCCCCTTGTACGTGTTGATGACCTTGGTGAGGTTGCGGTTGGTTGCGGTCTTGCTGCTCAGCGGGTCGATTAGGTGCCTCAGTAGGCACCACGTCTTCCGTGCCGATAGCTTGCCCTGCAAGCCGTCGCAAGTGCTCAGCCAGGTCTCTCGGCATAGCTTGGCCGCGTACTCGGTGATCTGTTTGTTGAGGACCGCGATACGTTTGACCAGCTTCTTGTTGTGACGTTGGCGCTTCCACCTCCGCGTTAGCGAGTGCCGGGCCGCCCACATGTGTGCCAGTCTGGCATCCACGAAAGGTGTCTGCGCCGTCGTCGTTATTTCTTGCGTAAACTTCTCGAGGGCCTTTTTCTGATCCCTCGCCCATTCGGCGTACGTTTGCTTTCTGTCGGCTTCCACATCGTTCTCCGAAGCCTCTTCTGCTTCTTGCGTGTCCTTCCGCATCTTGTCCCAGTCCGTTACACGTGCCGTCCCCAACACAGCACGGTATTGGGGTCCCTTGATGATGATGCCGATCACGCTGTGGTCAGAGCCCAGGTCCACGTCTTCGTTTCTCCAGGCCGCATCTAGTCCCCCCGATAGCCACGACAGGTCTGGCGTTGTGTCCCTATTGGCGCTGTTGCCCCTTCTGGTGACCACGTCCGGCTCGTTTAACAGGGCCATCTCATGGTCCTCCATCGTCTTGGCTAGAGCTTTGCCCCTCTTCGATTGGTACTTGTATCCCCACGTTGTGTGAGGGGCGTTGAAGTCGCCGAGGATCAGGAGCGGCCTGCTCCCCGCCAACCTTTTCGCCTGGCTCACTACTCGATCAAAATCGTACTGCCTCTGTGACGGGCGGCAGTACGCGCTCATGACGTATAGATTTCCCGTGTTGCCAATTGTTCTTGCGTGAATTTCGACGAGCGTGTGCTCGCATCCGCCCTGCGGCGTGACGTGTTGAGTTGCCGCCACGTTGCTGCGGACGAGCACCGCCGTCCCTTCCTCTGTCGGGTCCGTGTACGTCACGTATCCCGGGAGTCTGGGCTTGCCATTCGTTTCTTGTAATGCTATTACATCGGGCTTGTGTTCGAGCGCGTCAATGTGGAGCAACAGTTCCGCCTCTTTATTGCGGATCCCCCGGCAGTTCCATTGATAAATTACTGTAACGTCCTCGCCGTTGGTCTTCTTTTTCTTATTTGATCGCTGTTTCATCTTCTTCGGATGTTTCTATGCGGCCGCGCCTATGCGCGATCGATTCCTTGATTTTTTCCGCCCGTTTTTTCTTCAGGGACGCGAAGCGGTTTCTTACGGTAGTGGTAACTACTTTGGTCGCTAGTCGTTCGTGTTTGACCGACAGCGTCCGCACTTCGCCTTCGAGAGACTCGAATCTGGCGTCTATCGCGCTCAGTGTCTTGTTAATTTGGGTAATGGCCGCTAGGATCGCTGGAAGCTCTCCTTCCTTTGGAATCTGTGCCATCGCTGTCGCCGTCTCGAGGTTAACTGTGCTTTCCTCGGCGTCCATTGCTTCTTGGTTGTTCGGTGCTTGTTGCGTGGGCCTTGCCGCCCCCGCTGCCCGCCCTAAGGGGGGCGAGGGGGGCTCCCTCCGTGGTGTCTTGCGCTTTCCTCCGGCGTTCTCCTCCGTGTTGTTCCCGCCTTGGGGTCCCCCGTTTGCTGAACTACCGCTCGCTAGCGCATCGATTTTGCTCATTAAGGCCCTTATTTGGGCATTCTGCTCTTGTATCTGAGCGTTCTGTCGCTCAATGATTTTCTTGAGTTCTGCTACTTCATTGCTATCCGGTTCCGGACTAGCTCTTGGGCTAGGAAGTTGGGAGGGGGTGAGGGACGGCAATTCGGTTTCGCTAACCCGAGCAACGGAAGACCTGTCGGTCCAGCCCACCTTTTTCTCGGCGGTTGTCCCTCGTCGTCCGATAGACTCGGCCCGGAATTTCGATCCGGCCCGGGGTCTGGATCCAGCCCGGGGTCTCGAACCGGCCCTGGACTGCGAAAGGGACTTGGTCCGGGACCTGGATCTGCCACTCGATCCTCGACTTGTCCTTTTCCCGCGGCGGTTGCCGCCGCCGCCGCCGTCCCCGGATCGTGACTTCGATCGAGAGCGGCTCTGGTGGCCACCGCCGTTGCTGCTACGGGCCGGCGTCTGGGACCGGCCCCGCTGCGAAGAGGCGCTACGTTGGGGTCGTTCTTTAGAGCCTCTTTTGCCTTGATTTCTGTCCTCGTTGTCTTCTTCCGCCCGGCGCCGTTCCCAGCGCCGCCGACGGACGACGTAAGGCGTTTTGAATCGCGCCTTGCAGGCCCTGTCGGCGGTGAGATGTTCCCCCCCGCACAGGCCACACTTAGGTTCGCACTTGTGGTCTTCTCCAGGGTTGGCGATGCCGCAGCCCCGGCAAATCTTGTCTTGAGGATTTGGGCACACGTCCATCCTGTGCCCCACTCGGCCGCATGCGTAGCACGCGTCAATCTGCTTCCTATGCAGGGTGCACTCGATTAGCAGGTTCCCGTACCGGACGTAGTTGGGCACCTTGTGTCCCTCGAAGGCGATCACCACCGAACGGGTCCTCCCCATGCGGTTCGCCTGCAACGCCGTGGGATTGTGCCTGTGCACGACCAAATCTTGTATCTCCTGGGCGGTGTCCTCCAGTGGGATGCCCCGTATTACTCCTTTCATGGTTCCGTGAGGGGCCGACTCGTACGCGCTGACTTCATGGGACGTTCCCCGAATGTCGATTCGCTCCACCATGGCGTATCTGTCGGCGTGCTCCCTCTTCGAGGTACTCACAACTACGATGTTCTGTTGGTGGTTTAGGCATATCACATCTTCTCTTGCAGCGATTACGTCGACTTGCGCCGCCGCCATTATAGCTCGGCTTATTTCCACGCTGGTCACATCGCTTATGCGGAGCCCGTCTCGTGGTCGCATGACGATCTTTATATCTCCGCGCGGCAGGTGTGGCATGCGCGCGCCCTTCAGCAGCTTGCCCTTGTTTATTCGTTTCTTCGTTCTCTGCTGACGTAGATCGTTGCCGGTGGCTCCACCGAGGTCGTTGCCCCGACCATTGACGTCAGTCGCGGCCTTGGCGCCATCTTGGCTCGCTTGGGATATGGGCGTTAGGCCTAGCGATCCCACGCCGCCTTGCTTCACTTTTTCGCCAGCGGTTTTCCACCCCTGCGCTCTAGTGATCTGATCCGGCGAAATTTCTACGCCGTCCACTTCTACTCGCATAGCGGTAGACATCTTGGGTCGTTGCACGCTTGCGTAGCCACCGATGAATCAATGTTCGGCTTGCGGCGTCGCCGGGGCCCGGGCTAGGCCTGCCTCTTCCTTCGGCCGGGGCCGAAGTCGTCGTTAGGCTCAGCGGCGGGCACTTTTCGCGGGCACTAAAAAAGTCCTCTAATTTCCGAACAAATGGCCCCCACCTTGGAATTTGGGTTCCCGGTGTTCACGTAACTTCACAAGGTCGATGCACTTTCATACAGCAAGATCCTCGGAACGACGAACCGCGAACAAAAGTTCACCTGACTGCACCGCTATCGCTAAATCATTCGCGGCCAACAGCCAGCATCCGCCTTCCTGATAGCGCGATATCGACGGAGCGCGCTCAAAGCGCGTCCGTCCACACCGAGCGCGCGCGTGCGAATCAGAAAAATTGAGAATACAGCCCAGTAAGCAGGCCTCAACATTGGCGCGCCAGCGCAGTACAGGCGAAATGAAGGGAGCACGCAGAGATGAGACAGGCATCGATTTCACCCCCGGTCACGATAGCGCCAGAAGGCCACGAAAAAAAAAAGTTTTTACAAGAAATCGCGCCAAACGGTTGTTGCTTTCGCGAATTGCTGGAAGGGACGTGTGGATGGTAGAGGAAATGCGTCCGCGAGACGGAGTGCGAGTACGTGCTTGCATGTGCGTGCGTACGTGCGCTACGGGGCAGTTGTCTGCGCGTGCGCGTGAGAGAAAAGAAGAGAAGAAAGAAGCGAAAGAAGGGAGAAGATTGTTGTAAGCGTGCGTGACAGTGTTTGTGCATAAGGGTAAGAAAAAGGAGAGAATGGCAAACACAAAGACGAGGAAGGGATAAAAAAAAATGGAAAGAGAACAGTTGGAGCAAGGGAATGAGCGTGCCAGAAGGGAGTCGCAGGACATAAACGAAAAGAGGAAAGACAGAAAAAAGAAAGATAGAAGAGCGTGACACAACGGGACGAGTTTGAGGTCTGCGCCAACCGAGGAGAAAGAAAGATGATGCGCTACATTGTCGGACGGCCGATTCACGAAAGGCGGTGAAATTTGGCGCCACGAACTGGTCGCAGGCGTCGACGACAGCGAGTAACGAAAAGCCGGCCGCGAAGTGGAACAAGCGAGGGAAAAGGGAGGAAAAGAAGGAGGAGGAAGGAATTGGAAAGAACGGGCCAGCTGAGAAATCATGGCCGTGCTATCAATCATGTCCTAAGTCCTTCGCGCAGCCCGCCAGAGGCCTGATCGAACTGTCTACAGGGGTGAAGCGCGGGGCGTCCCAGGAGCTCAACTTGGTGTCTTCGAGTTCTTGGCCATTGGCTATACGCCCCCTCATCTCCTCGCTCTGCCCCGCTTACTATATTCTTGTTCGCTGCTCCTTCCCCGATGTTACTTTTCCGCCTCGTTACTCCCTCGGCGTTATTCCTTATTCCGCCGGCAGGAATGACATCTGCGGTGATCGAGATAAATTGTCGAATCCGTAAACTATTCTCTTTTTTCTTTTTTTGCTGACTATGCGAAGCCGCGTCGATATAAAACGCCAGACGGGAAGTCATCAGTGTCAGTGACGTATCGTTCGCCTCAGATCTAGGCGGAATTTTTCTTCTCTCGGGAACACTTTGTCGTTCGGTCTCAGTTGCTGACTGCGTCGACACGTCTAACAACAACAAAGGGCACAATTCTTTTGGTTCATTTAAGTACTGTGGAACGTCAGTACAAAACAGCAAAAGGGAGGCAACAAGAAGACGAAGCAAATGTAGCATAGATAGGGTTCCTGAAAATCGAAAGAAATGTCTGTACTGTCTTACACACCATTTTTATGTAGAAGAGACACCGTTACCAGAAAATAAAATGAATAAAAAAACCTGTACGAGTTAAGTGCACATATTGGTAAGCAGATAGTTCGAAATTTCAGAAATAAACGTATTTACAAAGGTGAGCAAACCAGCAAATTTACACGTGCGCACATTCCGATTTCGTTTGAGGTACAGTGGAATTTGGGATCACTAACATATGGCATGACCTGATGGAGGTAGATTGACAAAATGCACTGCGGTTTCTGACAATTGGGCCTCCGAAGATTGTTCTTCGCTGCTGTAATCTGTCGTCATCGTTCCTATAAACATGACTGGGGGGAGCAGGCATTTAGTGTCGATACAAACATAGTCACCCCCTCACGTCAATGAAGGCATAGATTTAGGCATGCAACGCATGCACTTTTGTTCGTACGAGGGGCGTTCAATAAAGATTTCCCCTGGCTAACTTCCATTTATTGCAGGATGCTGAAACTGCGCATGCGTAATGACATAAGTCACTCTAGGTCGCGTGCCAATTTGCAACTCTAAAGTAATAACGGTCTTTCTTTTAGAGGTGCTGAAGTGGTGTGAGGTGTGATAATAGATGCAGTGGAAGACAGAGCAGCCGTCAAGTTCCCGTACTTGAAAGGCCGCACTCCAAGGGAGATGTTCGATGAGATAAAAGAGGTTTATGGGGAGGATTCCCCATCATATGATGTAGTGAATAACTGGCATCGCCAATTCAAATATGGTAAGATTTCCGTGGAAGCGGCTCCGATTGCAGGGCGACCCCACTCCGCTGTCGATGAACACACCATCCAGCAAGTGGAGGCCGCCATTTTGGAAAATCGCCGCGTTAGCGTTCGAGACCTAGCCCAACATGTCAAGATTAGTGTGGGGTCCATGGAAAAAATCATTCAGGACCATCTTCATATGCGTAAGGTATCCGATCGCTGGGTTCACCGGCTGCTCACACCTTTCCAAAAACAGGAACGAGTCGAATGCTCCCAGGCTCTTTTGACCATGTGCCATGGAAACCAGCAGGACTTTTTCAACAGACTAATTACACAGGACGAATGCTGGATCCATCACTATGATCCGGAGACTAAAGTCCAGTCGATGCAATTGAAGCACTTGGATTCACCGCCTCTAAAGAAGGCACGCACCCAGCCCTCGGCGGGCAAGGTCATGCTCACAGTCTTTTAAGACCAGCACGGAGTGGTCTTGATGGATTTCCTATCAAAGGGTGCCATGATTACTGGGGCATACTATGCTTCACTGCTGCGGAAATCGCGAGAGACCATCAAAAACAAAAGACGTGGCATGCTCACCAAAGGCGTCCGCCTTCTGCGAGACAGTACCCCAGTTCACAACTCACATGTTGCCCAGACGGAAGCACGCTCCTGCGGCTTTGAAATTCTACCGCGTTCCCCTTATTCACCCGACCTCGCACCAGCGGACTTCCACCTCGTTCCAACATTGAAGTCATATTTGAAGAGCAAGCATTTTACAGATCATGAGACTCTGATTTCTGAAGTTACAACATAGATTTTGCAGCAACCTGTCGACTTCTACAAGCGAGGTGTTTACAGTTGCATAAAAAGATGGGAGAAGTGTGTGTTCCGTGGTGTCACCTATGTAGAGAAGGACTAATAAATCTGCAAAGTTTCGTTGCTCTCCGTCCACAGGAAGTAGGTCAGGGGAAATCTTTATTGAACGCCCCTCGTATGGTGCGTTATAAAAGAAAACCATATCGGGCGTAAACAGATAATTACAGCAGTGTTTCGTTAAAAATTCACTCCCTTCCATTCCTGATGAGAAAATAAACCAGAAGCGGTAAAATACTCAACAAGACTGATGTCCGTATGTATGCGCTTTAGAAGTTTCAATTTATTATCTATCTTAAATATAAAGATATAAAGAGCAGCTGATTATTTCAGGTCACATATTGAGAAACAGCACCTTATATACTCATGCCTTCTCTTGGTGGCTGCTAACATTGAATCCTTTGTTTAATTTTCATAAAAGACTTGCCCCTCTTCATTTTAATGAAAGCGCCATAGCTGGAACGCCCAGTGTATACCATCACATTAAAGAATATGAGACAGCAGTCGAAGCACATACTCAGCCACGACGTATTGAGCAACGGCTGAACACACTGGTCCAGGCATGGAAAAACGGCCCGAGTTGCAATTACCGAAGCGACCACGGCGCTTCGTATCGCATCATTCATCAAAGCGAAAGGGCACATCCACCAACATTCTAAAGACGCAAGACGGCCGGAATATTCGGGTCGCGTTTCTTTCGGGTTATTTCTATGATCCGTACCTTTCGGAACGCATTGGTGCTCGCTCGTGCGCGACCGGTGCATCTGCCTACAGGGGCGCTAGCGCTGTTGTTCGGGGTACCGCGGTGGTTGCACAATGACACCATTGTATGCTGGTGCCGCAGTGTTCGTGCTCTGGAAGCAAAAGATTCCTCATCGGACTGCAGCCGCCCCTGCGGCAGTGGCCTTAAGGCAGGCAACATAATCGAAGCGAGTCGTCTTTTTGGTGCAGTCTCAAGCTGGCTCCGCAGAATAAGGTTTCGGCATTGTCCTTTCAAAAGGCTACTTTTATTGTCTTTTAGTATATTAGGCTCTAATTAATATTGCAACGTTTGATTTACTTTATTTGTTATAGAGTTCTTACAATAATTCTGAAGCAAGTTTGTGTAATGCGAATAATCAGGCGTACTGCGACGATAGCAAAAAAAGTTTCCAGATAAATGAAACGTGGCGTTTGTGTAGCAGGCAGGGCTGGGCAAGGATACTTTGAAATTTATCGCGATGCGATAAAAGATACTCAGGCAAGAAGTATTGGAGATACAGATACAAGATACCGCCGCAATAATTGTATCCGATACGATACTTGGCAATTGTATCTTAAGATACCTCGATACATTCTCAAAGTTGTTATTATATATACATACAATGTAGCAGCAAACGCCTATACACGAATATGTCTCCTTGAAAATTTCTTAACTGTGACCTATTTTGTTTCACTTGAATGAAATGCCTGTTAGTACCTCAAAAGTTTTGCCCTTCTTGCTCCAAGTACACAGGTGTCCACTGTTAAAGGGAACATCGGGGCGTGTGGCGGCAGCTCGGCGCTACCGCCGGCCGTCGGCTGTAACGAGATTCGCGCAGACGCAGTGAGCACCGTGCCCGGTGCTCTTTCTTCGCGTCAGTGGTTCGCTTCGCGATGATTCGCAGCGCTGAAGCAGACGGCAGCAGACGACAAAACAGCACGACTCACAGCGCGCACTGCGCCTGCGCGAAACTCGCAGCCGCTGGCCGGCGGTGGCGCCGAGCCGCCGCCACACGCTCCGATGTTCCCTTTAACAGTGGTCCCCTGTGTACATTAGTTTCCTTCCAAAACAACTTATTGGGGCTTGTTTCAGTTTCTTCACAGGACAACTCTTAATGCACTTCGCTGACAGCGGTTCTTGCTTGTCATTTTTGCAATTGATGGCAGCCGCTGCTCAGCTTGCCGACCAGCTAGCGGGTTGCCATATAATCACAATAACGTCAATAGGAAGCCTTCGCACGACGTCGACCGGTGTGGACTTTTACCTTGTCCGTAAAAGACAGTTTGCATATGATACCGTATATCCGGACAGGTGTACGGCAGCAACAACGCTGGTAGCGACTTTTTTTTCTTTTTTTTTGGGGGGGGGGGGGGTGCGGGGAACGCATGGCGTGTACGGGGCTTTCGACCGTTCGCTAGCGGCCCGGCCGGCACACATGACCGTCTCTGTCCGATTTGTTTTTATTTCCTCAATAAGTATGTTCGTGAGGTACACAGACATGACTGGTCTCAAGCATTTCTTTCGTGAGGAACATGTGGTCACCATGTGCTGAAACATAACCGTGGAACAAAAACTCTATATTTCAATCCGCATCCAGATTTCACTCGTTATGCACATCGGTATCTATGTTTCTCGAATCTTGACTCCAAATCACCTTCAGAAATGACCTATATATGAGATATGGGAAAGGCTTCCTTTCAAATGGCAACGTCATTTTGTTCAAACTCTCTCCGACCCCACCATATCTTCACTGTCCCGGCCCTTGGAGCCAAATTTTGCGACTGCGGCCCGCCGGCTATAAGCTGAGTTTGAGATCCCTGGTGTATACGTAGATGACGTAAAACTGCAATGAATTCCCATGTTCTAATACTTAGCTGCTGGTGTAAGGGATTCTTTGCTGATATACTCACTAACGTGCAATCTTTTAGCAATTTTTCTTCAACGAGAGAACATGTGCATCACAGAAACGTCTAAGACGTATTGTATAGTTGCACAAAGCGCCACAGGACATCGCCGCTATTCGCGCTATTGCCGCTTCTATCTCCCATTACGTGGCGATTAGTAATAAGAAAATATATTTAAGAAGGCCTAAAACAGAAAAACAAATATAAGTAAAATAGAGAGGTGATTCTGTATCAAACATTCACATTGAATGAGTACAGAAACACAATACAGACGGCGCCCATAACAGCTATGAGCATGAAGTATCGTCAACTTACCTGTTGAGACAACAGAAAATTCAGTGCCTATGGAAAATTGCCTGAAACGGCTCGTTGGGACGCTCATGAGTAAAACGCAGCATTCAGTAAAACGTTTCTCGATCCCCTTCCTAACATCTTTAAGATGGCTCCTAATGATTTCCATTATTATAATGCAAACTCAATTTCGCTATCTTCTTAAGCGGTAAACAGAATAATTTGTTCTGTATACTCAAAGCACGCCCACATAATAATTGTTTTCAAAATTGCCTTGGCAACGTGTAAATGTGTAAACAGTAGTAGAAATAAAGCAGATAGAAGAATAAAGCCAGCAATCTTTTTTGGGAGCGCGTTACAAAAGACATGCTGCAGTGACCAAACCGGAAAAACAGTGCAGAGACTTAGGTAATGTAAGGGATGCAAAATGACAGCTAAGAAAGCACTTTTGCTAATAATCAAATTATCATTTCATAAATTCTTTGAATAAATGTAGATGGAAGTGAAAAATACGGTACGCCAAGATATTTTCTGTTAGGTAAACGCAGCTTCAGAAGCGGAGCTCGGCCAGCAATTATTGTTTCGCACGGTTGTGTTGCGATAGAAGTATCTTGTATCTCAAGATACACGATACATTATCGAATGTATCGGAAATACAGATACAGATACTCGTCTTTCGAGACGTATCGCGATACAGATACATGATACCCATAGAGTATCTAAGATAGTATCTAAGATACATGTATCTTCGATACTGCCCAGCACTGGCTAGCAGGCGATCTCAAGTCGTGAGCGGCAGCTTCTCAATAATGCCACTAGAAAACAAAGGCGGTGAACAAGTTATAGAAGCTGTGCATCTGATAATGGAAAGAAGTAATACGCCTGGAATAGGATGAGAGCGACGGGGGTAATGTTGCATTTATTCATGTCACGAAATTATAGATCGATATAAAAGGGTCTCTTTTTTACCAACCATTCGTACGACTGCCTAAACCAATTGGTGCTCTTATCCTTATGATGAACATGCAAGGTGATATAGTCAATGTACAAATCACTGACAATCCTTGCAATAAGAAGCGATGAGAACGATTGTGATAAGAATGATATTGCTATTCCAGGCAAATGTATGCTTTATTCCAGGGAACGGATCGTACATGGGTTAACGCGTCCTAGCCCTATCAGCGGTGGGTCCAAGAGCAGGGCGAGGTAAGGCGGCTGCTGGCCTAATGTGCAATCTCTTCTTGCGTGCTAACTGTAGGAGACAGAGTAATTTTAAGTTTCAGCGACGCGTTAAAGCGAGAAGTAGCTCGAAACGTCCATTTGTCCTGGCTAGAAATCTTCATTACGCCTGCACTGCGAAAGCGAGTGTGCAGTGCCGTAGCACGCCAGCTGATCGATATTGCCAGTGAACACGTGACATCATGCTTGTTAGTTTAATTAAGAAGGGAATGTCTATTGAAATTTACAGAGCCCATAAATCTGCGAACCTTATTTCACGTGTTTTTCCGGCACGTTGCTATTGCTAGTAATATTTCACTATTAAAGGGAACTGCGCATAGTTCTTATTTTTTTTTCGTGGGAGAGGCGCCATAAAAACGGACACACATAATCATGACGGCCAACTTTTTGCCGAGTAGGAATAACAAGCACTGCACTAAACTATAAAAGACTTAACAGGTTGAAAAACGAAGCACGAGGATCACAGTTGAACACGCCGAAAATTTCAGCGTAGCGGAGCCTATGTATCAATGAAAATATAAAAACACTGGAGAGAGAGGGAACAGACACTTTACTGAAGGGATCTTTTCTTTTCTTGCTTTTTTTTCCCTTCTTTTTAGCGGAGAGCCGCGTTATGCACCCTGCAGAATGCCGACCATCTAAGGAGGCGTATGGAGCTGCATTACAGACCGATATGTACAGTAAACCACAAAAGTTTACGGACCACGCGAGCGTGTGACCAAGAGCCTGTTCGCGACACTTCCATTACGTCAGCGGCGATGGACAGCAGCGCTACGCCCAAGACGCATCCATCCCTTATTCGATCGCCTGACTATTTTCCCACTGGGCACAAATATTTCCCGCGTTTCACTTCTTAACGCGACGCGCTCTTCGAGAGCCGCGGCTACGTGCTTCTCTCTTGATAGCAGTCTGTCAGCATAACTGTTATCAGTCGCAATCTTTCTCACAAAGTGATATCTACCCAACGGCACAGCGTTCGAAGCACGCCGTGTTAGCTTTAACTCTGCTTTCAAAGTAGAGGAGGAGGAGGAATAAACTTTATTAAGGGAAACCAGCAGGTTTAAGTGGCCGGGCCTAGGCCTCCCATGAGGGGACGTCAAGGGCTTGCCTCAACGCCGCCTCACGGGCGTGCTGGGTCGCCCAGGTTTGTTCGTCAAGAAGTGTGACGCTTATACAGATAAGCGCTTTGCGTGAAAACGACGCGCTAATAATGTACTGCGCGTCAGTAGAGAACTGTTATACCAGTGAATATCAACAAGTCCCGTTTCCGGCCGAGCGCTGCGGCGGCGGTATGTAGTGCACCGCTAGACGGCGCGGATAGGTAGCTTGGCACGCGCTCGCGTGGTCCGTAAGCTTTTGTGGTTGACTGCACAACTGCGCGAGATGTGATTAGATCGTACGTAGCCTAAAAATTCGTGAACACAGGGCGTTGCTGGAGATGACGTTTCGACAAGCGGTCGACAAGTCTGCTTGTCGAAACGTCGCCTCCAGCGAGCACCCATCTTCGAGTTCCCATGTTCCCCTGAACTTTTGCCTTCTTTAGATCATATGCACGCGCGAATACGACAAATGTAATTCAGCTGGACTATTGTCTCTGACTTTCTGGGGTACTAAGAAAGGCATTTTCTGCCTTGACGAAGACAATTCCACTTATCAAAACGATATGACTCCTGCGACATTCCATGATCAACGATTGGGCATAACATGTGTACTAAATGAAACAAGCGACCCGAATATAACAATCTTGAGGTACAGCTTATTGCGTAACTAATTCCCTGCACAGAAGAGGTGATCACAGCCACCTTCAAGTGGCAGTCTCGTCTTGATGCTTCGTCGCGAATGTTTAAACCATTAATTTACAATAAATAATAAATGTTTTTCAGTAAGGACGTCGTTTTTACGAGGAGTGACTTAAAACAACAGTTACAAGATCAAGTTTACTTCCATGCGTAAGTAAAACAATATGAAAGCATTACTTGCTCAGACTTTGCTGCACATTTACTAGCATTACAGACGCAGGCTGTGAGCGTGGTATTGTTCGAATAGCGAAGGACTTGGCAGGTCTTTTTCACTGCATTTTATCCTCATATTTTTGCGTATAAGAAATGTATATAAGTATATGTAAGTAATATACAAGAATGTATATAAAGTAATATTTTCAACGATGCGATTCAATAATGTGGCTCTAGTTGACATATAGAAAACCAGCGTTTCAGTATAACATTATTATACCTGCGCTCAGCGCGGGTGCACACTACGTCACTCCTAAATTTTTCTGGCAGCGCGACCTTCATCTGTTACCATACAGGAAACCAACATTTCAAACAGGTCACAAAGAATAACAGAAACACAAAGCAAGTATAAGACAGCAAGCGTAGAGCCACGCCACATCAAGAGGTCCGGTTAAACGCTGGCCCCGCATCTCCAAAAAAAAAAAAAAAATCAAACGCTAGCACTGTATACGCACGGCAACCTTTATTGATCACATGACGTGCGTCAAACAAGCAAAAACACCACACTCGCGCTACGCCCACTTGCGTTCACGCGCACAACACGTCAAGGAGAGACAAGCTGTGGACAGCGAGCTACGGTGTGCCGAGAGTGCGTCCGATGTCTTTTAAGTGGTTCGATGGGGGTGGCGGGGAAAAAGCAACGGGGAAAGCTCGGGAGGGCGGGCGATGGTGCTGTCGCCCGGCGGGCAGGGGGTATATCGGTTCCCTAATCTGAGACCTGCCGTTCCGAGAGAAAACTCAATCTATATTGAACGTCTACGCCTGGGTGGTGGCTCGCGAGAAGCAAGCGCTGTTAGGCTGGGAGGTATACGGAGTGCCTGCACGCCGGTGGTGTTCCTTCTTTTCTAAAGGGCTTCCGCTTCCTGGTGAGCAACAGGAGACAAGGAGGAAGCGAGCGAAGCGAGAAAAGAAACTGCGCTACCTCGGCCGAGCATATAGCCTTACGGCGTCCTGCGTGAATTATGGCGTAATATACAGAGAGTGTATAGCTGGGCCAGTGTTGCACGGCCTTCCTTCCGTCCTTCCTTTGGTTCTCTTTGATCTCCGCTTTCATGCATCGATTCCGTCAATGCTGAATGCGATGCTATTTACCGAGATCTGGAAGAGGACCGAGAGGAAAACGACAACAGGAACCGACTCTCGTGGGCCGTGGTATTCGTTCGTATCGCAAACTAAGCTCAGCGAGAATAGGGAGTGGGGATCGCGCGCCGTGTTTTGGTTACATTAGAGGAAAGTGCTTGGCGAGAACAGCGTGCTCGCTCAGTCGAGTCGTACAGAACGAGCCAGCGAAAGGCAGCAATATTATGCCATTCCTGGTAATAATGAAGTCTTTCGTTTACGCTTTCATTCTGTGTCCTAATTACAGTCTCTCTAACTTTTTAACAACACATCCATTTCAGAACACAGAATACAACCAAGAAAACCATCCCTTTTAGGAATATGTGAAGCAAGCCACACTCCTTTTCTTTTTTCTTCCTTTTATTAGTCGCTGTTGCTTCTTGCAAACACCAAAACTCCTAGATTTCTCTCTGCCTAGCTGTATAAAATTGTTTCAATTAAGATAATTTTAATGTGAATTAGCTAGAAAAATCGATTTGAATGCTTGCATAAATGTGATCCTACCATGAACATTGCGTCTTCATAGTTATCAATTCTAATAGTGAAGACGTCTAACGATTTAAGACGTCTAACAGTCTAACAACTGCGTCCATCACGATCACTCCGCGCATATGGTGTTTCATTAGCAGCAAAATTCTACCGCTATTTATATTGAGTGCCTATCGGCACAAGCTAGTGGCGATACCACGCCTATTAGCTTGAGAGCTGGAGTGTTGGTAGTCTAGTTCACTTCACACAACCTCAGTGAGAAAACTAGTGAAGAAATCGGGCGCATGAACGTCAGAGAACTTGAGTTGAAACGGAGGAGGAGGGGTCGATAGACGGACGGCCATGCGATAACGCTAGATGAAGGGACAGGAGGCTTCACAAAGTTTTATATGTGCCATATTGAAAAGCTTTCGAAGTAGAGGTCGACCATTCTGAGCGCGCAAGATCGTGTAAACAAGAAAAAGAAAAAGGAAGTAGATTACGACACTGTTGTGGCGTCTCTGTCCTATTCTCTTTAACTGCCCCTTTCACAGCGCAGGGTAGCCAGCCAGTCTATGAACTTGCTAACCTCCCTGTCTTTCCGCCTTTTCCTTCTTTCCTTCCTTTTTCCATCCTTGTTGCTGTTGCACATCCATGGAATGTCTTTACTCATTGTCGCACGGTAGAACAGCGCGCCACCGCACGCCGGTATGTGCCGCCTCTATCTCACTCCACGATCGCACCCGACTTCCACAGCCATGCCAGTGTCAGCCCCAGCTCGAACCTAGAACGCCTACGCCACGCGCTCCATTGCACGCCCGGGTGGCGAGGACGCGTTTACTTACAGCGACGCTGTCCGGTCAGACCGCGCGGGTTTGTTGGGAGGGACGCACAGTGTACGAAGGCGGACACGTCGATTGGCAAGTGCTCGCGCGGGAAGCCTGCAGCAGGCTGACGATCGCTTGCGCACTGCTGACGAGCTTCCCAGTGCTGTGAGGAGGGGAGCACGGAGGAGACGTGACCACCGGTGCGGGCACGTCGCGAGACGCGCTCGGCCGCAGATTACGACGTAGAGTCCCGGCGGCCTCTCCATATTTTATGCCTCGCCGCCTGCTGCTTCCCGCGACCGGCCCTCCCTTTATCTCTCCCCTCCCCCCTCTCTCTCTCCATTTGTGGACTCTCTTCCCTTACTCTAGAGAAGCGTCCGTGTTTGGACTCTAGTCAACCGCTTCGCACCTTCGCGAATGATACTAGAGTTGCGCTCAGTAACTATGACTATACATTATTTAACAACATGATGTTAAAGGGACTGTCTACCGTCCTTCATCGCTTTTCTGTTTTGTACCGCATTCGAAAGCATATCGTCTGAAGTGTCCAACCTTGCAGCGGTTTCTCTGGAAAGTGAGTAGAAAATTTTAAAACAGAATTTTTCGATCTGCGTTCGGTCTTCTTCCATTGGTGTGAATACGCCCCACAACACTGGTTGGTGGACGCGATGACGATTGTAGTGCCGGTAAAACTTAAAACCGAAAGCACATGTCATTTCTGTAGGATTTCTGTTTTTTCTCTGAACACTAATGCAATGAATGTAACAGTCGTTTTAAGCGCACCATCGGTTAAATGAAGCCTTATTATACGATTACCGAACACTCGTTTTGCTATGATTGCAGTCTATGCTTTTATTTTAGCACTGCTGCCGCAATCGTCCCACAGACGTTTCTGTAACGGTCTTGCAGGCAAACGATGTAACGAAACTCCTGTACTGATGTAGCGATTATAAATGCATGCCTTCACAGCGCAGCACGCGCGAGACATCCTAGCGACAGTGCAGCGTAACGGTACAACCAGCGCGGGGTGTTGAAGCAGACGAACTCGAAAGCTGCGGCGTCGGCAGCGCCGCCAGGCGTCTTTTTGGGCGCGTGAAATAAAAAAAATACAGCAAAAATTACTTTTTGACGCAATCGAAAGCTGTTTCAAGAGCGGAAAATACACTCTCAAGTTCTACATGTTTGTTTTTAAGCAAAATAAGTCCACCTGCGTGGATAGTCTGTCACACCTATAGATTGCGGGAATTGCGACCACTTTGCTGTTGGGTGACGCTAGCGGTCATTCGTTCACGGTTTTCAACATCAGATTAAAATTAGAATTCTTTTTTTATGGGACGAAAGCGCGCTCGTTGCCGCCGATGTGACGAACGATCTTCTCAATTTCACCACAATCAAAAAAATTTTTCCGAGCGGTAGGCAGTCCCTTTAAGCACCTAAAAAAGACAAATGTATACGGAAAGGATGAGGCTCGAAGTGGTGCGAGGACATCTAACGAGTAATGTCGCTCAAGTCGGCGTTTACACAAGAGGACGTACCTTCCTTCTATTTCTTCGTTCTGGGTTTTCGCTCTAGTTTTTCATCCTAGTTCATCGTTCTTGTTCTTCGTTCCGGTTCTTCGGCCTAGTTCGTATTACTTCTCGCGCATGCGCTGTAGACTTCCACGGCATTATTATTCGTGCCTTAATAATATTCATTTGCAAGTTGAACGTCTTTCGTATCGGTACCTACGCTCCTTTCCTCGGAGCAGTTATTCATCGGCAATTCTCCACTGTTGATCGTACAAATGCCACACCGTTTAGACCAACGTTTCTAGCTTCGTCCCTACCAGCACGCAATGTTGCCGCAGCGTTGAAGAAACTTTCTCAATCTTGCGGCAACGTTGTGTCAAAATTTGGTGCTACTAGGGGTTAGGGGGACTGAGGCAAGTCTTTTCGTCGAAGCGCTCGCTCTGACAATATAGCCTTTCGACGACTTATTATATAAAGCACGTTAGCCTGCGGAGAAGCGTAAATTTAGCGCTGCAGTGAAATCGTTAGTGCTTTCTACATGAGATTTAAGTCTTCTTGTACGCTTAAGTACGTCGTGTCAGCCTGTATCTGTAACTTTAATTAGGGAACAGGGCGTATTCAATTTAAACGTGCTGCTTGATCTAAAAGGACCTCCTGAGACCCGGGTGTTATATAAATCGACATTCTAAAAAGGCACGCAGAGTTCATGATAATTACGTTTTCTTTTTTTAGGTTACGAGTTGGGCTGAGTTTTGGCTGACTGCGTAACTGCTCTTACGAATATAAATTAGCTGTGCGTTGTTAACTATCGCCCGAAATCCGTCACATCAGCTTGATAAACTTCTTCAATATTCTGTGAAGTTCGCATTAAGTATTTAGATAATCTATCTACGCTTGAACTAAATTACTGACTTCAGTGCGCCATTTTGCTAAAGCACTAACTTCAGGAAAACAACCTCATATAACTTTTGTGAACTGTGTCAGCTTACTTTTATAAAATCTCCTACAAGTAAGTATTTTAACTATAACATCATGTTTAAAAAAAGCTAGATTTTATCATCCGACTCCAGATTAGCTTTCAAGTCGACAAGAATACATTTCGTTTAATATTAATGAAGTCACACAGCGATAAAAGCCCTTAGACTTTTCAGAACTCTCAGCCCTCTTTGCTCATTCTGTTTATAGATGATACGGAGCGTGACATGATTGGCAAAATGAAACTATATTGCAGGAACTAAAAGTTTGGAGCATACACCGCTTTTGCTGCTATGTTGGACTGTCAATGTTTTATCATATTTACTGGGCATAATGTGTCGCCCCCCAAAAAAAAGTTTATTTTTCTGCACCGACCGTTTAGTTAAATCGATTCGGGCTTTGCTCATTTTATGTTAAAATCTTCAGTTTAATTCAGGATATTCTTGGGAAGCTAACATAACTTAATACGGCACTCTTCGTAAGGACTCTTGTGGAACAAAGTTGAAAAACTAAAGTGATATCTGTGTCGTACTGTGCTAGTCTGTGTTTTGTTCGGTTGAAAATTTTGGTTCAATGTTTAAATCATCATCGAAACAAAACAACTGACTTAAGGTACAGCAATAAATGACTGGCGTACACTGACAGATTGCTGCAGAAATGCTAGACACTGGTTGCTAGCGCTGCATTTCGTTAAGAAGTTTCGATAGTTTTTGGGCTAGTTTTGAGACAACAAAAGGAGTTCACTATCCTGCACGCCGTATTGGATCGTATTGCACCTAATTTCACATCACAAATTTCCGTGGCTTCCCAACAGCTATGAAGCGGCAAATAATCTTTAAAATTTCATTATGTCTTACTCGAGTAACGTTGTCCTCCGCTCACTGAAAGCGCGGTAGGAGGTATGGGGAACAGGTGTTTTCATTAATACAATAAGCTACGGTTCACCGACCACGTGATCTATACGCTACATCATGTAGCATTAAGACGGTGGCTCGGATCGATAGCTTTATAGCATCAAATATAAAGTTAGATGAACTCGAACTAGCCTTGTATACGTGTGCTTTCACACCTGGAGTAGGCAATGAACCAGAAGGAGCTTTACATGTACAAAATTGGTGTTACTGTGAACATTATCTGAGCCATACAGCCAAACTGAAATGACGTGCGCACAATAGTCACCCCTGTTTTAACAAAGTGTAAGAGAGAGAGAGAAAGAACCTCATTGATGAAACTGGGAGAGGTGTGCTTTGCGTCATACTTTTGAGGATGCGTGTAATGGAGGGGCGGAGTGCTGGTTGTGCCGGACCGTGCGTCCTTACGGTCCGGCACACCCAGAACAACGCCCCTCCATTTCTCACGCTTGCTCTTGCGCAATCGAAGCCGTAATCGTGCAAAGGGAGACATTCTAGCCATTCAAGTAGGATGTACTTGTCGCTTGCAAGAGCATAACGCTTGCAACCTTAACGCTTGCAACAGCATAAGATAAGCAAAGGCAGGCAGGCGACCATGGTGGATGCCTTGTTTACTGCGCAGCGTTGGGTGGAAGGGTATAAATGGAACAAAAGAAAGAAAGAAAGGAAAATAGGCACTGATTTACCGCACACCAGTGGACGTATTCCAAGAAATTTGTTACGCAAAAGTTGGGTATAAAGATATTCTAGCCAACTACAACGACGCACGTGCCATCACAGATGGCGGTTAGCCCATGGCAATACTCACACACAAAAAGAAAAGCTCTGCAAATTCGGAGGCGAGTCGGCAAGAGAGAGAGGAATAGGTGAAAAGGAAAAGGCAGGTAGGTTAACCTGGTATTAGTAACCGGTTTGCTACCCTGCACAGGCGTGGGGAAATACAGGTCGGAAAGAGGACAGAGAGAGAAATCAAATAAAAACGCAAAAAGAAATGCACACGTGCACACACATGCAGGACGTTCCAGTCAGAGCCGTTCTGATAGAGCGGATAAACAGCAGAAAGCGCACAGCCTTCCGTGACGTCAAGTTCTGGCGATGGCGCAGGATTCTTTCTTCCAATTGAGTTTGGTCGTCCAATGTACCGAGCGCGTTGCAAAGCGACTGTGTCTGTCGCCCAGAATATGTTGAATAGTTTCATCACTACCGCAGTGTTCACAGGCTGCGGTGTCGACCATTCCTATGCAGAATGCTTAGGCATAGGTAAATGCGACACCCAGCCATAAGCTGTACAGAAGGGTAGCGTCACTTCGGCGAAGTCCTGGAGGAATTCGAAGGCTCAGAGCTGGGTATAGAGAACAGGCTTTTACCAAGCATATTCCCTAGACCCAACCCAGCGAGCTGCGAAGTTTACATGTTGAAGGCGCTGGTTTCACTAGCATTCCTAGACCTTGAGCCAGTTGTCTACCTACCATATCTGCATGCCCTGGGATGCAAAAAAGAAACAAAAGAAAACGACAGACAAGTTTTTCCTTTGTTTTCCTCAGTACTGTTGGTATTCTTAGTGTGAAAAGAAATATGCTCAAGTCAAAGCTTTACTTTCGATTAGAACATGCGACGTAGCTGACATTGCTAAAGATGCAGTTGCCATAATAAGCTTCATTTTTTTGCCACAACCGACAAGCGTCTGCGTCCTAAGAACGTAAAATCAATGGATCTACATTATAAACACGAACTACGAACATTTCTCAATTTAATATTTTCCGTGCCCCATCTTGCCATTGCAACGCTTATATATAAATAAGCGTCGAGATTTTCCTTTTTTCAATGTATGGCTGCGAAGCGAAACGAAAAAAGGAGCGCTATCGTCATTAATTCGTTGTGAGTGACGCTGTCAGAACTGTGCGTTAAGAAACATATAACCCAGAGGAAAGACACCATAAGAATGCAGCGAGAAATAATTCTGAAATTCGGATTTTTACTGCCGCGGGCCATCCTTTGTCCGTAGCCTTTTACGGGGGCCACTTCACAAAGAGCTACAGGACCTTTATAGTGCTTTCTATGCAGCCATAATCGACTGCTAGGCCACAAGATAATTTCTTCAACGGTGAAAATTGTGGCCACAATAAAAGTTGGCATGAATGGAAGGACTGCGCCCGTATCCGCTCTGGAGTGCCCTTCTTTCGATATAAAACGCTAACAAAAGGCAGCGCTTGCAGGGACAATGACCGTTATCGGGAAACGGACGCGCCCAGGCAAACTCTATAAGACTCGAAGAAGCGTTATTTCGCACCTGGGGCTGACAGAGACACACACACAAAAAAAGCGTTACGCTTGATATAAGCCAACCGAAGGCATCGTTGGTTATAGCCACAGCCATTTTATTGATTTCTGGCTGCCTGCGTCCAGCGACTAGCACACTTGTTGGACGCTTCTCTTATTCCCCAGATGCGCAGCACTCAATTATCTCAGAAGCCGCCTTTGGCCGAACTGGCTTTGTTTTCTTCGGTGCTATCGTATGGGGCCGGAAAATTTCGAGCACGTTCGATGTCACTGACGCAAAAGAGTGCACCGCGCACGTTAGAGACGATATGTAGGTTTGTCCCTTTTGTGTAGCCATTCCCCGTCACGCCCGTGTGAATGCACAACATATAATGACGCCAAAGAAATAATAAGGGCAGTTGTAGTTCTTTTGTTGTTGAAGTATGACTTTTATAACATCAAGGCAAGGGAAAGTGAAAAGAATAAGTTGCAGCCTGTGGGGACCTAAGCCAGACCCTTCGCAACGCGCCGTCACGCATAAAGTCACTGGAACGGGTCACTGGAACGGGTTCCAGTGACTTTAGTCACGCACGGCTTACGGCGCCCCCCAGCGGTAATTTTGTGAAAACACTGCCGACTAGCTGCGAAGTAGGCGAGTCAATAGCTCCTCTTTGCATTCAACATCGCAACGACACCACTTCTTAGTCAAGAAAAGCCAGATAATTAGCGAAGACGATTAAGACTATTCTTGAGCATGCGAAGGAGCACGTGCGTTGCTCGATGCCGTTCGCGGCGCTAAATTTACCGCGCATGATAAAAACAATCACCCAAAAATCTTACAGTGCCTACAATTGTGAATATTACTACATTAACACGTACACATTTGTCTGTACATGAGACGGTATATCGTCCACAAGCTAACTTTGCAGTGCGTGCCCTTTTATGAATGCTGATGATGCCGCCTTTTTATGATTGTGCATGGGATGGTGCATTGCTCACAACCTTTTTCTTGTGTTGTAGAGCATTTATCTGCACTAGCCCGTACCATGCAAAAGAGCTTAAAGTTCCTTTTTTTTTCAACTTTTCCAACTTTTAATAACTCCGAATTCCATCAGCAACCTTGGGGGCATATCTTTGAGGGATAATAATATAATAATAACAATAACTGTTGGGGTTTAACGTCCCAAAACCACGATATGATTATGCAAGACACCGTAGTGGAAGACTCCGGAATTTTTGACCACCTGGGGTTCTTTTACATGCACCTAAAACTAAGCACACGGGCCTCAAGCATTTTCGCCTCCATGGAAAATGCGGCATGTCTTTGAGGGATCAGAACCTACAAAAACACCGAGTCAGTCATACTAAGTGAAGTGCAATCCTGTTACAAAGCTTACCGGAACGTTGCGTAGGCCGTCATAAAAAATATTTAAAAATGGCTTTGTTAAGGACATTAAGAAGTCGTTTGTTACGTCTACGTGAAGATCCGCCTCCGGGAGTGAACCGTCTAATCTAATTTGATCCAAACAGACGCGTTATTTATTTACTTTACGCGGAAATGACCACAGGCTCGCACTCCATCAACTTGTACGCTATGAGGCACTCACGCATCCAGACATAACCGTCCGACTTCGTAATCGTTGTTCGAAACGACGACGTGTAACTTAGCCTCTCGCCAGGAGAGCCTTTCCCGCTCCGGGGAAATTGAATACTCGGCGGTGGAGCGTTAAGGCTGCCATGCTTTAAGCAAAGCTCACCGCCTTACCGAGCCGCTGCTAAATTTTATTAGCGGCGTTCTGGCTCGCTAGGAAGTTTCTCGGTGACTACGATACTCGAGACGACTTGTCCTCTCGAGGGCTTTCGCACGGGAGGAAACTTTCTTCCGCGATGCCTGTCTCGCAACGCTGTTCCCTTTCCCGCCTTCTTCCCCTACTGGGTCTCATCCCGCGCTCGCATTGTTCTGGCTCCTGACAGTGAACATATGATGAACCGGGCGCGTGGTTCCTTCCCGGTCTCGCTGCCCTTGGCTTGGCGAGCCTCGTTTTCTGGCCCGCCGGCGCCGGCAATGCTAAGCGGGCTCGACTGCGCGACGAGAGAGCCGGGAATCGATGGCGTTCGAGCGAGTCGGGCCGCGCTTCTTCTTCTTCTTCCTCGGTCCGCAGGCTAGCAGGACGGAGGCGGGGCGATGGCCCTGACGCATTGCTTGTCGCCGCGGTGGTCGGGCCCATTTTTCAGTGGCCGCCCTTCCTTTGTGGCCCCGTCGTCGCCGTCTCCGGAGGGCGCGCTCCGTCGCCCAACGCCACGTTCGCGTACGTCGTCGCCTTGCTCTCTTTACTGCCACTGCGCGAGCGACGAAGTGAGGATAAATCCGAAGCATGTGTACTACGGCCGGTGTTCGGGAACGGCTGATTGACCGACCGACATTTCGGAGATGCCCCGTACGGAGACAATGCTCTCGTCTCTTCGCGTTCTCTGCGGCGTGGGATAAAGAGGAAAAGAGGGAAATCTGAGCGCGCGTGAATGCACTGAAATGCGCGGCTTTGAGATTGCCCGTGCCACAATGCATTTGCGCGAACACCTGTGACTTAGTGTTGTCAGACTAAATATATATAGCATAAAAGGTGCTAGCACTCACAAGTTCAAAGAGCAGGCCCAAATGCACGAATACCACGAGAACTACAATGTTTCTGGAGAGGTCATCGATGGTGTGCAACGTAGGTATCTTAAGGAATGTATTCAGACCACTGCTTTCTTGTCTCCAGGTAACGAAGCACAAAGTAAAGTTAGTCAAATGCTAGGAGTCCTTTTCTGGCACCCAATTCTTTGACAACATCAACAAGAATTAGTTCAGAAACCTTTACGGTAATCAATTGTAACTGGTTTAGTCTATTAAACATTCTGGAGTCATCACTGTCTGTGGCACCAGTGAAGATAAAGTAAGAATCTTGTTGTGCGATACGGCGCTTGGGAATAATTGTAGATCTTAACAAGCACGCATGCAACAAAGAAAACGCATTCTACAAAATCATCTCATACGTTTCCGACAGAGATTAAAGTATACAAGCAACCGAAGGACTATTATTAAAGCATGCTACCACATGTTAAACCTTTGTGGTTCTAGTTTATATTGTAAAGTGACGTCAGACGCAATCAAACTGATTTTGCAAGCGCTGGATGCGCTTGTGTTTATCTTTGATATCGTTTTCCCCTTCTCCCTTTCTGTTTTTCGCAATGCGTGCGCTCCCAGGCGGAAGCAATAAAAGATTATATTGCAGCCTCCCAACCCCGTGCTATTTCGTTCAGTACACAGGTCACGTGGGTTGTAACTACGTAATAGCTGATACTACAGGGGTCATAATTGTAAAGCACAAGTGATGCAAAGCTTGCGCTTTCGTGCAGGTTAAATTTCATAACACCTTTAGAATGCTTGCAAAAACACACCACTTCTTATAAAGTAACTCGTGCTGACATTAACTAGCACTAGAGCCATATATATATATATATATATATATATTTAATCTGGGTGGAGGACGTTTCAGAGTGACAAACGTGGTAGAAACTGCTGTTCTCTGCACTAGAAACACCCGTCGTCAATAATAAGTCGGAATCATCCACTGCGGCATGCCTCACAATCATATCGTGGTTTCGGCACACGCAAAAAAAAACAACACCTAAGAAATGTATAATTTGAAACTGCTGCTCTTTGTGTGTACATTCTAGAACTCAAAGGAAAGGTGCGTTTTTGGCCAACCACTTTTTCGCTGAAAAAGTTTCAAGGTTCGACGAATATAATGTGTCAGGTTCTTTAGTCTGGTTGTCGTTTGCGCGAACCGCTCCAACTTAGGGCTTCATTCGAAAAGCATTTTTTTTTTGTAAGTGCTTTTTAAAATTGACCGGCTGGATCAACTGGTGACGCTATCGCCATCACAACTGGCTGACATTCGCTCTTTATAACAGTTCTGCACTTCCAATCTTGTTCTACTTGGGTTCTAGCGCTAAATGTAAAAAAAGAAGACTATGTTATGTGTTTATTATTATTATTATTATTATTATTATTATTATTATTATTATTATTATTTCTCTTTGTCTACGTGTTTTTGCTCTTTTTATTTCTGAAAAGTGTCTGTATTGTATTGTTTATTTTTATTTTTTTTGCGTGCGCCAGCACAAAGACCTTACGGTTGTTCCTGGGCACGTTAAATAAATCATTGATTGATTGATTGATTATTATTATTATTATTATTATTATTATTATTATTATTATTATTATTATTATTATTATTATTATTATTATTATTATTATTATTATTATTATTATTATTTGCAAAAAGCGCGACACGGTTATGAGACACGACGTAGAGAGGGGCTATGCATTAATTTTGACAACCCGGTGTTTTTTAACGTGTGCCTAAATCTTGCTGTACGGGTGGCCTTCTATTTCACCCATGTACTCGAGATCACCAGTTCAACAAGTTAGATGCTAACCAACCACGGCAGGGGTACGTTAAAGCTGCATACTTTATTAAGTGATTTCCTGGTTCGCGTTCTCGCTTCATATACGCCAAAAGGTTCAACATCTACTTCGCACAACTATACGAGAACCCGCAGCGCATTTTCACCGTCCCAGCTAATCCGCCCGTTTAACTTCCCCCTCGCACATAAGTAACCCGCAGCTCACACATTCTATTTGATTTAAAGTTCTCATCCTTGATATGAAGGATCCACATAAGCCGTGATAATTAACACAGCTGCTCCCATGACGATGATTCGGTTGCTCAGGGGTTCGATGGTTGTAGCGTTGCCGCGTTGAGCACAGTGCCACCGGTTGCTTTCTAAGTGGTGAAAAAAACAAACTAAAATCTTGTTTACTCTGCTTTGGCAACACGCTAAGAAACCCCAAGGGGTTAGTCTTCCTCAGGAGATCTTCGTCACTTTGTTCTTCGTAAGAGATAATGCAGTTTCGGGGGCCGAAATCCACAGCTTTATGCGATAACGAAGTAATGTTCAGGCACTTCTCAAAAAGGTGGCTCCGGCTTGAGATTTTGGTTCTTGACCCGCTCTATTTAGCGAGAAGTTTATCTACTACAACTACTGCTCGCGCTAGTGCTGACCTATCAGTCCAGCGTGTTCATTATGCATATTTATTTACTTTTTTTTTTCAATAAAAACACCCTTCTGTCTTGTCCACTTGAGTTTTCTTTCTTTTTCACCGACAATGACACACTAGAGATACATATTACGATTGCGTATTTCCGTTATATCTTATAACACCACATATAATCAGGCGAGCGCAATGGGTAATATCACATGCGTATGATTTTAACACGAAACGAAGCAGTCTGCGCCGGCGCAAAGGTTAACCACGTCTTGAAATTATTTCTTTGAAGCACGCTTCGCCGGAATTAATTTCTTGCTGCTCGAACTTCAATCAAGTTCGTTTTCACAATCGGACAACTGCCCTCATGTACAGCTTTTTACAAGCAAGCGCTCGTCAGAAAACGGACTTCTCTCATTCTCCGTCTATTCTTCTATTCTGTCAGCACGTAGTTATCCTAGGGCAGAATGAAAATGCGCTACTCTAGCGAAGCCTAATGAAGTTGTTGAACTGGAGATCGTGGCACTACCGTATAAAGGACAACGATACGTTTTTTTCGCCGTTATACATAAACATGAGAGCACGAAAGGTATAGAGCGGGCTCAGCTAAAAGGCTTGTTGAAGGGCTCCACGCGTGCCCCGCGGACAGTGAACGGGGGTTATTAGGCGAGCGGCTTGTTAGCATAGATGATGGACACATTGAACGGTCCTGGGTTATGCATGAATTCAGAGTGCGCTGTACACGCGTGGGAGAGTCTCCATCGATCGCAAATACGCATGTTTACCCAAGGGAAGGTAGCGCGCCTGCTATGCCATCAGACGTGAAGAAAATATTAGGCCCTGACGTGCAGGCGTGCAGGCGGGCCAGCGGGAGCGATGTAGCTTTCAGGAGTAAGCCATCAGAGTGTATGGTGCCATCAGAGCCGAAAAGGTTATATCAACAGTATTACGAAATTAGAAGTCCAGCGGTTTGACGTAGTAGACTGTTGAACATTGCTACGCAGTGGTTCTTTGTTAAGAACCTTCCTTTTCTTTAATGAAACAATAGGTACAGCCAACAGCTTAGATTCTACTGCTCACATGTTTCTTTGATTTTCTGTGTGGTTAACATCTTGGTAATAGGTTGATTATTCTTAGTTACCAGGAAAATCAAAGTTCAGCTTATTTTGGTTTCGAAGCAGAACGCTGTAGATGGTTTACCTATTGGAAGTTACAAATCTCAGCGTTCGTTTTTTGTATTTATGTTATCAGAGCTCAAGAAAATTCCTTAAAACTGGCTAAGTACAGTCTGACCATCTTGAAATACAATCTAGATCATCTTCAGCAACGACTACCGCACCACTGCACCAAGAAGAGGCCAAAAGCTGCCGACACATAACACCAATACCCCGTCAATTCTGAATAAACTACATCCCGATCATTTTCTCAATTGCGGCTGTTATTGCCTTGTCAGAAATCACCTTTTGCGTGATTCACTGCGGGGAGACCTGTGGTTAGAAGCTCGATGACCTCGTCGCGCATTCCAGGGCTGCATATTTTCCCACGACAAAAAAATTATTGAACACCCTTAGAGCGAAAACTATATCATTATCTGTGTACCAAGCGATATAAACGCATAGCAAGAGAATTATAGGGCATATTTTAGGGTGGAAATCTAACCATCGTCGCTTCTGCATTTATAATATTGTTACGTGGGTGTGACTGTATTATATATGGAGATCTGTTTTACACAGTGTGCGTAACAACATCAATTTCATGTTAACTCAAGAAAAGCTGAAAATGCAGGTAGGTCAAGCAGACGCTAGTATCCGGTTTACTACCCTGCACTGGGGTGGGGAAACATGGATTGAAAAATGTAACTAAAGCTGTTACTCAGAGCCATGGTTGAATGCCGCTTGGCGGGAAAATGAATCAGCATTTAACGATTAGCTGAAATGGCGTCGACCATCAACAGATAGGTTCAAAACATACCCAATTATGAGGCACCACTATAATTAACGCATAGATTAACACAACCACATTTATAAAACTACAGCTGAAGGCAACCTCTCGTTGAAGGAACGTAGCGGTCAACGCTGAGCTAATCTCTTGTGACATCGGGGTTATAAACTGTGCCCGTTATGGATACGTGAGCGTGTCACATATAATTTGTGGACGTAGCGGGACTCCGTGTTGCAATACTAACGTGGCCCCGTTAATGCATGCTTCAGCTTGTAAAAACGTGTGTGCAATCTCGGCGTCCTTATTCAATGAAGCGTGGATTTCTTTGACGAAACAGAGCGAGGGGGAGAATATTCACTGCAGACGGGTCCATTCACGCAAGACTATGGAAATGCGCCACCCACACAAAGATGTTTATGACACAATGCCCGTGCCGCCTAGTTGAAGTTGAAGTTGAAGTTTATTCAAAATATATACATTTTTATATACATTCGTTTTGCATTGTGATTGAACAATCAGAGGTCCCAAAGTAAGAACTGTCAGGGGGACCTCGTAACAAAAATTTAACAGAGGATTAGTTCAACAATCAGCAAACAGTGGCGAAATTGCAGCAAAATGTAAAAAAAAGTGTGCGAGAAAAAAAAAGTATGGCAACATAAGTAATAATGACAATTTGCTTCAAACAAAGAAATCAAAAGAAAACAATAAAGTCACAAATCGTTTAACAATTCAGTTTTAAGACGTTTACAAAATGAGTGCATTGTGCATGATTTCAAATCAAAAGGTAGCTCGTTCCACAGTGTTACACATGAAAATCTTGTCGTCATTCGACCATAGTTTGTACGTACTTTAGGTAAAAGTGGATTACGGTTAGTTGAAAACCTTGTGTTGTTGGTATTAACAAGAGTGACATCAGAAAAACTAGAAATGTATGATTCATGATTTAAAACACGAAACATGATTATTAGAATGTTGTGGCTAACAAGTTTACGTGAAGGCAAAATGCTTAGGCTGCGAAAAATAGGGGCTGGTGGTGATGAAAATGGGTTGAAAGAGATAAGTATTAAAGCTTGCTTTTGTAAGCGTTCAAGATGACCTATATGCGACCAATACGTGTTTTCCCATAATGATAGGCAGTACGACAGATGGCTGTGAATAAATGCGTAATAATATAAGGAAAGAAGGATCTCGGTTGAAAAGTAAGGCCGTGTTTTGATAATCACATGAATACCGAAAGACACTTTTTGAGTTAAGGACTGAGCATGCTCACTGAATTTCATATGTTTACCTAATATTACTCCAAGAAATTTTGTCGAAGCAGATGTATGAATGAAGTGTCCATCAAGTGTCACCGCTAACGAAGAGATGTTCGGCAATAACTGTGGGGAATGAAATACCATGAAATTAGTCTTCGATGGATTGATACATAATGCATAATGATACATAGGGCGTCGTCATCTAGCACTGCAGCGAGAACCAGGTGCTTGAATAGGCGTTAAACAACTGCATTCCTCGGCAAACAACTACTGCAAGAAGTGTGCTTGGTTAATAACAGCACTGCTTATTTGCTATTAACACTAATTTGACACCACGAAGAAGCTGAATAATTTCTGCAACGGATTAATGTGGCGGATCCTCCAACTGATTGCAAGCTACGACTGGACATCTTGAAGATTACGACTGGATAACCTACGATAGATTTGTGGCCACCAGTGTGAAATCTGCAGAAAACGGCGGAGCTGCGTTTGTTCTGTGTTTCCCTTGTTATCTTCTGTGACCACCACGCGCCTACCGTTACGTCCGTGACCGAGGAGGTTACGCCATCTGTGGGCGTATCCGGGAACTGAAGCGTGACATACGGACGCTCATCTGTCGTCAGGCCCAGCCCTGAAACAGCTACGCTGTTTAAATATTTCATGAACAATGATATTGGTTATACAAGGAGACTGACCTCTCTGGCGCCGTTTTTTTTTTCTTGTATTTCTGCCTTTTGATTTTTTTTTTCTTTTTCCCAATTTTCTGGCGTTCTCCTACTATAACCTCGTACCGGCATGCCCAACAAGCAACTTTAAGTAATAAATCACATGGTTTAGGTAATGTGACTTACTGAGATGCCTTCCGAACAATAAGAGTTCAAGTGAAGCCGCTACTGCAACAATAGAAAACACTTGGTGTACAGAAAGGTCGGGAAGTGCCAGGGACCCGTAAATTTAGGGTTATGCGCACGTTAAAGAACACCAAGTGTTCAAAATTATCGGAGCTCTCCGCTACGGCGTCCCTCATAATCACATCGTGGTTTCGGGACGCAAAACGCTAACAATTAATATTAGGAAACGAGTGCGCCGATTCATCGAATCGTTGATGCAGATTCTCGAAGGCAATGGAAAGCGAATGAATTAATTCCGGTGCGCAAAAATAAACCGATGTAAAGCGTATTCACGTACCCGTATCCCTTGCTTCGTCTGAACTTCAATGTGCCTGCGAACAAAGGCCAATAGTTCGCGCGAGAACTGTGGGCTAAATAAGAGCCATTTAAATACTAATTAGGCGTGTAAAAATTTGTCCTTGTCGTTATATGCGCTCTTCTGACGTTCTTTTTCTCCCTCTCTCTCTTTTTAATGCCTTATTCCCGCTCTTTATCGTTTCGTTACTTTAAGCATAGCTCCCCGTTTCATTATTTTAGCGAAGCGCTTGCCTCCACAGTGCAGCTCTAAATGCGACTTTGTATAGTAATAATACATTTTTATTGGAATTACAAATCCATCCATTGTTTTCAAAGATGCGGGTATTTATATGTTGGATTCTTTCATTTCTTTACAGTGACTACGCGGTAATTTTTAGTAGCTTACGTAGCTGATAATTGTTATCTGTTTCCGACTTCCCCTGTTCATCTTCAGGTACTACATCATAGTTTCTATTCTGTCTTTTGTTCTCTTAACAAAATTACACTTCTGTAATTTATGCAATGGCCCAATGACGCTTATTAAAGCTCCTTGTCTACCCTTCTCCCGTACGTTCGTTCATTCACTCTTTCATTGTTTTCTAGTAGTTTACGACGCACTCACGACTTCCTCGGCGTAAACAACAGGCACTTATACCGTTTGCGCACTATTTCACAAGTTTTTTTTTTCTAGTATCTTCTTTTATCAAGCGCTGATTAGCTTAACCAGCCCGCGCACATCCTGCATTCATTCAACTAGAGGAGCTTTGTTAGCTTTCCTAACCATCTCCCTTGCGCGTACGCTCCCCGAACACTTCTTTTGTTGTTCTTCCAACCGAGTCTTGCAGGACGTGTCCGCGAACTTTTGCTTTCATTTTCCCCGACTTCCAAGCATTCCTCTGACAGCGGCCCGGCCACTTCAGGTGCCGTTTGCCCGTTATTTGTCTCGCCGTTCCCGCTGCGCTAAAAGGTTCGTTCCAGCTGGCTTCCTCACGCAAGAATGAGTAATTGCGAGGCATGGTTCGGATGTCAGGATCCGCCAGCACAACCACCGGCCGGAGAGTCACGACTGCAGGGACCCCTTCCTTTGCTTTTTGTTGGTTCGATTCACCTCGAGGGCGTAGGAGCGAGCAATATTTTGTTTTCCGCCGCAATCGTCTGATGTGATTAGCGCGGCTCCTCTTTCCGCTTCGGGACATCTGCGCCGGTAGTTAAGGAACGGTTCTTTTTTTTCTTTTCCCGTTCTTTTTCTTATCTTCGCGCACTGTGGACGCAGCAGGTCCCGGAATTCCTTTTCTGTGTCTTTCATGCTGCCCGATACTTCCGCCTAGGCAATTTCGCGAAGGATAATGAGAGAGCAGCAGGAGCAAAGAAGTTACATCGGCAGAAATAACAAGCTTTCAAATAAACCTGTGCTATCACAAACATGGCGTAGGAAGCTTTCGTCTCCCTTTTTTTGTTATACGGGCCATCCTTATATAGTCTTCGTGGTGTAAAGTTTACATTTGGAAAGGTACGCAAGCCTCGCTTTCACGAAATTACAAAATAAATCTGCCCAAAAACTTAACTGCCCAATGTTTTTATTTCTTTTTTAACCAGAAAGCTGAACGAAGAATCTTCGACAAATAGGTTTAGTTTTTATGGAGTTTAACGACCCACAGTGATTCAGGCAAAAATAGATAACTAAAAACAGTGACGTGTGCTTACTGTCACAACGTTGAACTGATATATTGGTCCTGCTTTTATACAGGAGAATAAAACTTTTCCACTTCTTTCTTTTTTGTTTTTGCACATAAGCCTACTCTGTAGCACGCACTGTTACTTTAGAAGTATCCGTAAGAATACCAGTGCAAACACTTTCGTCAAGAACATGTCGTATGGAACTTATTGACAGAGCCGTGCACAAACTGAAGCGGAGGTTTCAGTCGCTGCATCCCACTAGGATGTGGTGTTTCTTTCTACGTTCCGTTCTCTGACGGAAATGAAAATTATTGTCGCAAGAATAAATAAATAAATAAATAAATAAATAAATAAATAAATAAATAAATAAATAAATAAATAAATAAATAAATAAATATTCGGCAAACTGATCAATCAATCATTCAAATAGCCAACCAGACTCTTTATGCTTTGTAGTACAAAACAAATGCAGTTTCTAGGGACACTGATGCAAGGCTTTCCCGGATGAGAACTGAGAAAAAAAGGAAAATATCGAATAAGCTAAGTGAAATGGTATAACATCCAGAAATATAATGTAGGAAAAGCTGCACGTGATACACTCTAAGAAAAAAGAGAGTCAAAAGAGGGTCATGGAACCGTGACTCTCCTCGGGTGTCCATCTGACCCCTTTTGGAAGGTACAGGCAGAAAAAAAGAGTTCGCATTTGGGAAGGAGTCACTGGACCCTCCTGAAGCGCGTTTCGATTGGCTTCGGTATACGGAAGAGCCGCCGTATACGCCATACATATCGCACGCTCGCCCTTTGGCGCCGTTGTGGCGCATTGCTCGGCGACGCAGACGGGGTTGGCGCCGGGGTGGCGCGCCGCTCTCCTCTCTCAGTCGTCTCAGTCTCCTGGTCTATTGGAATGCGTTGCGTGGATGAGTTGGTTGCGCGTCTTCGGTGGTATTGACGCCGGCTCCGTGCACGAAGTGACGCTTGGAGGGCGGAATATTCATGGAGCTGTGGATACGGACAACGGGCGCCAGTTAACGGTGAGTGTACTGCTTTCGTAGGCACTAATTATACAGCTTTAGCTGGGCGTCTGCAGCAGCTCTGCGGAAGTTATCTGCCAGCCATTTCCAACAGCAGCCTGTGCCCGCGGGGCTGTTGCGGATGGCCAACTATAGCTGTCAGTTAACGAGTTCCCACCGTTATGCGCGTTGCTGTACAAGCTCCCATAAAGTGAGCGATTGCAAACAATAATCGAGAGTCATTTCTTGCTGATCGCACGTCGTGTCTGCACTACTGAAGGTGCAAGATGTCGTTTTGAGAAGCACTTAAGTCTACTTCATCATAACATTTCTATCTACCTTGAGTGTGCAGCGTGCTTCCACGCGTGGGAACGTGAAAAAAAAAGAGCCTGTGTACAGAACCCTTAGACGCACTATATGTAATGGTTTTTGTTGGCTTAAAGACGGTAGTTTGAGGTGCAGATATAGTACGGTGGCTTCCAGAAAGTATGCGGTAGTCATTAAAGTTGGACACGCCTCGCCGGTGAAAGTGAAAAAGCTCTAGACTTTCGACGGCGCGCGTTGTTGCGGCCGCCGGCGTGCACTCTTTTCCCTCGTTTCTGTTTGCTGTTTTCGTGGTTTGCATACAGTGCGATGACGTTGGGCGCTATAACAGAATCGAGTGAGTGTACGTGATTGTGGGAGTTATGTGCGCTAATTCTAGCATATGACATGTCTGATCTCGACGTAGACGGCGTACGCACGCGCTGGGTGTCGTTCGGGCCCTAGTACTCGCATCTGTTTATCTGAGTATTTAAGGATGGGTTACGTTTGTAAAACGTGGCGGTCAATAACCGCTCACGGCATGCCTCTGGCTGCCGGAGGATGTGCTTTGTTGTTTTGTTGTTAGCCTTTATTATGTCTGTGTGAACCACTTATATTGTGTAGGTTGTGCAAACGTTTACTGCAATTTCATTTTCTCATCATAATATCACGTTCTGCTTTTCAGATACCGTTTTCATGGTGCTCACGCTGGACAGGAGCGACAACCTAGCAAGCCACAAGTCTGATGCTTCCAGCCGTCACCACTTTTTGATTTATTCTTAATCACAAGGAATAAATATGGAAACATGATGGCGATTTCTGCTGTTCATTTAGCACCATATGACACTGTGCACATCACAGTCACACATTTATTTGGCTATACTCATAGAAGCATGTAAATGAGGAATACCCAAACTTCTTAATTGGAAATCACAGACCATCTTTTCGCGCTTTCTATATAACTTTGTTGGAAAATATGTGTTGTTTTGACGAGTTTTTTAAAAATAATTATAAAACTGAACTATTCTTTTTTTACAGTCGCTGGGCAGAACGGCAAGTATTATTGGACTTGCTTAAAATGAATACTCCACTATTTTCAACAGTAGTCGCGCAAAAATAGAGCAAGGATCAAATGAGTAGCTTAAAATACTTGTGGAGTCGCTTGATGCTTTGGTGTGGGTCCCTTGACCCCCCTAGGAGCGTTACCGGCAAGAGTCGTCTGACTCCCTATGAGTGATAACGTGATCCTCCCGATGAGAGTCTTTGCACTCTTCCTAGAGGGTCAGGGGACTCTCCTAGAGCGAGCCGACCCTGACCCACCAAGAGAGTCACCGTGACTATTTAAAGAGAGTCGTATACGTGGCAAGTCAGAACTCTCCGAAAAGAGTCACGCATACTCTTTTTTTTCTTAGAGTGTAGGAGCACAGCAATGAAACGAGAAAATAATCAAGGCGCACTCTCGCTGGGCCGGTTTTCGTCTAGAAATGTTAATCGCTGCGGTATCAAGCACGTCTCGCCGAAAGATTTCGAATAACCATCAATTACGAAATCATATGCTCCCTATTCCTAAGCGTGCATAATTACCTATGTTCCGTGCTTTTCCTCAAGCAGCGCGTACTCAACTCCGCAAATATTCAGGCACTCGACCGCAGCCGTCCGGGATTCACAGCGCGTAATCGGATTTCAATTCCTCGAAATAATTACCAGTGTCCAGGATAAAGAGCAGGGCAAAAGGAAAACGACTGTAGGTTTACCGAAGAGCAGTCTTTGACAGAATGAAACTCTTCACGTAATGTCGATAAGTACAAGATTTATGGCGGCTTTCCGGCTCCGCATTGACGCCCATATGCAAAATTCAGAGCGCTGCTCAGCGATTAGCAGCTCTTGGCGCCCGGGAAAGTGAATCTGTTAGGGATTAGACTTTCAAGGAAGGGAGGCGAGCTTTCAATTATTCAGATTTTCTTTTGCCCTTGGCTGAGGGAATAAATTAACGCCGTAGCTTCCAGGGAGCTCCTACGTAATCAATCGAAGGAATAACGGAACCTTCTTCTGCCGCCGCCCGACTCAGGCCCAGCGTTCTCGCCTCTCCCCTCATTTGCACTAATCTGCCTCAGTTTTCGGTATTCTTTGAGAAGCCTTAGTGACGATTAATATTTCCCGAAGTTTTGCTTGGATGCCCCATTTCACTGCCTTCTTTTAAATCCTTCGGCGTATCCTGCGGTGCAGGGGGATGAATCACTATAGCAAATCAATCGATGTAATTTCGTAAGCACTTGTTTTAAAACTTCATTGCAAAAGCATGTCAGAAGCGTACTATTTGCCTCCTAACCTGAGCATTACTCCGCCATTAGTACGAACCTATTAGGACGAAGAATGCTACGGAAACGTCCCGTTTGTGATTTTCTTGTTTCCAGATGGCGATTACTACCAGCGAAAAGGGGGGGGGGGGGGCAGAGGGGGGCGCAACGGCTGCCCCCCCCCCCCCTCCCGAAGGGGAACCCTGCGCACACCTACGGTGATAAGACTACCGGACTAAGAGAGCTACCAAGATTCTGTTAACCTTGTACGGTTTAAGTATTTAAGGATTAGATCAACTCTAGAGCTCGACTAAATTGAACAGTAAGAACTGTTCACGGTAATTCTAATTCCCCGCATTAGTTCTACGAAAGAAAGGGGGCTGATACTGTGATACTGTTTCGTGGGTCTACATTGCGCCATTTTTGCACATTGAGCAGAGACCTGAGGCTGACAGAGCGTGAAACTTGAGCTCGTTGACAGCGCATAATTGGAACTCCCGTGCAGTAGTCCAAGACGGAAGGGAGCGGACACAGACAGCGCTAACCCAGAACGCCTAACTCAGTGGATCGTGTGTCCGCACTCCCGTTCATCTCGCATTTCCTCGCAGTATGCCTAATCATGCTTCGACGTTGCCAAAAATTCAAACTCCCCATAAAACGATCTACTGAGATTGCTAAGTCCGTTCGCATAATTAGAGTCTTCTATGCCGACGTAAGCTGCATAATCAAGATAGTTTCCAAGTTGCTCCAAGTCGAGTATGTGTTGACCTATTCGAAAGGTTAACGCGCAATGGTGTTTTACAAGCATGAGATAACAGGAGAGCCGGGGCTATGGAGATATAAAGAGGCTCCACATATCCGTGTGCGCATTGCTTATTCGACACGAGAGCGCCGGAGGTGCGTGTAAGTTTTCATTTCAGCGGTTATTTCTATACGCTGTATAATGTCGCCGTTCTACTTATTAATCATGAATGGCAGCCATAGGATGGCGAATGCCCCATTGCTGTGGTAATTAAACGAAACACAAGGGAGACAGGAAATGATAGGCCAGGTTGCGACGCAAGGGAAATGTGGGGAGCTAAAGGGGTGCTGGTGTGCATATTCTGTGTGTCGCAATTCGCGGTCGTAACAAATGACCGGGCGACGAAGGCCGCCTTCCCGTGCAATACACCAGAACGAGATCAGTTGGGCGGAATAGCGCGCACGCGTCGACATGCAAAGATCGCCACTGGGAAAACAGATCTCACGGTGCATGGGTGACGGGGGAGAGGTGGCCGCCTGTGACGGCGAGGAAGAAACGAAAAAAGCTTCGCTGAGCCGCTACTTCTATACGGCAGCGTTGAGACAGGGCCGCCGTAGATCAGAGTCGGGCCCGATGTCACCACTCTCGCGGATTATGCGCGTTAAAGGCGCCGAAGCAGTCAGTGCCGAGCCACCATCCTACGATGCGGCACGCTCTTCGCGCGTGGATGTTGCTCGCCGTCCCAGGCTGTGCTGCGTCGTCAGCAGTTAGATCGGGTCGCTGCCTCGCGTGGGTGCCATTGAGATGCCGCTGCATACTTGCATAGATTGCGCGCCCGGCGACGCAATGCGCTTCCATCCCCTATGTCTTCCTCCTGGTTTGCGGGTCAGGAAACCTCTGTCACATCTTCCTTTCGCCGTGACGAAACCCCTTTTCCCCGCGACAGCCCGTCGCTTGTGCCGCGGCGAGGAAGAAAGCGGGGGCCAGAATAATAGGTCAGTGCGGTCGACCGCTGTTTAGTGGCGCTCATCGCTTACCAACATGAATAGGGTTAAACACGATTGTCATCCACGCGTTATGAGAGCAGAGGCGCGAATTCTGACTAGTTGTAGTGTAGCCCTTCTACGACAGAGGGAGAGAAACGGTGCATTATAAAATGAACGCGATAGCGTTGAACGATAGAGTGACTGAGAGTGAAGCAGGCTGTCGTTGTTTCTCGCTCAGTTACGGATACGCTGCACCGTGCTCGCATTTGGGTTGCAGAAATAAGCGTATTTTCTTCCTCACAACCACAACCAACAACAACAGCTACGTATGACAGTGCAATTCGTCGTACTATATATATACTTCAGAAGGCGGAACTAAGAAGAACTGGGAAATGCTTTTACAGAAAAGATTGATTCAGTCGAGAAACTTAGCTAGTTATAATGTGCAAACTGCGACGTAACAAAGCACAGGGCCCTGTCGCGTGATGTCGAGATAGGCATGTACGGGTGACCAAATCGTTAGCGACACCCAAACTGCTAGCTACACCTGGAAGCTCACCTAATACTCTTTTTCAGCGTAAATTTTATGCCACTTAATATTTGTGCCACACATTTTAGTATATAGGACACATCTGTGTTCGTATGTTATGTCTGATAATTGCATTCTGAAGCCCTAGCTGATTGCTTTGAGCATTCGCCGAAATTGTTGTTGCGATATTGTTATCTATCGGCCGCTTCGAAGAAAATCAACGGAACCTCTTTGACTGGGAATTATCCAAGATATGTACGTATAGCTCATGTATTGTACTTCATCGCCTTGTTTCTGCTCGCACTGCGTGTCTGATCCCAGTATGCTCATTACGAGTGAATGGATTCTAATGCATGCCACACACTTACGCGTCCTTATCGCGCCGCACCTGTCGGCTGCTTCTAAGCATGCACGCACACACACATTTGGCCTAAAGTGTGGGTTCTACCCCTGCATTGCGAAAAGGGTCAACACCAGGCCGCAGGTCCAACCGGTATTGACCCCTCTGGGTGGAAGGTCTGCTTTACCTCAGCCAATTGTCCAGCTGGTATCGCACTATATCTGTATATCTGGGATTCGGCAATATGTCTTTTTTGTTGGTTTTTTTTTAGCCAGGGCAACGACGGATGAAATTTTAGGAATAACTCCCCCAAAAGCGCTACGCATTAGTAACAATTACGTCACGACCCGAATTACGTCACCTTTTTTTTTTTTTTCAAACAGCACCTGTCACAAAAATTGATAGGTTGGTGGATTTCATTCATGTCCTATACTGCTTCCCGAAACCTACGGCTGTATGACACGGTGAGATGGCTAAAATTTAAAGCAGCGCAAAAGACAGAAACACGAGAGAAAGAACACCACATGACAAGGCGCTGACCTGTACTGTGGTCTTTTTTATGCTGTACTTTCGCCTTTTGCGATGATTTAAATACAATACCTAAGAGAATAATATGCCGCGTTCAACATTGTATAATTGTGCAGCTTTCAAACGTGCACGCCTCTACGATTTCGTCCCAAAACGGGCTCAGACAAACTCTTTCGAGGTGTACATTAGGACTTCCTGCGTTGCAGGGGACTCCCTGCCGAGCTCGTAATCACTTCGAAAGTGTTCAATAGTGGAACCTTCGTTGGGTGGATTTACGAGAATAACCAAAGTGCTTCCCTGCACACTGCCTGCGTGCCTCGGGTGTAAACTCGGCCTCCGCTGGCATCAAAAAAAGTACTTAACAGAGAAGGCAGCGCCTTTTATATGTAAATCGTTCTTGGCACGCCCCCCCTTCAGTGAATGTGCGTCACAGTTCATTCTTTAAAGAACCGTTCCCACCTGCTGCCGGCAAGGATCGAAGTAAGCGGCTTTCGCTCGAACGATCCAAGTAACAAGGCACGCCCGTTTCAGGGCTCGCTGAAGCCTGTAGCTACGTTGTAGAGAGTGGGAGGGAGAGGGAGGGGAGGAGGAAGCTTTAATGGTAGAGAGGGTTCGGCCTAGAAGTGCCTCTGGCCTTGCTACTTTCCACATCGGTAGGCGCAGCACGCTCAGACACCGGTGCTATCTTGTGCAGTGATCCTACGTCAGCGACGCGCTTATTGCGCTGCGCATCTGCTTTATTTTGGGAATTGCGCTAATGATGCCGGAAACGCAGTGCTAACAGTGCCGGGAGCCATATCAGACGAACTAAATCAGGGTTAGGCCTTAATGAGAGGCGATGAACTGTCTGAAAGCAGTTACTGATCCCCCCTCTAATGTTGAGCGATTACCGGAGCTTTCTTACCAGGCGGTTTTCATAGACACTCCGGATAACGAATGAATAATTGAATCTAGTTTGACGCTACTCAACGTAAATATTCATAACAATCAAGGCGTGCGGCATGGCTTCGTTAACGTTAGCTCTTGCTGAAGGAAACTGCAGGAGTGATTCAAGTAATTTGAGCAGTTTAGGATCGCTGGGCGATTTCATCGACGTGATGACGTAGTTCTTAGGGTCCCAAAAATGTAGTGTGAAGTATATGGCCTATCCTCTAACCTATAAGAGGTCTGTTTCCTTGGACACTAGATATTTTCGTTGTATTAATTTTTATGTAAAGATATGTTCCGAATTTCACTCACCATTCAAGTTACGTGACGCTATCTTGACAAATTGTTTTAATTAAATTGGATTCATTGCTCATACAACTAATATGATAGTTACACATAAACAATATTGTGGCTGCATTTTTAATGAATGCCCCTAAGTACTACGCTCATGCAATAAACAAAGCCCTTGACAGTTAATCAGACGAATGTGTTGATCGTGCGCGTTAAAGCGTTACAATTACTTCGTTCAGTACTTCGAGAAAAGATTTTGCTGCACAACAAAAGCACCACTGAAAGGGGTGGAACGTACAACTTTCTAGCGTTCTGCAGACGGCCCTAACTGGCTAATTGAAGAGAGAAGAAGTAATTAGTTTTAAAAAGAAGCAAGTAACTTTCCATGTAATGAGGCGCAAAAACTAAAGGTGCAGCTTGCAGAGAGAGGTAGCGCCTGTGAATTTTTCAGTGCAGGCAGTCGCAGAGAGTAACTAAGTTTCAGCGTATTAAAGTCGCGCGTTGTGCGCTCTACAAGTGGAAGCTCCCGAAAGAATAAAAAATAAAGGCAGACGCAAAAGCGACGGTGTCAGCTTGACAATACTGGCACTCAGAAGCACGCTCGGGCATGCATTCCCGATGGCACGCAAATTCCTGAGCACTAGCAAAGGTACACGGCACCAAACAATGCGAAAGAAGCGAGAACGAAGTGTCTTTCGCATACGTCCAGGTTGTAAATATTAAACACCAGAGGCAGCGTGCTCTGGAAGAGCGGAAACTATAGTGTCAATGTGCAAACAGAAAGCAGTAAGCAACGTTTTTGTCCACCTTCTTTTAGAGAATGACTTGCATAATGGGGTTATGCAGAAAAAGAAAACTAGATCGACAAACAAAGCAAAGTGATGTCATAAGCAAAACTTATGTGGACACCTCTGGCTTTCTTTCTTGCACAAAAAAAAAAAGCCAAGAGCCAAAAAGAAAAAGCCAGGAGCATCTACCCTAATGGGAAAATGGGGTCAATAAGTGTGCGTGCCTGACGAACTACTTTTAATTCTTTCTTTCTTTCTTTCTTTCTTTCTTTCTTTCTTTCTTTCTTTCTTTCTTTCTTTCTTTCTTTCTTCTTTCTTTCTTCTTTCTTTCTTTCTTTCTTTCTTTCTTTCTTTCTTCCTTCTTTCTTTCCTTCTTTCCTTCTTTCTTTCTTTCTTTCTTTCTTTCTTTCCTTCTTCCTTTCTTTCATTCATTCATTCATTCATTCATTCATTCTCTCTATCTATCGCACCGCGCAATGCTCCTTCCTAACTGTTTCCTTCTTCCACGCCGGGAATTGGAGCGCCATACACGTGCTTAGCAGTGCAACGCTTGCGTTGCAACAGCAAAAGAACGACGGTCATGCGTTCATGTTCAAGCAACAGTGCAATGCGGCAACCTGAAATGTCAAGTCATCTCGATAACTCGATAAGAGATCAGATTGCCTTATCGGAAGCGCCCGATCGCCGACAAGCACGTGATCAAAAGAGCATCAATTATTAAATAAAGGGCAATACGAATATACATGTGACCGGCGCGCCTTGGAGGGCCTGATTTGTATACACCTGCATTTCTGTACGCTTTTTTTTTTGTTTTTGTGCAGTCAGACCTAAAACGCCAATTCATGAGGCAATACAAGCGTTGCTTAAAAAAAACGAAAAAAAAATGCTGCCGGCTAAGAGACACTTATTGTTTCGGAATACAGTTTCAGTAGAATCAACTACCCGAACTGCGACAAAAAAAAAAAGGATGTTTTCCCATAAGTTGGCGCGTGCAATTAAAGGAAAAAGTGAACAACGTTGAAAGAAGGAAGACGTCAAGGAGATTTCATTTTTGTGAGTGCTCGAATGTTGATAGGCTGCTGCAGTATAAATAAGCGCCATCCGCCTTTGTTCGGGTCAGCACGTGCGCGGTTTTGCAGTGGCCAATTGCTTTAAGCGGATAGAAGTGGTCTGCTCTCCGAGTGTAAGTATAGAGCCACCTCCGCTGATTCCTTGTTCAGTGGAACGTCAAACAGAATCGATGAGAGGACCAACTCAAGATCGAAATGGGCGAGGAGAGCGTATAGTCTAAATCGGATTACGTGCTGATTGTTGGAGCACCCCGTTTGAGCGCTGCTCAAAGTTCACTCTATTTCGAACATGCCCGCTCGAGAACGTGAAAAATAAAACACCCGGAGCGATTTCTTTTTTTTTTTTTTCACGTCATCTTGCGACACATTATTGTAGAGCCCTTTTGCAATAAGCCCCTCACTAAGGGAAAAGCAGAGCTGAAAAGGCAACTCAAATTCCCGGGATCGTCGTCATCGTTGAAGCCGGAAAATCAAGAGACAAATCCTCTAGTAAGATGCGGAGGCACGCTGCGTGCAATCATGAGCACTGCTCCTGCACTTCGCTCCGTTTACAGATGTGCACAAGGGGAGGGGGGGGCAGGGGGGGGGCAGCCGCCCCCCTAATCACCTAAGTGGGGGGGGGGGGCGTAAAATCTGCCCCGTACATTGAATCTTCTAGTCACCTGAGGGGGTGGGGTCGGGGGGACACGATTGACTTAGCAGGGGGGGGGGGGCGCTGCGATGAACCTTCCCCCCCCCTGATGAACCGTGCCCCCCCCTGAACCTACGCCTATGCAGATCCCTTTCACCTCGCGTCCGTTATGGCTGTTCAGCAATGCTTAAAAATCGCAAAAACACATTCTCGTAGACTCAGACGTTACATCGGCTTGCAAGATGCATCTTTGCTCAAGCCACATGACTGCCCGTATACGAAGTGAACCTCCGAATGTAGTCAAGTTCAAAAGGACGTGAGACTGCGTGAGTTGGTTAAAGTTCATATTTAAAGCAGCACAAAAAGGCGGATGCAGAAGAAAGAGAAGGCCACAGGACAAGGCGCTGTCCTTGTCCCGTGGTCTTTGTCTTTGCTCTTGTCTGTTGAACTGCTTTAAATATGAATAGTCAACTTGTCTGTCATGATTTACCTCGTAGGTATTCGAATGGACCAGTTGTCTTCTATTATAAACGAGCTAACATTCCATTGACAATTTGACAGAAGCTAACATTACAAATTACGATTACAAATTACGATGGTCTAGGGGTTAATGTGCTCGACTGCTGACCCGAAGGTCGCGGGATCCAATCCCGGCCGCGGCGGCCGCATTTTCGATGGAAGCGAAAATGCTTGAGGATCGTGTACCTAGATTTATGTGCACATTAAAGAACACCAGGTGGTTCAAGTTTGCGGAGCCTTCCACTACGGCGTCTCTCATAATCATATCGTGGTTTGGGGACGTTAAACCCCTACAATTATTATTACCGTTACAAATTCATACGCTACAAGACTGTCTCGTTTACGATGTCGTGCGGTTGAGTGGCAATGTGAAATTGGTGGTTATTTGGTGTTTTTTTGATGCATTCTCTTGCCCCAGCCGTAGCACTCGAGGCTACCTATGCCATCAACATTTTCTTCGAATACAAATAAAGTAAATTCACAAATGGATCACCATTTAAATTTTCGATATGCCTCAAACTTCTATCTATCGTTGTGGTTTACTTAGTTTCAGGTTCCACGCACGCTTATACTCTATATCTCTTTTATTTTGTAATTTACTTACGTTGGTAATAATAGTGCGTCCCTCCATTCCTCATGAGACGGCCTGATCGTTATCTTTTGTTTTCGACCGGAGCAATTTTCTGCGTGGACGACAATGACTTCGTGGACCAGTGAGTTAGCCTTGGAAAGACAAGCTGATCTAAGCAAGTGATAAGCAGTCGGCTTTTGATAATTCGACCTTATTTTCCGGCATGATAAAAAAATGAAGGTTGATTGGATTCTGTTCCGTTTCTACGAAGTCGCCTCGTTTTTCTTCTTTGGCCGCGCAGTGAATACCTCATTTTGTGCACCCATGATTACTGCACAGCTTCATACATTGTAATAGCCTGGTAAAGTCTGGTGGGATCACGAAAGATTTTGTAGATGGGGTATTGAAAGCACATAGAAGACAATTCTTAGGGGCTCTGATAATGAGCACGTTATCGATCGTTTTACTTGCGAAAGCATGATGAATTCCGGTAATTGCACGAAGGAAAAGAAAAGCCAGGAGGGGTTCCGACCAGTAGGAGTTAACTCATTCCGCATTGATACGCACAAAACAAGCCGACGAAAAAAACAACTCTGCATTACCTGAAGCTCATCAGTATCTTTCATGTTAATCACGTACTGACAGGCTAGCATTTTCTCATGTTAGACTGAAGATATCTCAACCGGGAATACAAAAGAACGCGACACTTCCTACACAGGATAAAACGTGCGTCTAGCACAGAATGTTCCTGCGGCCACCCTGATGAAGATGTACATCATCTACTTATCGAGTGCAAAAAATATGAACCACAACGAAAAGTATTACGAGCAAGTCTGCTACTTTTAGATAGAAGGCCTTTCACATTGAACAAAATACTATGTCCATGGCCAACGGCAAGTCTTCAGAAAAGAGCGCTCGTCGCCTTCAAGAAGTTTCTTGAAGAATCTAATATTTTATGGAAATATTGACCTACTGCACATGATGTCGACTTCCCCTTCATACTGAAGGAATTGTGTTATGTTTGTGATATTGCGTTTGATTTTATGTGTAATCATTTGTGTCATTGAGTTTTCCTGTGTATGTCAAGCAATACAGAATATTTGAGTCTGAATGTATACATGTGAACTGACTTTTCCCATTTGAACTTGTTATACAACACTTGTGTACATATGAACCTATTAGACGTATATGAACTGCCATGTGATGTTCGGCTGTGCGTATTTTCCTATGTGTTCTACTGTACTGTATTTTGTGCCTTATTATTTTGTTACTACATATTTTGTCTTTAAGCGAGAAGGAGTAGCCGGTGCCACTATAATGGCACCAACCTCTCCTACTTCATCATTTCAATAAAAAAAACGTGGTACAGGACGTAATTGTTGCACTTTATAAGACACCGCACAATCAAAAGGCACCAGCATGCAGTTCTCCAACACTGTACAAAGATAACGCACCAGTGAGTACATCTAAGTTTGTTATCTTGCAATTTCTCTGCTACGATGCAGTTTTATAGCTCCTAAATGGAAGAGGCAATGACTGTCTGAAATGAAAAAAAGAGACACGAGTTTATTTATCGCCAGGGTAGCGTGGGCTTAACATATAGTTGGCCTTCGCTCAAAATTTAGCTGCAGTATTCGAAATTTGTCCCGTGGAATGAAATTTTGCGAGTGTAATAAATTCAGCGTTCCGGGATAATATGAGGCTATGACGCCATAATATTTTCAACTGTTACGATTGTTAATATTTCTCACTTCGTCTATAACAGCGGACTGCCAGATAAGCAATACCACAAAGCTCAGTAGGAGTTGAATCACGATCCGTTTATATGACATATTGAAGTTTGAAATGCAGTTGCAAGACACTTGTGCACAGCAAATTGGCAAAAAAAAAATGACCACGTCACTGTAATATACCTACTTTTTTCTTATCGATATGACGGACACTGCCTTGAGCAGGGTTTGCGATTGTGATGAGACCACTGAACCTGTTGTGAAATACTGCGGTTCTCTTGAAAATAAAAGACAAGTATTGTATGCCACTTTAAAGTGGACTGGAAGCAGCGCGTTTTCTGAAAAAAATAAATGCTGCGACTATGTACTGGACTGCCATCTGTGCTGCTGGCCATAAGACACGCGCTGCATTTTCTCAAGACATGTGAGCACTGCGGCCATTTACTAAACGCACAATGAACACTTTTATGTGCCCACGCGCATAACGTTTCCTCCCATTCCTTTTTTGTAGCGTTAGCTACACTGGCCTAGCCGAGCCAGTTTCGCGCGTCTCCTCGAGAGCCGTGCTGCGCATGCGCGAGGATCAGTGATGTTATGCAGCTGGCGCACCGGAGCCGGCACCTCCCGCCATGGAGGAAGGAATACTAAGGAGAGGCCCTGACGTCACATTCGTGAAGCCTCCACATCGCAAACACCCGCATCGCCTCCTAGCGAAGGTGCAGCGAAACATTTCGCGATTTCCGTCGGGACGTTTGCAAGCGCATGCGCGCATCGCGAAACTTTGCAGCCTTTTTTTGTTTGTTTGTTTTTCGCCGTGCAAGCGGTGTAGTCGATTCACGCATGCTGCTCTTTGTGTTGTGTGTGTTCTTTAGGAAAGCCAGCTGTTGCGTATACCCGGTGCAAATCGCGTGCACTGCGGACAGTACCGGGTGTCACTTTTCATGTGTACGTATACGTTCGCTTCATTGCTGATCACTAAGGCATGGTATTTGCGTGCGAAGCTCTCGGATGTGCGCTCTGTTGCCTGTTACTCATTCTATCAACTCAGAACTCATGTGAACTTTTGTTTGTGGCGTCTGACGCGCCGTACATAACATGCGCTGAAGGCATAGGCTGTGTTGTTCAACGAAAGGGCAATAAACAATTGTTATTATCGGACTACGTGATGTATGTATTGTTCGGTGTGCGCTCGCTGCGTGCTTGTGTTGTGTGCGCACTGGAATTACAAACTTTACGTGCACGATCGCCTATACAATACAGCGGTGTCCTCTTTCGACGTGAAGACTATAGGTTAGCGTTGCTCTGAATAGCTCCTGCGCTCATTCCATATACACGAGAAAGAACCGCTAATCGGGCAATAGATCGGGAAATCGGGCTACGAGAAAGGAAAAGAAAGATCTAACGTCCAGCAGAACGCGTAGGTCACTGCTAGGTGAGGTCGCATACGGTGATGGAGGGGCTGAGTGTTTTTGATTACGACACGTACCGGTACTTTCTGTACTGTTGCACAAAAACGCTCCACGAAGAATTTCAGCACGCAGTGCTCGGGCCTGCCACGCACGAACAGCCTGGTAAGCGTCTGCTTGCAACGTTTTACTACGTGCGAACCGCACAATACGCGCTAAGTTTACGCCGGGACTACAAATCTGAGCAGAAGCGAACCACCGCGGAGAGCACGCCGCGGGGCGTCTGCTGTTTTGTTTGCCCCATACCGGTTTGTTTGCCCCATAAATCTGACGTCACTTCCGCCACACTTTTCGCAATGCATTGGGATACGATAGGGCCTCTCCTGAGTTTTCCTTCCTCCATGCCTCCCGCGCACTCCGCCGCCGCCGGTCTGCGCATTCCAGAGACAGTGACGTCGTAGCCGTGGCAGACGCACTGGCGCCGGCGCGCGCGCAGCTATTCGCCTTCGCTGTGCAGTCGCCGTCTGACACTGCGCTGGAGCCGCTTGATAGCGCCTTTGACTGGCGTTTGCTAGTGTGGTATTCGCAATGCCCACGAACTATAGGTGGCGCGCCGTGCTTTTCAAGATGGCGCCAGGAGGAGGGTCAACCCGTTTGTTAGCATAGGGACAGATAGGACGTGCGGATGTACGGCCCATGCCACTTTCACCGGATGAAGTCATGAGCTGTGCTGAAATGGATATGAGACTAAAATACTTTGCCAAACCATGGAAAGTGCAAGGAATCGCCACCTAATTATTTGCTGCGGTGTGAAAGATTATATTTCAGCTCCGTTACCATGCATAACGATGCTTCGCGAAATCCTGTGGGTGCCACATAAAACTGCATGATCTAGAATTGACGTATGAGCTGAACGGCACTCCGAGGTATAGTACGTACCGAGCCTGCCTGACGGATTTGCGGCAGTAGTAGGCCGCCAGCGAGTAGCTCCATCGCTGCTGCACGGGACCACACGTTTAATGCGGTGATGGTTTGCAAACATAATACGCCGTCGTCATTACTTGCGCAGTCGAGAACACGGAGTTACGTCTTCAACGGAACACAAGCATTTGACATACCATTCAGTAGCGCTTGTGTCACAGCCATGCTGAGACTCTAGCCGTGTGCAATTCACTTCACTCGCATGTTGCAGGTTCGATCAGCACGATCGAAACATGAATATCGAAAAGAGCGCACACGTATGCTTTTCGCAACGTCGAAGAAGTTAGCCGAGAGGCGTGGATTGTGGCCGTGAATGCACGTTCCATGGCTCAAACCATTTCGCTTCGCTGCTCGAGCTCGAGCGTGTTGGTGGCATGCGGCGCTCCATAATATCCACAATAATTGTGATACATGCAATGCACAAGAGGAACTATGGTTTTATTTTGATCTCGCTCAAGGATATTATACACTAAATAGAACCAAAGTGACTTACGAGCGTGAAAGAACATTAACGCACGAGGGGACGTGAAGTGCAACTCGCTCCTCGTGAGTTAGCAGTTGTGGTTCATCGTCGCTGTCACTCTCGGTGATTTCACAGTCTTCTACGTCCAGTGAAGAATCCTCGTCGTCAATATGGTTTCCTTCAACATCACTGCTGAAAGCAATCTGAAGAATTTCCTCCGCCGAACGACTTCTACCACTCCGCGTCACCACGTTTACAATTACAGAGACATCTGGGCGCGAACATTTGGTCTCAAACCGGTCAACAAGCAAATGGCTTGCAGTGTGCTGCCACCTATCAACAAACGTACAAAAACAAGCGGCGCAGCGGTGACTATGAAACCCAACACTACCAACACACTGGCGAAGGACAGCGTGGATGGAAAGCGTTCGCTCCACGAAAGGCGTCGAGCAGACGCGTCCTCGAATGATAGAAACGTCGCTCGCACGATTCGTAACAGCGCTTTGCTGACAAAGGATAGAGGTTCTTTTTTAATGTGTTGCCAACTTGAGATCGCTCAGTTATACAAGAGCACATAGCGAGCCCGCGCGACCGCCCGCGTACAGTGTTATGGGACTCAAGCACTACAAGAAACACTGATCAATGCTATATGCAAGTAAAAGAGGGTGAGCTTCAACTGAATATGTCAGACGATAACATTGAACTAACCTACGTGGCTACAGAAAGCCTCGCGAAGCTGATAGTACGTGTACGCTCTGGGCTAGCATTCAAAGCGCGAGTTGCCACTTATTTTAACGAAAACTTCGCGTCTCGCAAGAACGAATCAGATTTCTCGTGTCATGGAGGGCCCGGTTTGTTCACTGATGCAGGGAACATGCAAAGTCGTAGTGTTCCTTTCTTTCCAACGCGTTAACACTGAGGCTAGCACAGCCGAACAAGCCAGCGACTGCGTAGTGCTGCCATTTTGTCGTCTACTAACCCTCCTCGAGAGGACGCTCCTGAATTCCGCTTGGCGGCGCGACACAGTCTATGGGCATTGCGAATAGCCATGGAGTAAGAGAGCGCAAATTCTGCTCAACGGCGCAGAAGAGCGGGGAAGCTTAACACACCGGATCCCGAAGTAGTTGCCTGGCAATTAGCAGTTGAGCGTAGGAAGAATGAACAGAAGAAGGCTAAACGTGCTGCGGATACACGAAAAGCTAATAATCAGCTGAACCTTTGCTAACGCTACGTATATCCTGACGTAGCCGAGCTAAGCCACTGCAACATCTTTTTTCTCTTTTTCCGCGAGCTTCTCCCTACCTCAGTGTGGGGTAGCAAACCATGTGCAATGTGATCAGCCTCCATGTCGTACCTTTGCCCTCTCTCTCCGCATGCCGAGAAGGCAAGAACCTCTTGGGGATTGAGACACCTATACTTCAAGGAAGTAGGCTATCCTTCGTCCTTACATACGTGATCGAGCAAGAGCCTTCATATAATTAGTTCATGCTCCACTCTTCTCTTTGAGAGAAAGCTTAAGCCTCATCGAGCCCTATCACCGGCAGTAACCTCCTCAGAAAAAGAAGAAGATGAAGTTGCAGTTGCTTGCAACTCTGCAAAGCAGCTTACTCGAAAAGTAGCCTATAGAAAACAATGGGGCCATTTCAAGCAGACGGCCTTCGCGGAAACAATGCACGAAGCTCGGCACTTTTGCGCCATTGTTCGTAGAGCCCGGCGTTGTCGTCACTCTGGACTTCTCCGTTAGTACTTCGGAAGCGCATCTCCTGTCGAGAAAAAAAAATAACGCCAAAGAGAGAGAGAATGAAAGGAGCAGGCAAAGGGTCCCACCAGCCATGGCTGCCGAGCTAATAAACGAGCCGGCACGCTATCTCCTCCCACCCAGCAAGCACCTACACTCAATTAACTCGACTGAGAAGCCAGGGAAAGGCGCGAGCGCCATAGTCTAAGGGGAAAGAGGCCAGAAGGTCGAAAGGCAGCGAGGCTTGGCGCTTGAGGCACAAAGGCTTCCCTCAGGCCACGCCGAACAAAAACGGCCACGGGGAAAAAGGGGTTGCATCGCAGCATCTGCCAGTTGGAATCGCCCCCAAAGAACCCGGACTTCTTTATCTGTAATGGAAATGTAATAGGCAGGAAACTGCTTGCCAGCCGTCAACCTTTTACGCCTCAACCCGGGGGAAACTGAAGGCTGTGCCAATCCGGGAGGATCCCTTCTAAGTTGTCTTTTTTTTTTCTGTGACGTAACCGGGTATTCTTTGTCGGTAAAGCGAGAAAAAGTTCATCGGATAGTCACGCCCGGCGCTACTGAAATAATTCCTGGTTAGTCTTTCAGGATACGAGCACGCAAATATTCTGGACGGGTTGGCCTGGCATTCAGCTTGCCGCAGCGAGACTTTTTCAGCATCGTGGAGTGGCAGGAAATAGAGAATTGAAATCTTCTAGCTGTTTGGGGTCACTGTTAATCAGGTGCTGCGGCACAGTATATGCAACCACAGTTCTTTGCTTGAGGCTATGGGAGCTTCATCAAAATAGCACAATACACGGAAACTTTGAAAGCTTTCTGGTGGCCTAAATGAATTATACATGATGACTCGCGTTTTACTAGATATATATTTTTTAATTTTTATAATCTATGTCCGAAGAATTAAAGCGATTTTCTTGTCGTCTCCGCTTGTTATGTATATAAGTTACATATGCACTAAGGGAAAACGGTTATTCATGCTTGCTATTTTGTGACTGCACGTACTATTTGTGTGTATATGGTGTATATGTGATCATTGTAGATACCATAGTCATCCCCCGACACCTGGAGTAGCAAGCCAGGCGACAAACCAGGCTAACCTCTGCGGGAATTTCATTAAAGAATATTATCTCTCTCTCTCTCTCATCATCGTTACATTGTAAAATCAAAAATGAATTATTACACAGATGAGAAAATATATACCAACGTCAGAAACCACTGTTCACGCGCAGTGATTTTAAGTGACGCTGATAAAATACAGAAGAGGTATATTGAAAGAACCGCATTTTATTGCGTGCTTGCGTTGAATTGGATGCACTGAATCATCTAGTCCTAACCTTAAAATAAATAAATAAATAAATAAATAAATAAATAAATAAATAAATAAACAAACAAACAGATAAATAAATAAATAAATAAATAAATAAATAAATAAATAAATAAATAAATAAATAAATAAATAAAGTTTGAGCCAGCAAAAGGGGCCGTTGTTGTTTTCGGTATAGCTTATTGGGAATATGGAATAAAAATGCGTTAAAAAGGCATGTGAAGGTGACAACTTCATTCTTGTAAAAACAATTTATAGTACTTTGATTATCTCGTGTTGCAGGATGCATTATAGATTATTGCTTGCTAATCTACAGCTTAGCATTGAGCTCGAATGATGGAGAATCAACACGCCATTGGAAGAAATGCATAATTCGCAGGCAGAAAAAATCACGCAAAAAATCTAGCAGCATAAGCTCGGCTCCGGAATTACCTACTTTAAAGTTGAGACGATGAAGTATCGCTTCAACAATGCGTAGCCAAGCCGCGCCGCCGTTCTCACCAGAGCCAAAAAAAAAAAAAAAGAAAGTGTACATTCGGCTGTGCCTTAACACCTCTCACATCCATCAGAGACTCGATCGATCATACAGGCTGTCACTCATCTGTCAGAACTCTGATTTGATCACTTAAGCGGGCGCTTGCACGCGCGGAGAACGTCTCTGTCAAGCATTCACCGGCATGCCATTTAGGAATGTCGTGAGAAGCTGGCCGGTAATGACGCGATTGAAGAGGGGCGAGATAAGAGGGGAGAGAGGGGGGGGGGGGAGGGAAAAGAGTCGGAGACTAGAAAGTCCGCTGCGGATGGCACCGGCGTAGTAGCAGTTATGTGCTGTATATGTTACAGGCTGTCGCGCAGCATGATAGCCTACAGAAATAGCTGCTGTGAGCTGGGAAGCCAAGTTGTATGGCCTCAAATATCAGGTACTCGCTAAGCGGTAAATGGGTTGCAGTAGGAAGTCAATACGCTAGGAACGTACTCCTAACTTTCCCAGCATCCTTAACGTTGTTGGTGCATGCAGCGTTGTCACGTGAGAAGATGGGAACCGAGCGGCCCAATATTTGGTTCGCTATAAGTAAGCCGCCGTGTTTTCGGATTAATCGGAAAAATATCCGATAAACACTTGCCGGTAAAATTTTTGACAATTCGGATTTATCCGATAAACTCCGATATTGAGGGCTGTTTAACCCTCTTCCGTTCTTTATCCAGTGGACATGTTCTGAGCGGTCCTAAAACATCCGTAGGCTTGGCCGAAATAAACATCACCTCACTCAACAGTATTCGCCGCGAGATCGGGCTACAGGTGGCAGCACCGTCGCCGCGCAAGTGTGGATAGGCGGTTGTCGGCGCGTACAGAAACGCACACAACAGCGCTTCGTTGTGAGCGATCTGACCCGATTTCCTGCAAACAAAATGCGTTGACTACAGCTTTCTGCTAATATGTGCGCTCTTCATTCCCGAATTAATGCACGAAGCGCGCCGGACGTTACTATCACTTGTGAAAGAAGCGCGTACTGCCAACGAACAGGTTGCTCGCCTTCGGCAACAGTCGGCGTTTTCGCAATGGATGGTGTTTTCTCATTTTATTTGTACATGTTTAGCTTGTATTCCACCTACTATACACAGTGCTGTAGCGCGACTGAATTAATTATTTACTTCTTGTTCATCTGGATATGCCCAACAAAAACAAAGCCCGTATTCCTTCACGATGAGTTCAAATAGCAGTTTGTGCCCATCGTGCTCAAATATTCATCCGCATTTCTTATTCAGTTCTCCATGAAATGTAGGACAGTTGATAGGTTTACTGAGGAAAGCTGCGTGGCTAACAGCGCTTTAGCGCTACGGAGACGTTTAACACGCACACGCTTGTTTTTATCCCAGTAACAGTACGCAAAGGTAAGTGTACAGCGCGAAACTTTATTCAATATATTACTTGCACGACAGTAATGGAAAAAAGACCCGGTTATTTCACGGGACCAAAGTAAGTTTTTTCATGCGAATAATGCCCGCTGCCTTCTGTCAATCTATAACAACGCAACACAAACGCTCAAGATAATGTAAAGAAAAAAAAAAGATGTGGCTTCGCGTGAAATTACTACGACATGAATCTAAAGTACGCCGTTTAGATTAATTTTGACCATCAGGGCTCTTTAACGCGTACCTTAATTTAAGTACACGAGTGTTTTCGTATAAATTTCGCCACAAGTTAAAATTGCGCAAGGCAACTCAGTTTTGTGGTTTCCGTGTCATTACATTTTCTGTTCTTTTTAGCGGACAATTTAAGTACCGAAGTGTGAGACGTGACTTGAGAGAAATGTTTCTCTGTAGTGGGACCAGGACCGTACACAACTAAAGCTCGTCGCGTAACCTATAAACGAGAGTCCGAAGTTATACACCTAACCACATCGCGCAAGTGCATGAGAGCCTTTTTTTTACCACCGAGCCGTTAAAAGGCTATATTCACATGAGATTTAATACTTCTCATCTTTAGGACAACGCCAAGTGCACTTGGCAATGCGCTTGGACCACAGAGCGGTACCTACACTGATATGACTCTCGTGAATGGAGGATACGACGACCACACACAGCACTCTCGGCAAGTGCACTCACTGATCTTATTACAGTACATATACAGCCGATCAAGGCCAAATGCTCCTTTACGTCGTATTAGGCATCCGTACGAGCGGTTAAAGTAGCACTAACGCAATGGAACAAACCGCCTTTTGAGGACCTGCATGACGTACGCGCGCATGCAAACACAACGTGGCTAGCAGACGACGCATGGAGCAATCCACACTAGGCGCGGTTCAGCCAGAAGCCGCCAGGCGGCGACTCCGCTCGATCTCGCGGCCAATAGCGCAGAGCGCACCCGTCGCACATAACAGAGGGCTTGTTGCACACGGAGCCAAAGACGTTAACGTATGTGTATACACCGGGAGCGCGAGACATCTTGATGTACGGCCCCTTGTCGGCACTGGGGCGCGCCAGACGACATCGAATATACGGACCTTGTAAAGTATGCTGGCGTCTACTACAAGAAGCTTTAAGGTTGTAATATGCACAAACGTAGGTGTATTGTTTTCAAGTATGTGTGTTTGTGTGTATATGTGTTTGTGCGTTCAGACCTTCAAGGCAACTAAAATACGCTTCATGTGTTTTGGATGTTTCCGCGTTGCGATATAATTTCACCTAAGGTATTGAAATAGTGAGAATAATGCGAAATCAAACTTCGAATTTCGGAGAATTGTGGATTTACGAGAAATAAACTCCGATAAACGCCAAATTTCTTTTGCAAAATAATGAACTCCAAAAAACATCCTTCAAATTTCAAAAATAAATAAACTCCGAAAACACGGAATCCTAGCTATAAGCATACACAGCCAGCAGGCAATGATGTGTCTACATGATGTGTTGCATGCTCGATCCATTCGAGAGCTAAGGAGTAACCAGCGCCCTATTTGTGCCCCTACATCTCCTTCACACCATGCCATTTTTCTTTAATGTCACTCGTTCCCGTCCAAATATATAGCAGTTGAGTCAATTGAATCAGCTTACAGATCATAAGGTATCTGTACGTCAGGCAGAGCTCGTGGAGTTCATCATGGCGCGATTGATGTGAAGCAATACAAAATTAATATTCAACACATTGTTTTTGGCTGACATAACAGAAGTAACTCATGTATGAAATGTGTTCACGGCTTCTCAACAGTACAAAAGAGCTATTCACCACCATGCTTTTTTGTGTGTTTTTTTTTACCAGGCACTACGTGCTCATCATCCATATAGTCGTGTAGGCGAGTGTTATGCACCACACTGTGAAGCTGGCTGCATACGTTTGTCAGTATAACAAATGTTCGAAAACAAAACAGTGAAAGGAGGCATAGGCATAAGGGGCTAACAGAGTTCACGAACATCAAGAACAGTCACTGACAAGCTTGTCCTCCTGAATACGTGCAAAAAACTTTACATGTAATATTCGATGTGCCCACGTGAATCGTGACGTAATGTGCTGTTCTCTGTTTGCCCATGTCAACAACGTTCAAGTGTTCTGTCTACAAAAAAACGTATCAATATCGTAATTTTAAGAAACACTGCAGCGGGTACCTGCTGTCATGTCGTATGAAAGCAATATTTTAATACAGATTACTTTTCCGCTGCAATTCGCTTTGACGAAGCCAAGTGCACGTGTCGAGACGTTGGCTCCGGCGAAATTCCCTGTTCAACATTAATTTTTTTTTCGCCGAATGCCTTTCTTTGGCAGATAACAAGAATTGTGTGTGCAAAAAAAATTGTGCTGTATGTTTATATTTACGCGGAAAATTACATCTTTATCAGATCTTGATGTTTGCGTATAGTAACATTGCGAAAGAAAAAACAAACAAACTTGAGGCGACCATCAGGCAACCCACTTACGATATTGAAAAAAAAAAAAAAAGAGAGAGAGAATGCCACGTGGGCAGCTGTTCGTTCACCTTAGAAAAAAGAAAGCGTTTCCATGACATAAGTACACTATAAAGAGCTTACTTAACAACTTTTCTTGCCATGTTCCCTGTATCTGAAGAACACACAACTCAGCTTATACTCGCCACAAGACGCAACGCAACGAGTCTCCGCGAAGTTCTTGAAAAATTGCGTCATACCGAGTGTCCACAGTCTCTAATAAACTTTCGCCAACAGCTGAACACGTAAGAAAACACTCGGGTGAGTGCGAGAGCTTGAAAAACTTTGACATCAAGTGTCGCGCCACAGATCATAGCAGCTGAGTACATACGTCACTCCCCTCCGAATAGCAGTGTTTACTCTGCGGGACGAAAACACTTGCACTTCGGCAGAAACAAAACCAAAAAAAAAAAGCCTCCAGGAGCGTAACTGCTTCGCCGCAGCTGTCGCTGGTTTCCGCAGCGCCCAATCGACTCGGCTAAACAGACGACCGGCGGGTTCGATGCTAGGTATAGACCTGACCTATATATTCCCACCCTCACGTCCTGACACTGGAAAAAAAAATATATAAACCAACAAGCCGACAAATGCAAAAAGTAAATAGGATACAGGTAAGTGACAGCGGCTGCAGTATCCACAGAAAACAGACCGCCAACGGGGAGGGTGATGCAAAGGCTGACTGCGCTGCAAATTTCGGTGAGTCGCCGTCTTCGCGGGGCCGCAGGCATTTTACGGGAGCAGCACCGCGGGCTAGAAATCGATACTTGCATTATGTGTGTTCTTTTCACTATTTTTGCCCAGCACTTCCCTTCCATCTCATGTAGTTTCAATTCAATTTGGGGCCCTGCTGGGGAGGCTGCGTGCATGGAATTTGTCCACGCAGAAGGTGTTCCGGTCCCTGCGGTATGCGGGCTAGTTTTTTCCGTGCTTGGTGAGCGTATAGAATGAACTTTATATACACGGAAAAAGGACATGCGTTTGGGCTATCATGTAAAACTGGCTTCTCCCTGAAAAGATGACAATCAGTGTCTCTTGTGAGGTTCTGATTTTTATTTAAATTCTACCTTGGATTATATAGACGAAAGAAAGACATACAAAGAGTGCTATCCCATGCTGCAGAAGGTACCGTGCTTTTGAGTTTATAACAGCTGCGAACATTTACGTTGTAGCCAAAAAAAAAATATCCGCGCAAATACAAATCTACGTCGAAAAAGCGCAATAACACGGGCTCCTAAACGCTATCGCTTTAAGATTTCCAGTCTATTCTAGCAGTCCCTGGTATAGATTGTTAATGACCTGAGGCGCATACCCGCATATCACAGGCCGTGGTATGCACGTATGTACCGGACAGACAGACAGACAGACAGACAGACAGACAGACAGATAGATAGATAGATAGATAGATAGATAGATAGATAGATAGATAGATAGATAGATAGATAGATAGATAGATAGATAGATAGATAGATAGATAGACAGACAGACAGACAGACAGACAGACAGACAGACAGACAGACAGACAGACAGACAGACAGATAGACAGATAGATAGATAGATAGATAGATAGATAGATAGATAGATAGATAGATAGATAGATAGATAGATAGATAGATAGATAGATAGATAGATAGATAGATAGATAGATAGATAGATAGATAGATAGATAGATAGATAGATAGATAGATAGATAGATAGATAGACGGTAAAAGTACATTTAATAAAGCTTGACACCTCCTCGAGGTGCGTTTGACTAGTTCTTAAGCGTAATCATTGCCATCCCAGCTGCAAATGTGCTTGCAAACAAATAGTCCTTTTGTGCAACATCTGAATATCTATCCACTGAGTCAAGGGTCCGCTAAAATTGACGATTGGCGAAGCAAACACAGAAAACTGTAGTGTCTGAAACCAGGTCGCGGGACATCGCGATAACACTTTAACCGTCCAACGTAATACGGTCCTCTATCAACGACTATGACGCATACAATATCTTCAATAATTTCTGGAACGCCTGCGAAAGATAAACGAGAGAAACATTCCAACAATACAGCCCCACATTCCTCCCGTATTCTTCGTCCATGTACTATCGGCCCTGCAAACACTGTTTGTCCAGTCGCGTAGACGCTGACTGCACGAGTAAACATGGCGATCTGCATTCATTTCGATGCAACGCCCCCGACGCGTTTCGATTTCACTGTGTAAATTATTTGTACAAGGCAATGCAGTCTGCCATCAATGACGCTATAGGTGCCTGTTTGCAGTCGTAATAGAAATCCGAGTTTTATAGTCGCAGACTTTTGTATCTACACGCTCGAAAGACGCCTTTAAGCGCTCAGTTTCGATCTCGTTTATGACGTTTCATATTATTTCCGTTCACATAACTATCGCCACTTCGATGAAGTAACCGTATCGCAATGGAAAGGTAAAAGATCAAAGAGGGCACTTGCTTCATTTTCGTTTCGTTTGACTGATAACGGGATTTTTAAAAGCGTCGAAAGAAGCTTCAGCTCCTTGTAGAAAAATTCAGTTTATTGTAGAAAATAGCGTAGCTCTGCGTGACTCAGCAACTTTTCAAGCACTCATCGCTACTAACGTGCTGAATTCACCTCGATAGGCAATATACTGGCTTTGTTAAGTTCACATTGTCCGAGTCCTCGGCGAAAAGTACATGCGCTAACACGAATATTAGCTGCTCTTTGTCTATTTTCATTAAGGTGTTCATTGAGCAGTTAGAATTCCTAGAATGTAACTGTACCGAAAAGTGAAGGCCTGTACGTGAGCATAGCATCAGAAAACGAAAGAAAATATTTACAGCGTCTAACAGCATTAGCCCTTATGATTACCTCGGTGAAAGAAATTAAGCAAAGGCATTTTTGCGCGATATAAACTCGGAGCTTGTTTTATAAGGTTACCACTACAAGGACACGCTACATCTGTATCGATTTTTGAGAACAGGATTATATATGCGTCCTTTATAGCCAATATAGCTTACTGTAGGTTTCAACTTCTCGACGTGATTCGTAAGCAGCTTCAACATAAAGTTACAAAACTCGATTTCTGTGAAAATCTCACCGAAGAGCCCATTCTCTAGAGCTACGCACACAGAAATACGTAATATGGTAGACTTTATCCATTTTTCCACCGTGGGTACATCACACTGTCGAAGTAGGTAGCTGGAACGGCAGCAGTCCACTTTTATTAGATCATTTATAATCAGTTTAATACATATGAATCCTGATTACCATACAGAGTGTCTGACGTATACTGTTCCATTACAGTTCTCGGATAGGTTTAGTCGATAATAAACTTTCTCTGTAGTGATTCATAAGTTTCCCTTTGTGTAACACAAAACACGTTGCGCAACTGAAAGAACGTAGGTGTAGCACTGTGTTAGCGCTCGTGATCACGCAGTAAGACATTTCGTATAGTTATTCTCTATACTCGGTACGGCACTAACTATACTGTCGCATACTACTTCGTTGACGTCTTGGACCTATAATAAAATGTTACTACTTTAGTAAAGTAATTCCATTAGGCTGCACTGAGATAGTCGATAAAGCCAACGCCTACATGGAGGTACGCATAAAGAAATAACCAGAAGGGAGGTCACACATATTTATTAAATACTTATTTCCTACAAAAACGCCGCTACAAGTAGGTACCTTCCTGAGCGGATATCAGACGCACGCCCCAACGAGCTGATGTATTGCTTGGATTACCTTTTTTTTCAATACCTTCAGAAGCATGGCTGTACATACGAAATTGGATGAGGTTAATCCGGACTGACCGTCGCGTCGGAATTATTTGTTCTGCAATGCTTAGTGACTGAAGGAGTAAAGTAATAGTCTGCTTCAAGTTGGATTTTATATGTAAAGAGGATTGCTAGCATCTCCTGCTGTTACCGCGCCATGTAAAACCTCACAAGCACTCGCCGTACTTTCACTCATTAAGATTTTCTATACAACTTCTTTGCGTACCCGAAATCGCGCAGCCGCGCTCTTTTTTCGTGCCCTGCCCTTTTCTTTTCTTGCTATGAACTGTCATTACCATAGATGACTTCAGAAACGTTCCTTTCTAAAGGGCATTACTTTTCAATCAACGCGTTGGAACTATAGCAAACACTATTTACTTCATGTTAGCTAATTAGAGCGTAAAACATTATGAGAAACGCACTTTCTTTTTATTTAGCCAGAAACAGAGTAAAGGTGTAGATCACGGCACGCGCTGTCCCACGGCCGTTCGGCAACTTCAAATTCTGCCGCAGTAACGACCTGCTGAGCGCTTCATCATTCCCGCTGGCCCAGCCGCCCCGAAGTTTACAATCTCAAACGTGTTTTTAAACTCTCCCGAGCCATTAACGCCCAACCTTCAGGAAGAGAAGAGAGACCCGTGATTTGGGCTACGGCGACTTAGAATGCACACGTAATGCTTTAATGGAGGGTGTCGCCCGGTTCTTCTGTTTTTTTTCTTTGTTTTTGTTTTTCAGTTTTCCTGCCTAATGGTGTTCGATCTAGGCTAGCCCATTTTAGGTAGACGAGAAGGTGAGGCGCAAAGAACCAAAGACATAAAGGACTGATGATCTGACTTATAGACGTAGTTCACGTCGGCCTAAATTCACTCAGCTAACTTCCAGTTCTCAGTTCTCTAAGAGCAGAGTTTAAGCGAAGACTTGAAAAAGATTAAGCAATACCTTGATATGCCTACTGCGGCAAATCTTGCTGTTACAATGGCGCTACATAAAATAGACGCAAATGTAAATAGTAAGGCCGAGCTTGAAAAGTGGACACTAATCCCACAAAAAATAACTTTCGTGCCTTTAGTAAGAGTTCTTTGTGATTTACTTTAAAACCGTGAACATCTCTGTATTGTTTAACGGGCCTGTAGCAATTAAGCTGTCTTAATGATTTATGTGTGGCGGGCCGAGGAGACAGCAATAAAAAACTAAACATTACGAAATTTATATTCACAATTTTAAAGACAGTGATCTATTTCAAGTTCATCCTTTTTTCTTTCGGGATGGCGTAACTCCACAGCTCCTATTTGGTTATTATTAGTTATTACGAGAATAATTTATGCTGTCATTTAAGCGAGAAATGGACATTACAGTTTTCGCGAGTATCACTTCCGGCTATACACTCTAAACCAAGTTTAGAATGTATGATACACTCTCACCTTGGTAACCCTTACTATACATGCACAAAATCGCATCTATCCGTTATCAAGTTTAGAGCATATCTCGTTAACTGCGTGAGTGAAGTTGAGAAAAAAATTAAGCAATATTGAGAAAGAAACGAAACTGGCGCGAACTTGCTACAGTGTCTTCTTTGAACAATGGAAAGCTCTTTCACCGGTTGTAAACCAATAAGAAATATACGACTAAAACGCCACGCCCTAATGGGGACTTGTAAATGAGCGGGCAGCTTCGTGTCCAAGCATGGTGTCGTGCTGAAGATGTAACGACGCATGTGCGCTTCTACTATACACAAAGCTTGTATGTGTCGTTCCCGGCAGGCCAGTGATACTTTCGATCAAAGCTGAGAGAGGGTCAGGGCCGTAATGGAAAGGGTGTTCGATGTGTGCAAGGAGAGTTTAGAAGCGAATGAGGGGGAGGGGGTAGGGTAGGGGTTTGGGCCCCTTCGATCTAGGCGCACGGGCGGAAGTGGCGACGTGCGGACAGCCCCGGAAGAGGAAAGCCAGTGTGGAAACAAGGCGTAGCGGAAGTGGGGTGGCCGCTGCCCGAGGGCGGGAACGGAAGCGCGCTGGGCGCGAAAGTCTCGAACAAAGAGGTGGTGGTCACCGACAGCGCGTCGGAACTGTGAAAAAACCAGCTGGGCTCAAAAATGTACACGCGGACAATCCCGGCAGGGAGTTGACGTATGTTGACGCTGAGGCGAAATATCAATCGTCGCCGCAAACATTCATTCTTCTTCTTTTTCTATTTTTTTATGGTGAGATAAAGAACTTGCCAGTTGGCTTTTCCGCCCCCTCCCCCTCCTATTTTGCCGTAGACTATCATCGCTGTTGTGCCGGTTAACGTACACCGTTCTGACGTGCACCGGCCACTTTATTTTTTACTCTCTGTGTAATTCCTCTGTGAAGGCTCATACAGGGGTCACAGCGAAAACGTATTGTAAATGCGAGTGCGTTGCGGAAGTCGCATATTATCGAATAATTCATATAGTGCAATCGATGCCTCAGATCAGCTTTTTCAGTGCGCGGATCGGAGATATCGATTGTTCAGTGGTGGGTGCCTTAACGCCGGAGAACAAATGGATGGCGGCACGTTGAATATTTCTATCCAAGGTCCCCTTCCGTCATATTTGGAGCTTGTGTTGTCAGAAACATTAGGTATAAGTTCTGATACCTCGTATCTTTGCCTCTATGCAATGTCGGCACTGACTGCAAATGTGCCCATATTGATGAATGCTTCTGACTTTTCATTTTTTGCGAACCTCACCGAAAGACTACAATGCCGGAGAAGAAAGCGAAAACCTCATCGAAACGTGTGAGGCCAAGCCCGTCTAATCGGACCTGGAACAACAATGGCGCATCTTCGCCAGGGCCAAGGGGGCAGCGAAGGCCAGAGGGCTTTTGGAATGAGGAAACCTCATCCTTAGGGTAGAAGTGAGGCTTGCCCCCCGCATACTGTTGCAAAATCCACATTTATTCCTCTTCCTCCTCAAAGCTGCGGCCGAACGCCTGATATCAAACGTGTCGACACCATAAAGTCGCCGAAATAAAGAATTAAAAATACTTTGGTTCCGTAGTTTCACATGCTAAAATGAATGAATAAATGAAAAAAAAAATGCCCCCACCTGCCCGAAGGGAATCGTAAGGAAATGAGAATGCATTCCCTGCGCCGAGAGTACACGGCGTAGTAATTTTAATGGCGTAAAGCTGGACACATCGACGCGCTCAAGTGTCTCCCTTTTGGGCGCCTCTTTCAACGAACGCTTCCTACGTGCGTTCGTAATCACCTCAGGGATGTTGCCACCGCCTTCAATGCAGCACAAACGCGTTTAGAACGCGCTGTTTTCAGGCTGTGCCAAGGCAGCACAAACGCTACAAACGCGTTCCAAACGCACTGCATTGAGGCGGTGGCGCAGGGAGGAGAGAGAGCGAACGGTGAGAGAAGGAGCAGTGAAGCACTGCACCTACCCTCTCCTACACTCTCTCAGCACACGCCGGAGCTCCGCCGAGCTCCCGCGATGCGAGCGCCCTCACACGCCAGAGCGTGCTCCTCCTCTCCACTCACTCTCCGCTACTCCGCCCGCACCACCTGCTCCGGTTGCTAGAGGCGAGGATAAGGGGGGGGAGGTGATTCTTAAAAGGAAGAAGGAAATGAAAATGGAAATTGGGTGTGGAGTGCACGATAACTGTCTCTCAAGTGAGGACACCTCAACCGATACACTAACGGGGGATTGGGGATTAAAGGGACAGTGAGAGTGAAAAGAGTGTGGTAAAAGAAGAAAAAGAAAGGTATGAGTGAAAAAAAAACAGTGAGGGGGTGGGGGGGGGCAGGAGAACGGGCGTCCGAGTCACCGTGGTGAGCGGCTAGAAAATTCGTTCGACTAGGCCGGCATCCTCGAGAAAAGCTAGTAGGGCCGCAAGGGCTGATCGGCGACGGTGTACGTGGCCGGTGGGATGGAGCAAGTCCTGTAGGGTCGCACACGGCAGTCCGACGAGGCGGTACTTCATGGCGAGCCGCTTCCGCGCAGTGTTGAGAGACGGACAGTCAAACAATAGGTGGCACAGGGTTTCGATCGCGCCGCAATCGGTGCAGTTCGGTGCAGCGGCGCCGCGAAGACGATGCCTGCGTTCCGCGGGCCACACAGAACCGGTCCTCAGGGCAAGAAGAAGCGCGCGCTCGCGGCGAGTGAAACCAGTGGCTGGGATGGGAGGAGGGGGGTGTCCGGAGGCGACCCGTGCGTCAGGATGCTCGCGCACCAGCTCCCGGCGAAGGTTGTTGCGTGCCGAGTCGAACGAGCTGGCGTAATCCGTCAGCGAAGTCTCGGCGGAGTGTGCTCGTTTTGCGAGTTCGTCTGCAGCCTCGTTGCCCGCGATGCCGACGTGTGAAGGGAGCCACTGAAGGACCACATCACAGCCTCGTTCCTGGAGGGCCAGCAGGCTGAGAGCGGCACGCTGAGCAAGAAGGGGGCCTCGTTCCTCCCTCGCGAGCTGGCGGAGTGCAGGTTGCTGCGCTCGTGACGGCCGGCGAATTGCGCAGGAGGTCTGCAGCCAGCTGGAGCCCGACTAGCTCAGCTGTTGTTGAGGATGCACAGTATCGCAAGCGGCACTGTCGTTCCGAGCTGAGCTGAGGGGCTATGCAGGCGGCCGCGGCTGAGCGATCCTGCAGGACGGACCCATGGGTGAACACCTGCGTCCTCCCGGCCAGGTCCTCCTACATCCGCGCCGCGGCCTCCTGAGCAATGGCACTGATGGGGGTGTGGCGTTTGGATCGAATGCCCGGCAGGTGCAAGTTCACTCGAAGGGGCACTCGACGGTGAGGGGGTGGCCAGCGCGAAAGGCGTGCGGGGTCGTCAGCCACAACACCGTCGTACACGTCGATAAGTTGGCCGACACGTGAGTTTGGCACAGCACGTAACCGCGAGAGGAGGGGACCTGCATCAGGCGCTCGGTGGAGACGCTGCAAGTGGCACAATGCGCGCAGGTCCGCCGTGAGCGACGCAGGCCACGCACGAGCCTCCGCGAGGGTCTCGGCCACACGAGAGCCACGAGGCATTCCGTGACACATGCGGATGACTCGGCGGTGGTCCTGGTCAATCAGTCGCCACTGTGGCGCCTGGAGTTTGCAGATCGGCAGTGCGTAGTGGATGGCAGACAGAGCCATCGCCTCGTAGATGGTGCAGGCGAAGGCAGCGGGGCAGCCGTTGCCGCCTGCGAGTAGTTGGCGCACGGCCGATTCCACGCGACGCGTCGTCTGTCGTACACGTCGCACCGCCGGGAACCATCGGAGGCGATTGTCTATCGTCAGGCCGAGGTAGCGGACGTTGCTACTCCAAACAATTGGTGCACCATCCAGCTGAAGGCACGGAAGACGTCGGGCTTCAGCACGAGGGTGGACGACGAGGGCCTCGGTTTTCGGCGCCGAGATCGCGAGTCCGATGTTTCTCACGAAGGCGGCCACACATTGGAGGGCCTCCTGCATGCAAGCGCGCACCACCGAGCACTTTCGGGTCGGACCACGCACATACAATGCGACGTCATCAGCGTACACCACTGCGCGAACAGGGAACACAGCCGTTTCTGGTAGGCACTTGACGAGCGGCGCGAGCACCAGATTAAACAAGCGCGCGCGCCCGCAGCTGTTGCTATGGGAGAGGGAGTGAGAGCGGAGAGAGGAACACCTGCCGGCGCGCGGACACTGACAGACGCTTGACATAGCCCGACTAAGAAATGCATTCGCATTTAAAACCCACCATATATACCGCCGTGATTCGAACCCGGGCCTTCTTATTGGGAAGCGAGCATCCTACCTCCGCACCACTTCGGCGGAGCTGCGCGCATCTCTTAAACGACGACACATTGCAGACCACGGATCGCTACGCTGCAAGTGGATTGACCCTGTTTGGGCTTCACTTTTCGAAGCTTGTTCCGGGCACTCGTTCCCTAGTACCGGAAAGAAGCGTGGTGTTCAATCATTGTTCGCAATGCAGTATCAAACCTAAGACACATATAGGTAGGCTTCTTTTTCCTTCCGCCGCGGTGACCTAGCGGTTATGGTGCTCTAGTGCAGACCCGAAGGTCGCGGGATCGAATCACGGCTGTGGCGGCCACATTTAGTGGGAGGCGAAATGCTAGAGGCCCGTGTACTTAAATTTAGGCGCATGTTAAAGAACACTAGATGGTCAAAATTTCCGGAGGCCTGCACATACGGCGTCCCTCATAATTATATCGTGGTTTTGGAATGTAAAATCCCAAGAACTATTATTATAGGTTTGTTTCTTTTCGTCTTCGTGTGGGTGCGCTGTTTTATGACGAAGCTCTAACAGCTCCCCAACTTGCTACGTTGCACATATAAAGCCAAAGAGAGTGACAATTTACAATAAAGGTGCAGTTCCTTTATAAACATACAAAGTATACACGGCGTTATACGTAACAGCATGCACTTAATTAGTAGGCAAGAGACAAAGTGGACTCTGAAAACGCACGAAATCACCGATCGCAGTTGGAACTTGTGCTTTCACAATGTTTACAATGAACTGGTGGAAGGATCTAATTACGGAAAAATACAGCGCGTCTGGGTTTCAAGCACAGTTTCTGATGCTTACCTCAAATAAAAGTTTACTTCCATCCGCTTCATTAAGCATGAGGATTTATAGCGCTCCTCGGATAACAGAGATCTAAGTCATATTGTTTTGCTTTACACCAGCCCGATAGGCTACGCAATTAGCCATACCTTCTGTGTCCAATCTGCTAAAGCATGACGTTTTGCGAATGATATTGCAATTGAATCGGAAAAAAAAGTAAATCTTATGCTACTCAGTGGAAGAAATAACAAACACTCATCATGTCGTATCGGTACATACCATTTGGCTAGACGCGACCAACTAATATTCGAAACTTTTAGCTCGTTAATTATGACTGCAAGCAATCGAAATGCAGTTTTGGTCCACTTGGCGTAACAACGACGCTGAAGCGCTGCATATCGCTTTCTTTCGAAATGTTCAAAATCCCCAGGTTTGCAAGGAGCGCGCTTCTCACACACAAGGACGCAACAACTGTGACAGTTGTTAGTTAGCGATCATCCTGTGTATGTTGTTTTCGTGCGTCCTTTCTGCTTGAGCAGCTCTCTGCAAGTTTCGAGTTGCTTGCCGTTTTTCGCGTGACATCACAATTTGTTGCTGTAGCATTCATTCCTTCGTCCTTGTGGCGAAACAATGCACAATAAACGCTCAATTACCTCTGTGAAGACACGTTTCACTTCCGTTTTATACCGATTCCTATGACAGAGGGATCAGCCATGTTTTTTTGTTTTTGCATCACTTGTGTTGACGCCGAAGGTTTTTTTTTTTTTCGTGCTTGATGAGGCATGTAAGGCTTCCACCTTATTGTACACACTGTCGTCATCACCATCTATCTATCTATCTATCTATCTATCTATCTATCTATCTATCTATCTATCTATCTATCTATCTATCTATCTATCTATCTATCTATCTATCTATCTATCTATCTATCTATCTATCTATCTATCTATCTATCTATCTATCTATCTATCTATCTATCTATCTATCTATCTATCTATCTATCTATCTATCTATCTATCTATCTATCTATCTATCTATCTATCTATCTATCTATCTATCTATCTATCTATCTATCTATCTATCTATCTATCTATCTATCTATCTATCTCTGACCTCCCTTGCGCTTTAAGGTGCTATATACACTTGCGTCTCCCGGCTCAATAGATGCCATTTCTTTTGTTTATCTGACTACTTATCTGTTGTATTCCCAAGCAGGCAGGAAACCAGCTCGACGTAGATCAGGATTTGCGGGCACGGCTTGATGCGGACGATTTGATAAGCATTGCTAGAACCCAAAGCAAGGCAATTCCTTCTGTGGTCTTTTCGTTTCACGCCGACTTACCGGCGGAGAAATGGGCTCGAAGGAGAATTTCATTGGCCACCAACGCGACGCGACCATTAATGGGGAGCGCCGTTGAATCGCGTCTCGCCACGACTCCATTAAAGGGGCATGACCGGTAAGGAACAGCAAAGCCACCCCATCCCACCCCACCCCTATGCCGCCAGAGATTATTCGTGGAACTCATCTGTTCACTCAAACATTTTCTTTTCTGGCTTGACTCGGCGAAACAATTCTCAGCGGAAGGTGCTTTCCCGTGTCGTAGATATCCACGACAGGAGACAAGAAACAACAATGCTAACGACAAACCTCTCTCAGGCGCTTTTTCTTGTGAAGCTTCGATTTTAGCGCAGTATTAGGTTATTCGCACGTGGTTAGGTCGAGTCACAGTTTGAGGCTGTTTCCCAACTGCGTTTGCTGCACATTTACGAAATATGTCAGGCGCAATGCCTAAACCTGAACATCTCATTTTCCTTGTGTTCTGGCGCAAAAATAATCTGAATAACGGCATTGAGTTCAATTTATATGCAGGAAGTGATCACATTACTGGTGCACATAAATGTATAACCATGAAACATTTGGAGAACATGAAAGCGAAGCGGGCGTTTATATGTAAAAAACATGGTCTTTTCAACTCCGTCCAGGCTCATTTCTAGCCAATCATTCATATTTCTACGTAAAATATTTGCTCCGTTTATGAACCAGGATTCCAACAAGAGCGTATTATACGTGGGCCTTGTTTCAAGTTTTACGGTTGTTAACCTCCACGATTAAATTTTGTTTTCTCCTCTTCGGTCGTGTTACAGTTAAGATTGAGAATTGCCCTTTCCAGCAAAAAACAGAAACAATATACATTGAACATTTAGAGACTGCACGTCTATAAATGTTCAGTGAGTAAGCGCAGGTACCACCTGTTGATTTTTCTTCTTCTGATGCTCCATTGTTTCTTTTTTTTTTGCACTGTCAGAATCGACAAAGCAATGATATCATGCTGAAAAAGTGCCATGCTGAAGTCATTCGTTCTTGGATTTCACAAAGAGAAGGAGCCCTAAGAACTGGAATAGTTATATTACAATAAGAACGGAGAAACGTTGGAGACAGTGTATTATGTAGAATAATGTGTATGGGGGGGGGGGGGGGTAGGTGAGAGGTGGGGGTAGAGTAGCTCCCTGCGGGTGATAAACTTCTTACAGGGAAGCACGGACCACATCTACCGCAATTATCGCATGTAAAAAAAATAGGTGACTTACATGTCAGTTGCCTGCACTCGCTTATGAATTACTCTCCGTAATATTTGCAGAAACGTGGATGATATTTCAATTCGGTTGTCGACTGCCTGGTCTTCAGCCACTTTTAAAATCACTACTCTTGTGCTTAACGCGAGCTTCCGTTACTTGCTTACGCTGCCTTTTCTTTAGTACGTGTAATTCCTGACATGTAAGTTAGAAGGGACATGTGACAAGTGTTAACACCAAGCGGCGTGACAAAACTGGCTTCGTTCGCGTTTGCGCAGTGACACGTGGCATGCTGCAAAACCTCTCGAGATGTCAAGTGAGAGTGCCTTAGTAGCAGCGTCTCCAAATGGAAGCGTCTCCAAATCATAAGGACGGAACAAGAACAAAACAACGAATGGGTGATGCATGTGTGCAGCGCTCTTTCTTCGATTGAAGTGAGCTGCAGCCATAGTAGAGGCCTCTTTTGGTATGTCAGTTATAGAAAGTTGACCTGTACGCCGACAGTTGCCTGGTCGATGGAAAAAAAAATAACAAAGTCATCCTTTCAGACCAGCCTTGGGAGTTTTAGCTGACTTGCGCTCGTTTTAAAACGTAAATACACTCTTCATTTTCTGTTCTTTTGTGCTTTTTTTTTTGGTTGGCCGGATGATTCTGGAAATTCGCATTCCCTAGCGCTGATAGCATTCGCCTGGCTCGAACGCAATAAATTTGCAGGCGAATCGAAAGTACATACATGACTGCGTTATACAGATTATGCTCGAAAGAACCGTACCTTTGTTATCTGGCAATTTAGAACTATTCGAATTTTCAAGCTCGTTTATAAATACCACATCCTCATGGTCCGGGTCAGCCATCAATGTTTGTGATGTGTGAATAATAGCTAAAGAATGCTTCGGTTTATACCAGCGTCGAAACGTCAAACATACGGCGAACGAAGAACGAGAATAATATGAGAAGAATAGTAGTAAAGATGCTTTAGAAGAAATCAATATAACGAAAGACGCCTTGTTGCCTTCTTTTTTTTTATGTTAGGCTGTCAATCCTTTAGCGATACGCTCCGGTAGAACGTTGATGGCGTGGTATTGTTAAGCAGCAGGCTTGATGAGGGTTTTCTCATGCTATGCTCGCGTTACAAAATTTCATCGTGTCCGCGACAACGCCAACATATCTTATTATTTTTATTGCTTCAGCAGTATCACTCCTGCTGATTCACCTGCCCGTTCACATTGCGTCGACATTGCGAAACCCCATCAGTGTTACTAACCGCCCTACTCCTCACTATCCCCTGGGTCTATACTAAACCTCATTTACTGACAAAACATGCACACATGCACACACATTTTTTGTCTCCCTCTCTCTCTGTCCTCTTTCCGACCCCTATATCCCCACCCCAGTGCAGGGTAGCAAACCGGTCGCTTGCACCAGGTTAACCTCCCTGCCTCTTCCTTTTCATCTATTTCTCTCTCTCTCTCATTTACTGACACATCTCATGTTTATGCATGCTGTCTCCATCTTCGCTGCACATTGATACTGCATTTGATACGTCTCAGCAATTTTCTATCTTCGAAGAGATCAAAATGACTCCCGCGTTCTATCTGCGCACGCGATCCGCTCCTGCGCACACACGAGCGCGCGCATATATATTTTATCTTTGGCCTCAGCATGCGCGACGGTGCACTCACCTCCTTTTCGCAATCCGCCCAGCGGCTCGCGCCCGAAGAGCCACAGCCGTTCGCTCCTTTACCAACTGGATTCCTCTGGTGTTTCCCTCAGGGCTCTTTCGAAACGGCGCCTCGAACCGTGCAGCGATGCGGCTGACTGCGCCTTCGCCGCGGCAGCCAGAGAGGTGGAAAAAGCGTGGAGAACTCAATATCGGATTCCGCCTTGCCGTCATATAGGTATACACATAGCCAGACAGAGAGACACCCCAGTGTGTGGTTCAGTGAGTCTTGCAGTCGCCTTAAGGAATAAAACGCAAAAGAAGCTAGCAGAAGGAGATAAAAGCTTCTACAAATCTCTCGTGAGTCTCGAAAAAGGCTAGAGACACGAAGATGTTAAGGGGAAGGCTACCAGGTACTGTGCCAGATTCTGAAATCCACAGCAAGCTCAAATACCTTGGTGCAGCATGGTGCAGTCGTAGAAACAGGAAGAGAAAGCAGAAGACGGCGAAGAACTAGAAGATGAAGAAGACCAATCATCGGATGTTAAGCTTTATAACGTTTGATAAAATCTCTCAGTTCTTGGCCAATCCTCCACAGTGGATGTGAGCCACAGTCAATAGGTGAACAACAACAGTGTTGCAATGTTTTGATCTTCTGGATAAACGGCGGTTCTCACGGTTGCGGCTTTTCTGTTTGTTCGCTAACAGTAGTCTCGGGCCCGGCGAATGGGAGAATGACGATAGCGATTGTAAATTTACGAAACCAGTTCAATCAGCAATGCTCTTCTGTACCGGTACGCGTTGTTCACTACTGTTTAGTTATTTCTACATTATGCTGTCAAGGCTATAATGCCATGAGTACGTCACTCGATGGTCATGATGGCGGTCTTATAAAACAGTAGTGGTGGCTATGTGACGAATGGTGCGTATTGAGCGTTACAGTCAGAACTAAGAGAGTCAGCCAAGTATAACGGACACACATTCGAGACAAACGCAGCAAATTTAGTACTCGTCCTGTTCTTCGATGTGTCGTGCACATTTTTCCTGTAGTAAAAGGTGCCTGTTAGACAAAAGAAGTCACAGGGCCCTTTACACCAAAGATGACTCGAAGATGAAAGCCATCTTCTTCTGAGTCAATTGTATTGACCCCCACCCCCCGAAAGCTTCCTGCACTTAACGTCGCTTTGCACTGCCTCCGAGATGGGAGGCGTTGCAAGCTTTATGCACCTCACGCGCTTTTGCAGTGCCTCCGGGATCTCCCCACCTTTGACTAGGAGACTATGACATCATCATGTGACGTCACATTATATCACGCCTTAGTGAAGTCATGATGACACATTTTGGCAATCTGCGGCGTCATGATGACATCCTAGAATGACGATATCAGATCATCTTTTATACCACTCGTGTTGCAAACCGCCGCCGACGGTAAATTTTAACGTTTAATGAGGCATCTAAGGCTTTCGCCTTGATAATTACTCCATGCAACATACATATGTTGCATGGAGTAAGTAACGACGCCTGTCAAGGGCTTCGTTGCTGGATGTCCGACCGAGCTTCAATATCTCTCAAAACGGTACACTCGTCGCAAAAAGGAACCCAAAGCACAGCGACGTCGGGACTACCATTCTGCCCTCTTCGTAAAATGTACACAACTGAAGCCACTGTATCCACGCAGCCCAGGAAGTGACATTACTTAAGACTCCAAAGAAGTTTCTTCCCTTTAGGGACAGCTTGTCTTGTTTTGTTTTTTCTCCATTAGGCTGTCACTCCTTTAATGCTACGCACAGGTCAAACGTTGCTGGGGTGGTATTGTTAAGCAGCAGGCGTGACGAGGGTTTTCTCAGGCTACACTCGCGTCATAAAATTTCTTCATGTCGGCGACAACGATCGGTCCTGGCATGAGATGTGTTATACATTATGAACACTGCATATGAACCACACATCCTAGAAGCAACGTTACAAATTATCGCGCATTTATAATGTCCCGAAAGAAATGTCAGTGTCAATTTTTCATGCGTTGGCTCACCGAAACGGGCGCAATGAATCTATGAATGAGCGGTCGAAAATGAAAGATAATATCGGCACCGCTTCCTGGAACGCATACATGTTTTAGTATCCCCCAGCGGCTGAAAAAGGTAATCTAGTAATCCTGTAGGCTTTACATAAGATAGTTCCGGTGGTACTGAATTTTTCCTCCTGCGAAAAAATTTGAACACTCGCAGTTATACCGGAATAAAACAGTTAACAGATTAGAAACGAACACACTTTCCCAGTTGCAACGCTATTCTGTATAATGCCCTTATACTGACGAATATTTTTCGACATTTCCTTGCGTGTATGTTGCTGATCCTCAAATTGCGTGGGTTAATTCAAGTGAAGAAATGATTCTGAAGAGAGCTGCTTTCATTATAATGTTAGTCACATGCGCTCTCCACAGTCTTTTTAAATACAAATATCGAACTAGGTCAAACATTGATTTAGTTAAAGCATCCCGCGAATGTGAGACTGTATCTACGCTCGGTCGCTTACTTCGATGAAGTTGCTGCGAAAACAGTTAAAGACAGCCATAACTGTTTTATTGCGATAGCAAATGGACACTCTTGGTGGATTTTTGCAGTCATGTCCCGGATATGTATATGTATGTATATATAAATAAAAACCACAAATAAAAATAATTCAGAAGAAAAAATTCCGAAGCGCTCGACCGGGCTTTCGAACCTCCGACCCATCGCTCCGCAGCTCGCTGCCTTAGACAATTACGCCATGCCTCATTCGTTCTGTAGGATACTAACGGCAGAATGCAAACGCACGCGGCCTTGGGTGAAACGCACGGGACGCCACACATGGTGAAATTAAAATTATGTGACACGCGGGTCATGCTGCATCGTTGCCCGCGCTGCGTTTGCGTCGTATCGCTGGCGACCCACGCTAGTTTTCCATTTTCGGGTTTAGCGCCACGCCACTCATGCTCAGTCAGCCAGGGAAAAAGAAGAGCGTCCCGTGGCTCGTGGTGGCGCGAGCTAGTGGGAACGCTTTGGCTCTTGTAAGCTTATGCCACAGGACGGAAGAAATGAGACGGCTGAACCAGAATCACAGTATACATGTTACACCACGACCACAATCCTGAGGCTAAAACTGGAGCGCAAACGCAGAAGACACCCACGAAGAAAAGAAAAGTACGACACAAGCGCTGATTAACAACTGTTTTATTCTTTCATACTGCATTTCATATATGTATAAGCCCAACGCAAACTGACCGCAGATGCGCACACAACGATAGCTCTAAACCAAAACGTGTAACAAAGATGATAGCGTATTAGATACGCGAATACATGAAATCATATTCAGATGGGTGCAGGGACAAAGAAGTAAAGAAGTGAGAAGGACAAATAAGCGCGTTTGCACTGTAAATTTAGCCTCTGGAATGTGCACCAAGTAGAGCCAAATGAAGTTTTATCTTAGTGGCCAGAATCGACGCCCGCAGGGAACGCGATTTTCTTCTCTTGAGGTCGCGCGTTCTGCGGTTTTGTTTGTCGCCCAAAGGAAGGGGCTGCAGGGTCTTGAGACAACGCGAATGCAAGAGTCCGAGAGTGGCTACCATTCTTCGCATGCACCCTGGCTGCTTGCAAGTTTCTTGGCTCCCAATACTAAAACTTCGCCTTCGACTTGTACTTTGACATACACGACGTGGTCGACCGTGCTCGCGCGATTATCTTTTGAGGGGGAGTTGTGTACGTCTAGTGCTTTCACGGCAAAGTTTGCGTTGAAGCTATATACCACACGAAGGTCACTTTGCTCGTTAAAGCGGCCGCGTTTGCGAAAGGAGTGATCCGCTACCTATAAGAGCCAAAGTAGGGGTTAGTTGAAGTAACTGTGACAGTTCGCGCTCGTCCTATGTATAAGTATCGAGCTGTGACAGTTGTTAGTTCGCACTCGCCTTTTGTGTTTTCTTTTCTTGTGTCCTTTGCGCTTGAGCAGCGCGAAACAAGTTTCTAGCTGTTTGCCGTTCTTCCTGTGATATTCCAATTTCTTACCATCGCATTCATTGCTTCGCCCTTGAGTCGAAACTGTTACTTTTGTTTTCATGCCCAGATATATCTACAGGAAGGTGTCAAGGCCTTCAAGTTACGTGGTTTCCTTTTATCAGATTGAATGGAGCGACCCACTAAGTTTACTGAAACCAGTGTCGCATTCAGTAGGGGAAACAACGCTATGACACCAGGGGCATCAAGTTAGAACCAGCACTTTTAGTTCAATAATAGGGAAAACAATACCACGAATTTAATATAAACAATCATGAGGCATGTCTAGAAGGATACTATTTGAGCGACGTAAACCAATACGCTTGATTTATATTTATTTAAAATCTTCTTATTGTTAACAATACAAACAGGTTCCTATCAGGTAAATTTATGAGCCAAAAGAGCGTGCATCAGACATATTCTCACATGAGGATGTAATCTCAGAAAGCAACTTCTAAATTGAGGCTGCTTATAAACACACTCGTCGTCGTACTAACATAAACATACCCAGGATTTTTTTTAACACCATGAGTAATATATGCATTCATTCTTAGGAATGCCGTTATTAGATTCAGGTCCAGAAGAAGGCGCTTCGTTGTGCAGACCTGCACATCGAGCCATTCAAGTTACAAAAGCACTATCTATCCCAATGCTAAAATGAACTGTCATTCCACGCATCAGTCTAGCAAAAAAAACAAAAAAAAAACACGCAAATGATACACAGGAAAGAGACACGGCAGCAGGAAGGCCGAGTGAAGTTAGCGCATAAAATTTCACTCGGCCGCTCTCGGTATCTCCTCTTGGTTTCCCCGGTCGTACCCGTCTATTCCGCGCTTTCAAACTTTCTTTTTTTTTTTCGTTTTGATACTACTAGCATTGCCACGCTTTAGCGCAGGAGTTCTACGCCTACCACAGAGGCGTCCATTCGAGTCGGCATACGGAAAAGAACAAAACTAAGAATGAATACACTGAAACTCCCTTCATTCCCACTTTATCGAGTCGTGTGATTATGGCGCTAGCACCGGCATTTCCTCCTGGAATCGAATGTCACACGCAGTCAGCGCTCGTCAGACGAAGGCGCGAGAGGAACGCGAACAGATGCTGGAGTGCATTCGCTCTGGCAGCGTATAAACATAAAGATAACGTAAAGCACACCATATGTGCTAGCGCGCGTATGCTGGGAAGGAGGGAGAGGGGTTAGTTGAGGTGCGGGAAAAGAGGCACCTCGCTGGCTCAGCGTGCCTGACGTCCCTGCGGAGAGAGAACAGTTGTGATCGTGGACGCAGCGCTCATCTAACTTTCTCGGCGTTCCCAACCGCCGCATCGCATCACTCGCCCGCGGCGTTAGCGAGAGGCGACGCCGACGACCGTGAGTTGAGGGGTTAGGCTGTAAACGTAAACAGCGGCGCGCGCTCTCGCGATTTCGCATTCCGAATGAGTGCTCGAGAGAGAGGAAGGTAGAGAGAGAGATACAGGGCTGCGTGGTGGGAATTCGCGGCTTGCCGCGGGGCAGAATTCACGTACCTCGCTTGGCGTTTCGTGCGTGTGCGCGAGCCAGTTGTTTGAACCGTCCGAGTCGGACGAAAAAAAATAACGCCGCCGGTTTCGATGGCGATATGCGCGTGCGGCAAAAGGAACGCAATTAAGAATGCAGCACGAGAGCAGTCGCTCTGAGGAGAGAGAGCGAGAGAGAAACACAATTTTCCGCGCATGCGTAGCCCAGACATTGTGTGTATGAGACGGGAAGAAAAAATCGAGATGGGAGATCGCACGTGAACGAAGAGGCTTGAACTAAGCCAGAGAGCGTCGAGAATATGCGGGAGTGGCTGGGGCGTATAGCCAAGGAGGGAGGGGTTCAAACCACCACCACCCCCGAAAATTTTCAGTTTTGTTTGCGTATATATACACGCACACATACAAACGCACGCACAAACATACATAAAGTATGACTGACCCCCCCCCCCAAAAAAAATTAATAAAATTTCTGGCTACGCCCCTGGGGAGTGGGGTGTTGGTAGAGCGTGGAGTTAGCTTGTTCGTGTTGTATAGGAGAAAACGATGGCAGGCGCTTTAAGTCTCCCCATGGAAAACGACGAAGAGAGGCCAGGGAAGAGGCTACGAAACCAGCGGTTGGAGAAAAGAAAACGTACGTACACGCGCTGACCGCCGTGTAACGTAGGACGCCGCCGAAAATTTAGGTCGCTCATGCTAGCGCTCGCGGAAGACGAAAGCGAGTACTGAGGGGGGAAGCGGCGATTGTGTTGAAAATGAAGGGCCATATTAGCGTTCCGCGCGGTTGAGGATATCAAGTGCTGGCCTCAATAGCTGCCGGGGCTTCACTGGACACGTCGCTTCGATGGGCGCTCGCAACTAGGCAGGAGCTGAAACGAATAGCGCCCTTTGCTGTGGTAAGAAGGGAGCGAGTATGCGGCGCTTTGGCGCCCACGGGGCTAATGCGCGGCGTTAATGAGATCGCTGTCTGCGCCGTCGACGTGTGAAGGCTGCACGTCGGCGCATAACCACCGGGTGCCTTTCCCAGCGCAAGGCCGACGAAGCGGCGGTTCCTGCTCGCTGTTCGCATCTGTACGCGGTAGGAATGTTCTGTTTGCCAGATGTTGGTACTCCGTCGTTTCATTTCAGGGTTTTGAACTATCTGTGCTACGAGGAGGAGGAATAAACTTTATTATGAACCAGCAATTTAGGTTCGTTGGCCTAGGCCTCCCACGTGGGGACGAACCTAAATTTTTTTTCACGTATGCCTGTACAGAAAATGTTGGAGAGATAGATGCACGCACGAGGGATGTACGAGAAGCAGTGTGTAATGACTCAGAAAATAGGCCACAGGCCTGGTCAGGAGAGATATAGCCCTAAATCAAAGAAAAAGTAGTACCATTCTTGGTTTCATAAGGTTTTGCTTGCTTTTTTTTTGCTTTGTTATGTGTGTGCGTGCGTGTTGCCTGCTTAAATAGCGCAACATTCGCCATCGTAATTGTCATGCATTGGTGGTCCGTCGGTAAAACAATGACAACTTTCAGAACCTCAGCTGTACATCGAGTAGCATAACAAGGTAAAGGTGCACGTTATGCAATTAACCTACGCTGCAATGTGCTTTAGAAACCGAAGAAGGCGCTTACAAATTAAATGCGCAGTTTATAGACTGTTCTAAACTCCAGGATTATAAATCGCAGAAAGCAGAGGCAGTAAAAAAGCTTCAGTTCTAAAACTGTACAAATAATGTTAGGCCCGGAGGATGAAATAAATACGCTTTTTTGCAATCCCGCTGCAGTTTCAGGGAGCAAATGAGAGGCCGATAATTGACGCTACAATTTGACACTGATGACTATGTTAGAATATCAGCGTACGCTGAAATTTGTATTACTGCGATGTCTCGACACCGAAAGACGTGCTTCACGGGAGACCTTGGGGGGCATATGCGTGCGCAGAGGCGGGGGCGGGGGCAGCCCCTCCCACCTAGTCATCTAAGAAGAGGGGGGCGCAGAGTCTGCCTCGTACATTGACTTATTAGGGAGGGGGGCGCTGCGATGAACCTTCGACCCCCCACCCCCCCACACCCCCTGAAGGGGAACCCTGGAAACACTTATGCTTGGGGCCTCTCATTTTTAAAGCGACATTTCTATATCTCGTATTTCTCACAAACTTTCCCATTTTGGGCCCGCAGGGGTGCACTCACCCTGTCTACAATTTTCTGTTACATATATTTAAAAGTTGGGAAATTGCGCCTGTGTAAAGCTCTAATGAAATGTATGGCTGATGGTGGGATTGTGCTTCTGTTATTTAGAACTGCCCAATGCTCTAACCGTCAGGGTGCGAGAGAGGAAGAGAGAGAGAGAGAGAAAGAATTTATTAGAAGAAGGCAGAGAGGTTGCCCTGAGCTTGCGCGCTCTCGCCTGCTACTCTGCACAGGAGAAAAGTGAAAAAAGAGTGGTGAAGATGAGGACAGGAAGAGGTGATGCGTATGCATAACTGGCTTTCTTATAGTGTAGTCTACATTGCAGTGCTCTTCAGAAAGTCTATAAGTGGCCTCGTAGCAGCGATTGCATGCATGTTTTATAGAGCCAATCTCACTCTTTCAAGTGTCTGCCGCGTCATAGGCATGATATTTTAGGTGACAGCTAGAGTTTTGACAAGCTGTGTTAGAATGAGAATGATTTCGATACCAGCCAACACATTTTGTCGAGAAAGTACTGTGTGTCAAAGCCGCATGAATATCACGTATTACGCTATCACATTAAAAACGACATTGAAATAGAGCCAGAATGCAACCGCGCCTTCTCTCCGACAAGCCACGGTGCTTCCTGTCGTCGGGGAGGCCTCGGCTAGTGTGGAAAGCGGCGTGACTACGAAGGAGCACCCCACGCATACACGCCGATTCTATACTTCCAGCGCTACCCGCATTCCAAGAGTAAGAAAACTCGGCGGCTGGCGGCTGCAATCAGGGGCACGCATCGCCGATTTCATCCAGCCGCAAAAGACGGAAAAGCGTCGTGCACGGAAGGGCTGTCTCTGGGCAGCATGCCGATACTGCGGCGAAAATCACTGTGGTGACCGCTTTCAGGAAAAACAAAAGACTTGCCAGCGAGTGTGAAAAAAACAGCAAAAAAATTTATCGGACAATGCAGTCCACTAGGACAACGCCTGCTTGAACACGTGTGCCCGCCCAAGGACCCAATACAGGAAAGGGAGATACATGGGCGCTGTGAAGTATAGAAGACAAAAAAAAAAACAACAACATAAGCTGCGAGAATCGGCGAGACCAATCCGAGCGCGCCGGGTGCTCTTATTGATTCTTTCACGCTCGAGCGGAGGAGTTCGGTGTAGTCAGAGGGAGACCGCGTTTATTAGAAACGATGCCTAAGCGGTGCACCGGAGAATTCCCAGAACGATTTTTGCGCCGGTGGCAGCCATAGGAAGGAGCCCGGCTCCGATGCCGGCAGCGCGAGCGAAAGAAAACGACGCACAACCGCAGTAGAGACACAGTTGGCGCGCGTCGAAGCTCCCAGCTTGCTCGGCGGCTCAGTAATTACAAAAGGAGGCGTTGGGCCAGATGAACGTGCATGAGCGCAGCCAGCCACTATATAGCGACGCATGCCTGACACGCGCCAGCTCTTCACGCAGATCACGCAGGGAATGCACGAAGCGGCAGCATCGGAAGAAAAGGGAAAACAAGCGTCAGCCACCGCTGCTCGGCCAACTCGCACACAGCTAGCAACGTTGGCAGTACACACGCATACATACACCATCCGACCTAACAGAAAATGCCCGCTGTAAAGAGAGCGCGCACACGCACGTGTCGTGAACTCCTCCGATGGTGCACCGCGCATATTAGAAACTTCTTCCTGTCGCGAACGAAGGCAACAAAAAAATATGGCTTCGTCAAGGCTGTTGAGCTAGCGAGTATTACGCTAAGAGTAGAAGCGTCATGAACTGCAGCTTAGACCTGCGAGTCGGGCCATAGGACGGCGCGTCGGCCTTTCCATCCTGTAATAGGGATTGTCCGCTTCAGTGGCACAGTGGCTACGGTATTCTCGGCTGCTCGCACTAAAGTTGCGGGTTCGATCCCCGGCCGCGGCAGTCACATTTCGATGGAGGCGAAATGCTAGAGGCCTGTGTATAGCGCGATGGCAATGCACATTAATGAGCATCAGATCGTCGAAATTTCCGGAGCCCTCCACTACGGCGCACCTCGTAATCATAACGTGGTGTCGACACGGCAAACTCCAGACACTATGAAAGCTACCTAATTTTATACATAGAGAGAGATAATGAAAACTATTATGCCCAGGGGAAAAAATCGAGCATTAGTCTTTGGGGGCAAAACACTTTGAAACTCTACAGTGAGGAGATAACTGTACAGAAGACTCAGATTAATTAGGTATGATAGAGAGAGACAGGAGAGAGAGAAAGGAAAGACAGGGAGGCTATCCAGAGGAAGCCTGTGGCGGAAATGGTAAAGGGGATGCAAAAGAATGAAAAAGAAGAATGAGAATTGCACAAAATGCGTAAGATATTTAGAGTTCGCAATAACCTATGTAGGAAAAAAGAAAATAGGCTACATAAATATTTTAGGCAGTTTTAGAAGAATGGACTCTCTTTCTTTACTCTTCTTTCGATCTCCCCCATCCCTTCCCCCTGTACAGGGTAGCATACCGGTTATGCCAAACTGGTTAACATCCCTGTCTTTCCTCTCTCCCGTTTTCCTTTAGAAGAATAGAGAATATGAACATGCAATAGACCTTTCTCTTGCAATCCCAGAACGCCCCGCGGGTGCGCGGAGCACTATGGGAAAAGTGTGTATGCCGAGGAAGCCGGCTGTTCGCTCGCCTGCGGCTCATTGGCGCCGTGATATCGATGGGACCACGAAACGAAAAGAACACGTCGCCGCTTCTTGACTATTCTTACACCGTAAATACTGCACACATCCGGACGCATCTGCATGTGTCTCCAAGCATGAAATGCGAAAGAATTAACACAGTGCAGTGTCGGTATTACTGAGCGGATATGCATCGGATGTAGCAGTTAAGCAGCATGAGTATTATCGCGTGGCAATATTGTGAAAATTAAGATGCATTAAAGATCAGCTGGAACACCGAATTTAAGAGAGAGGGCGTGCACACATGGACACAAAGAATAAGTCAAGACACCACAGACGCCGGCTAACAACTGCAAAGGCGCGCAACGGCGAAAAAAGAAAAGGAAACGAAATCTTATCTGCGCATGCCCGTGCAATCGGCGAACCAGCGATCCGGCACGCATGGGAGTCTACGTGACAGATAATGTTTAAGGCATTTGATTTGTTCTTATGCAAGTTAATCGACGATTAACTCACGCATGCGCTATCACTGCTATCGATATGCCATGCCTCAATCATTGAACGCGTTTCTTCATTCCTGTGCCGGTGCAAAACTGCGCATTCATCGAACTTCGACGTGCACTTACATTCTCGGCAGTGTAATAATAATAATAATATCTGGGGTTTAACGTCCCAAAACCGCGACATGATTATGAGAGACGCCGTAGTGGAGGGCTCCGGAAATTTCGACCGCCTGGGGTTCTTTAACGTGCACCTAAATCTAAGTATGCGGGCCTCAAACATTTTCGCCTCCATCGAAAATGCAGCCGCCACGGCCGGGATTCGATCCCGCGACCTTCGGGTGAGCAGTCGAGCGCCATAACTACTAGACCACAGTGGGAGGGGGCTTACATTCTCAGCCATGTAAAGAAAGATTATGAGGTGAGCCTCCAGTTAGCGATTCCTTATGTTCCAATAATCTCTAACACAGCGGCCCGTCTGTCCTACATGGAAGCGGCCGCAGCTAAAACGAACATTACACACCACACCTGTACGGCAATCAGTGAATTGTTGGTGTGTTTTACTAAACACATGCCGGTCCGCATATCGTCTATTATTCGCTCATCCTTTCTCTGCACAGCGGCACAAATCTCATCTAACCTGTGAGATACGCAAGTGAATCTAAAGAATACTTATACGACAAGTTTTTTTTCTATCGAATTTCTACAACCATGCTCCGACCTAACAAAACCGACTTCTTTAAACGTTCAGCGACAGTGGTCACTGCAACGCGAGGATAACCTACATCCAAAAGACGTAGATGTACGTTAAATATGTAGATGTCGGCCATCTAACCGAATTCATGTTTATTCAACGATTACTTGTAATGTACTGATATCAGCGAGACGCATCGTATTGCCAGGGACAGTTTTTCGCAGTGAGCATTTATGAACACGATTGCGCTTGCCGACTGCACTTAGTCACTATGGCCTTAATAAGGTAATTTCGTATTGGTGCCGAGCACGACTATATATATCCACAGTGTGGTCACATGTGAGGCAACACGCAAAACACAACCGGCGTTTGTAAAATATAACATTTGCCGCAAGTGTCAACGAATGGTGATAAAAGCGTATCTCTTGTTACCTGCTGTACGAGCGACGCGCACGCTGTCTAATCAATGTATCTTAATTTGCTTAGTGCATACTGTCTCGCGCAATGTTTAAATATTAGAGCTTGACTTTGTGCTCGTCAACAGTCTCGGTGGGCGTTGATTTCGAATGGATCCACGATTCACGAATTGTAATGACCGCTCACGGAATACGTTTAGGAAACCAAGCTGTATCTTTTTCGTTTAATTTATGCCGTAGGGCATGCTGGAGCCAAAAACAAAAACAACAATAATATTGACGCTTCGGAACCGCTCAGGTGGTCCGACAGTGGCACGCGGGAACACTAGACAGATGGAAATCGTAGACAGGCCGTCGTAGTTAAACACTGAAGAAGTTCACGACTGATTTACGCAGTAGTATGTTACACCTTGTCACATTAACTTGATCTGACAAGTGCTGGCACGGCGTAAGTGGAAAGCTAAGGCGTGAGGCCCGCGCGCTCGTTGCGGTGACTGCTGCAGCGTACACACTTTTCCCATGACTGCTTGCGCGCCCGTTGGTGGCGCTTAGGTGCTTGCAAAAGGTTTATTCTCGTTTTTAAGAAAAAAAAAACCTTACATGTATGTCCTGTAAAGCTATAAATACAATTGGTTAGCTACGCTGTCAGAAATCTTGACTAAAAATTTAGGGACGCTTAAGCTTCGCCTTTAAGAGTTGAACGCGATAGCGATATCCTGCCCTTAGTGCGCATTTGGAACACTAGGAGTGTTTAACAGAATGCGAGAAATAAGGTGTGTACCTTATGTAATCGGTAGCATGCTTTAAACCAGGAGCAATTATGCGCGAGAAACGTTTTCGAAGTTGCGATGCACCCACTACGTGGTCTTAAGGGAATACGCGCAGTAATGTGTGTGCCTTTTGTAATGGGTGGCTTTCTTTAAACCACCAAGTAGTTATGATATGATATGCTGTGACGCCCGATGGCAATGTACGTTTGTATCATGCAATATTACTGCGACATTACATCTCGTACTGTGACACCTGTATACAGGACGCGTATTTTTGGGTAGCATGAAAGTTACTTTCAGTGCAGCTCCAAGCAGAGGCGTGGCTGTGTGGTAGAACACCTGCTTGCCACGCAGACGGCATGGGTTCGATTCTCACTCGAACCCAACATTTTTATTATTTATTTTATTTGCAGCTTTTTCGATTTTTCGGTCACGGACAAGATGATGATTTTTCGCTCACAACCAACGGTGCCGACGCCGACGCCGGAATTTCTGCGATACGAGCTCTTTAACGCTATCGCGTTAATATTTAGTGGCGCGATTACAGCGATGCATCGAAACACCTGCAGTCGGTCAAAATAAAGATGGTGTCGCCGCTGGCGGTATACGTTTGGAAGAGTATAAACGGTATTCCTCAAACCTTACATGCTACGACCTATATAAATATATTTCTATATCTATATCTAAGTCTGCTCCAATGCGTGCCTCCATCTTTTACAAGTCTTCAGACACCCTGGCAGCATGGTCACTCGAGACACGGAGCTTGCAATTTCATCATTTCTAATAGGAGGAGATACAGTGGACATCGTAGAATAGATTCACCACTGAGTAAGATTCGGAAGAACCGGATTCGATAAGTCTTCCCATGACCGGGTGTATACACAATGCTCAGCCACACCGCAAAGCGAGTCGAAGAGGACGCGGAGAAAAGGCTCGCCGGTGCGCTGATTGGACTCCGTCGCAGTGAGTCCGTGGCCGTCGATCACTCGCACCCTCCGCAGCTCCCGGTCCGAAGGCATTGTTATACGAAGAAGGCAGGGAACGTTAGCTGCACGCTCGTTTAATTTGATGGCAGAGTCATTACCATTAGCAAGTAGGGCAGCCACGTCCTTCGTAATTCCGAGGCAGAGGCAGGGTCCCCCCCGAGTCTCGCGCAGGACTAAGGGAGAGAGGAGTGTTGGGGGAATGGACGTGATGAAAAAAGATGGAAAATAACAGCAATACAAAAAGGGGACGCCTGGAAGTACTGAACGAAGAAACTCAGAAAGCAAACGCGAATGGTAGATGGGCAGAATGAGTGGGGGAGAAGAACAATACGCATACGGACCACACTCGCCCAATCTGCGAGCTAATGACTGGTGACTCTGAGCGCACAACCACGCGTTTAGAGAGTTCGAGCGTCCGGTGGGCGAAGAGGTTTTCGTCATTAGAGGGCTGACCTACACGTCCCGATGAGTTTTGGAACACTGAGATTTCTTTCTCGACTAGTTCTCCTCTTATTTATTTGTTCTTTTTTATCTTTATCATCTCAGCTATCACGTACATTCTACGCGCGTGAATACGCCTTCGTTCCACGGTGGCGAGCACCCTCTATTTTTCTTACTATCGCAAGACCCGCCTATATTGAGCGCATCGAAGTTAATGGACTTCGTATTAGACGGCGAGAGCGTGACACTGACTGTCCAGCACGCTCGCCCTGGCCGTATTATCACGCACAGCGGTTCGTTTGCTCGTTTCATGTTCAACATCTACATGTATGTAATAACGCTGGGATTGAAGTTTCTCATAACGACTCCTTTTTTTCTCTCACTTTGTTCCTGATGACAAGTGATTCTGTGTCACTTGTGTATATCTAGAAATAAGATGTATGAACGCCGGCCGAGACAAATCGTGTTGTGTTCGTTGACGTTCTCTCCATTTCGTGACATCTCATAAATGAGCCTGGCGTTGTGGTACACCACCTCTCTCCCGCATTCGTCACCTTTCTCTTTTTTTTTTGCGTGATAAAAAGGGATGACGGTGCATAACTGTGGTGCCGTATACTCCCTGGCTTTGGATGCAGGAACCACCTCGTCAACACCTCTCACTACGTATGCAGGAGAATACCAACACCAAAGTACTGAATGGACGATCCGCCTTTTTTAAAGGCGGATGTTAACGTTAAATAACCCCAGGTGGTCGAAAATGCCGGAGCCCTACACTGCGGCGTCCCTCATAATCATATCGTGGTTTTGGAACGCTAAACCCCAGCAATAGTTATTATCGGTGAGGTAAGATTAGTCAATCTGTTTTAAGCAGTGTTTATCCGGCGGTGTTCACCACTCAATGTTTATAACGAAATAAGCTTCGGTCTTATCTTTTATAGAGTCGGTATTTCACATTCAAGGTTCTCATCGCGTAAGAACGAAAGTACGTTGCATACCTTTTTCATGTACGTTTACTTTTCAATAAAATTGGTATTACAACTTAGTTGATGGATATATCGGGCTGCTTAATTTTTTTTTCTTTTTGCGCATGAATGCAATAATTTACGCTGAGCTTTTTTCCCAAGTCCATCATTCAAAAATTCTTGCGAATTAGGGCCACTTAAGTTCTTATATTGTGTAATGAGCCAATCGCCTGGAGAAACAGAAAATATAATCACATTACTGTATTAAAATATTCGGCCTACAATACACGAGAACGTCGGTTCAGTGAAGCATTCTGCCACCGCTCACTGCCGTTACAAATGTTTTCTTGTCGCGGAGTGTTCAAGAGCGAAATATAAGGTACGTACGGTCAGCGTCTAAAGTTTAAGTACCACGAGCCACAAGAAAAATTTGAACATACGCGTTCCTTCGGCAGACAGCCTCGATGATAGATTTCCGACCCGTTCTAAAACGCGCTAACAACATGTACTGTGAAAGTAGACCGAATTCAGCCGAAAATTGCCGAGAAATTCAAAGTTTTCTCAGGCCTAGTGGAGCCTAACTTTTCATGCCAACTTCACGCTCGTGCATAAATTGCCCGTGATAAAGGGCGTTTATTCCATTCTGGATGGTTTCGCGGCGTAGTGGCGCGACTGGCGCGACGTGTAGTGCTTTGCCGGCAATCCCATAGCACTTTATCCGGGCCTGCTTCCTTTCTGGCGGGATAGCAGTGCTTACAGGTGAGCGTGCCTAGCAGGTCTCATTCCGCGGACCGGTAAGTGGTCGGGGCGCCGAGCAGCGAGGGAAGGAACGACCGTAAGGAAACACCGAAACGCGCCCAACCACCGATCTGGGAGGCCGTAGGGCCAAACTGTGCGTGTTTATCCTATAAGGCTCCCGCAAAAAAACACACACACCTATGGCTCTTTCCCTCTTAGTCTACGCAATTGGTGCCCCGGGAACGCTGGAAATGGGAGGAGGAGGAGTCGCGAAAGACGGCGAGGGAATGGAGCCGCGTAGATACGGTTCCGTTTGTCATCGTGATTAATGGCCTATACGGGGCGACTCCGTGCTAGCAGCCTTCACCTCGTTCTCCTTCTACGCCCCTTGTTTTGCTATCCGTGGCGAGGGTGATATAAGACGAGACCAATTCCGATGCAGGCATGTATGCACTCACGAACAAACACACAGACACAATGCCTGCACGTGGCATCGGAATGACGTAGGGGTCTCCAGCCAATGCGCCATTCTGCACACTTTTGAACCCTGAAGCGAATGACGGGCTGCAGGCGGATGTCTTCTCTCGCGTTGACAGAGGATTTATGCGATGGGGCACATGGAACGATGAGAAGTGTGCACTCTATCCGGCAGTCGTTTAGAGCAGCGGTGCTGGAAGGCACTCTTCACAGAACGTGTGCGATTGAGGTCACACGTCCCCGTGGAATAACCTTTCAGCACGTCGGGGCGTGCCGGCTATCGACTCAGAAGAAGAAGAGGACGAGCGGAGTCTCTCTCTATTGGGCGCTGTCTGTGTACACAGTTTTAGCCGTGACGATGACAAGCATGAGATTCTTGTTACACTTTGTGCCCAAATATCACACTAAGCAAACATTGCACAGAGAAGGTGCACACGATCACAAATGACAGAGAGGTAAGTAGCCCCAGCTGCTTATCAGTAATCCAGCGTTGGGCGATGGAGAGCGTTATCACTCTACAGCATTGCTATAGTATAACGACGTAATAGAGTTACGCGCGATACATGCGATGCCGGTAATTGATAAATGGCTAGTATTTATAACGACTACAGCGACGCGTATTATCTCCCACTTTTCTTGGGTATCTCAAGTTTTTTGTAAAACAGAACCACCGATGAAGTCATCTTGGAACGAACTGTTGTTATTGGCAGTTTCCCTTCTCCCATACTGAATATGAAGTATCAAAATCAGGCTAACAATCATCTACTAAAAATGCTTCATTCACGCGAACGTTTCATTAAAAATAATAGGAAATAACGTCGCGAAACATGTAAACCTGATACCGCGTTATAATACGCCGCCTGAAACACGATTTCTCAATGCGAAATACTCTTTTCGTGGCAACTGCGCGTATTTTAATAGAGTTGGTGTTAGCTTATTAGAAGATAGCTCTGAAAGGGATATTCATTTAGCTTATTTCACCCCGAAAATGGTCCGCACAACAAAAATTTTGAACATTCAATGCCTATCAGTTCCTATATATGGCACTCTATTAAGCCTCGATAGAGCCCAGTGCTGGATAAATGCCTCCGTCAACAATATGCACTATCAATTCACTGTGTTTATCGAATCGATAGCCTACCTGCACATTTTCTGACATTGTCACCACTCTATTCCGCTGTGACTACGCAAGCCCTCTGTAACTGAATGCAGCTGTATTTTCATAGTTTCAATGGAATTTGTTTATACCGTGCGCACAATATTAACGGCATTCTTCCTTCATCCTCTTCGCGTGTATATAATCATCATCACCGTGAGCGTCTTCGTTCGAAGGGTTGGCCAGGCGGCTCTGCCGAATAAAAGTCGTCGAGACCACGACTGTGCTGCTGTCCTGCAGAGTGGTCGAGGTACTGGGCATTAGTGTGAGCACAATATTCGCAATACCTATAGAATAAGCATTGCATGACATCAAACAATAATTAGTTTAAAGAATGGCGTTGATGTTTTTTTTTTTTTTTCATCAACAAGCTTCACATTTTCTTTATGCGGGGAGATCGAAAACGACTACAACGTTGATCAAAATAGTCATTGTGTCGTGCATTAAAAAAAATTAATAGGTTAGGTGGCAGGCTTAGCCAAATCACGTATATTAGCAATAACGGCGCGCGTCATGGTACAAAAAGAAGGGCTCCGAACAATTGTTTTTAGGCGCCTGATGGCACATAGCCGAGACATACTCGCCACTTTTCAGGTTTCAAGCGTGACTTTCGTGAATAGGTGTTTTCGCTGGCTATCTCGCTCTTAGAAACAATAAACTCTAACGAACAGAAAATGAAGCGTAAGCGAACATTGCCTATACAATTCCTAATCACATATTATGGCCTTTTGTCTCTCCATGTAGTTGAACCATTTACACAAGCACATTTACTACACACGTAGACTTTGCATACTGTGCTTTACTATGTTCGCATTGCCAGATTTCTTGTCTTGCCACCTCAGTCATTGAGACTGTGAATATGGGATCATACTGCAGGAATTGGCAAACGAGGAAGCGTTTCTTTCGACACGGCGCTGCTTTTACCATACATGCAAATTACCGCTATGACTGGATTAAGTTCGACATGCGTGCATGCGCGGTTGGTTCCTTTTTTTTTCCCTGCAGGTAGCTTTTATTTTTTTACTTTTATTTTTTTACAGTAATAAAAGACACGACGAGAAAGAAATAAAAAAAGAAGAAAAATACAACAATATACACCTAAAAATGTGCATGATATATCAAAAGGTATTAAGCCCCAGGCGCTTAAGAACTGTCGGCACCCAACACAAAAAGCAAAGCTCAAAGCTCCCGATGGGGCTTATTTTGAATGGCCTACTTATGCGAAACATATTCCGCTTACTGGGATTTGCATAATGCTTTACATAAAGGGCAGTGCTATGGGAAGCTAATCCCGATTCGCACGTGCCTGCGACACACACTTTCATTGTAATATTGCGATTAAGATTCTGTGCCAGATGTGCAGTATTCGTCGTATGTCAAAGACGTACCAGGGGGAAAGCGAATAAAAGAAAGAGGAAGTATCAACACAGTCGATGGCGGCATTTCATCGTCAGTGTTACGACTGGAACAAAGCAGCTTTATCAGTGTCCTAAAAGAAAAAGAAAAGACCTATCGCACGCTCTCAGACGGCTTAAACATTTTATGCGTACTTGGTATATGCGCACATACCTACTTAACGGTTCATCCATTCCGCCTTGTAGTACAAAATGACTGTTTTTCGAGCAAAACAAGCGTTCCTGATATTTATGGAAAGCATACACAGCGTTCCCTGTCTGTCTAACCGCGGCTCAGACAACGTCGCCGTATTGGCTGCGACTGTAGATGCGTTCTCTCACATATCACGTTACTTATAAAGCGCTAAAAAATGAAACACCACGACTCATGAGACAGTGCCTTCTTGATGAGCACGCTACGCTAAATTGTCGCACCTGTTCCTCACTGAATTGTCATTGTTATCAAGTTTTCGCGGCGCGAGACTCACGCGCCTGACGTTGCAGTTTGGATTGCCATCGTCATGTCGAGCGTTGGTATAAGACGTGCCCAAATGCATTTAGTGCACAGATGCAATTTTATAAATTCGCTGAATGCTCCCATTCTTTAGTATACGTTTCCCTTTGAACAATTAGATCCATGGCTCACAATTCTGACCACGTTTAGTACGTTTAGGTACACCCACGAAAGTACACTCTTAATCACGTCCTGTTTAAAGTGCTAGGTAGAGCCAGGAAACCGGACATTTTTCGTCTGGTTTCCTGGATACAGCCAACATTTAATCAGGACCTGATGAAGAGTGTACAAAGGGGATTCATCGCGATACCTCAATGCTATGACATCGCACTGCTGAAATTGACGTCACGGTTTCGAACTTGGCCGTGGTGGAAACATACCGGGGAAGGCTAAATATATATAAAAAAAGAAAAAAAAAAGCACGTTGACGTGCACTGGGTCCACGTTACAGAAACGCTGTATGCGATGAAACTGTATAGCGGTGTCTCGCAGTTCAGTGTGCCTCAAAATTATATTATTTGCACGTATAATTTACAAATGCATACAATTTACCTTCAGAAAAGCTCACATTTTTGGAGTAATACCGCGGCATTTCTGTCGAACATTGTCTTACCGCGCACGCAACAGGTGACGCTTCAAGCAGAAAAAGAAATGTTGACAACAAGGAGGGAAGCGTACCTGAGTTGACGATGGGTCCTTCTCTTTACTAATGGCTGAGGGTCGAAAAAGAAACAAAGTCGAGGCAGGGAAAAGATGCAAGAGGAAATCAATCTCGGTGGCTGCCAGCGCTCTCAGCGCGAGAACAGCCAACCGAGCAGAACGCGTAAAAGAGCGTACGCTGAGCGAACAAATAACCTTCCACCGCACAAAGCAACGGGAAAGAAAAGAAAAGAAAAAGAGAAAACGAGCACACGAAGTAAAAGTGCTATAACGAAGGTAAGACACGTGATGGAGGAAAGAAAACTTCGGCGCGTGCCAGCACCGGTGGCTGGTTTCTCGCAGTGGCTCAGAACAGTTCCGTGAAGTCGGGCTTCGTGTTGCACCGCGAATCACAAGAATGGCGGAGACGCGGGGGCGTAACTCACGGACGCGTCTCGCGTTCTATCCACCACCACAGCTGTGTGCGCTGGCGAAAGAAGAGAGAAAATGGCACATCAAGAAAGGCGCAAGAGGTGGGATGTACGTAGCGACATCAAGAAGAACGAAAGGCAGAAGCTTGCGAGCAGGCAGGCACGGCCAGCGGTGGCTGTGTGCTTAATTCCGCAGTCCCGTCACGTCCACATGTTTTGGACGCTCATTCGCTCGCACGGCCCTCCTCCTTTACCACCTCCTCCATCGACAGCGTGTGCGGCAGAAGCGGTCTTTTCCCCATTTCCTCCCCATCGGTTGGGAACAGCGTGCACGTTGTAGTCCTTTCTTCCCTAATGGATATGTTTGTTGAGAAAACGGGGCAGTGAGTGGGGCGTTCACCTCCCTCTCAGGCACTGTTGCGGCCCGCTTCAACAACATGCGCAGCTCGGTGTGGGAGAGAAAAATGAGGGATTTCACTTTCAATTACCGTGGAAGAACACGATATCCTTGTCGTCGGTGGCACTGGGAACGCTCCATCCTTCTCTGATCTCTACAAGAGATGGTTCTGGAGATGGGATGGGCGCTATAAAAGAATCACATGTTTTCTTTGTGCAGAATTAGAAGAGTGTACGCATCGGGAGCTAAGTGATGAGCTGAGTAGAACGGGAAAAACAGAGACAAACAACTTTTTTTGTGATTCTAGCCAAAACAAAGCAAATATAGGAAGGATTGCAGACGCAGAAACGAAAATGTGGCCATCTGGAGCACACGAAATAGGAGAAAGAAATGATAGGAATGAAAGAACCCGGATAGTACTGCATCAGTGGGTTTTCACGGCATGGTCGTCACAGCGGCGTTGTCATTTGCATTTTCCGCGCCTCTCATTCGCATTATTTCCTTTCTCTCTCTCTAGCCCCCCCCTCCTCTTTTCTTTTATTTATCTTATCATTTTCCCAACAAGCTTTCTACGTTTTAGTTCTTTCACCCACATTTGTTGTTGTTGTTACTGCTAGTGGTGCTGTTGCTGATATTGTTTCTACCACTGTTCTTGTTTATCTTTAACCTCGAGGCTTATTTAGCTTGCCTGCCCATTTCCACTCCCCTCGACACCTTCCGCACCACGTTTCACGATTTCATGATTCGTGGCCTTCAGTGGAAATGGAAACGAGCATTGTTGTCGGTTCGCCTAAGTTCTTGTGTTTCATATTCTATTGCTACGCTGAAAGCGCCGCGCTTTTTGCTGCTTAGTATGCGGAGTGGCACGGCCGTCCTGGGGATTCCTTGTGGGGTTTCGAGTGTTTGCGTCAGTAAGGCTCTTTTTTTTTGGCTCACTTTAATAACACGGTTGGATATTTTCACCACAGTTCGTATGACTCCGCTGCTAAGAGTTGCGTGATAACGTTGTTAATAGCACGGCCGCTATATAAAAATAATTGGGGAAGGGCGAGCCATGTAGAGAAGGGTCTTTCGGCTCCACTAACGTGAAACCTGAAGAGGGACGAAGCATGCAGTGCGCGCCGGTGTTTCCTACAGCAAAATCACTGCTAATTGGCATTGAGAGAGAAGAAAGATTAGACAAAGAGACGCGCAGTCCGCCTTTAGTTAACGTGCACGCTGCGAATATTTATTGTTCAACCACACACAAGAGAAATCTCCCAGCGGCCCTACATTACAGGTTAAGGTCCAGTGCCTATATATACGGGGTGGCCGGTGAACGGATGTATAGCGCGAGCAGTCGTTTTTTTTTTTTTTTTTTATGAAACTCGCTAGCAGACTGCGTCGGCGTTGTCTCTCGCGGGCGAGGGCGCGTTGCCGCTGCTCGCGAGCTCGAAGTTTAGTGTTCTTCGCAGAAAGAGCGTTTCCATAGTAAATGCGCGCCGTTCGCTCTCTCTCGCCATATGGCGAGCGCTGAGGCGGTGGCACCCTCTCTTGAGCTCAAGCAAATGGACATGACACGACGATGTAAGCAAGCAAATGGGTCACGACGATGCACGCGGCGACAGCAGACAACGATGCACCGCCGACAAGCCGAGACCCTAAAGTGCTTCGCCCCTACACCCTTAAAAAAATGGAGTGACCCTCTCTCCTTCAAGGGAGAAACGGCGATGTCCCCAATGTTCGTCTTCATATGGAGGAACTTTCCTCCCTTTTTGAATGGAGGGTGTGTCCAGATAAGATCGAACACGTGGTCCTGGTCACCGTTCCCAATTTTGATGAAATTTACTGTAGGCATAGGCATTACACCCAGAACAATGGTTTCGCAGTTAGTTTCGCGAAAAAAAATTTTGTTCGCCTGAAAAAAAAATATACAAATTTTGGCCGCAAAAAACGCTTTTTCGCCAATTTCGCGGTTTCTGAATTTTGAGCACACCTAGGAAAAAAACGATGCACTTCTTCGTCACAATATTTATTCCCCTTAAAGAACAAGTGAAATAAAATATTATGAGCCTATTATTTTTCTTGCTTGTCCAAGCACTTTTGAAGAAAAAAATCACAAACTTGGCAAATTGCACAAAATACCTTCATTTCAGGAATTTATTGCTACAAGCAAGTTAAAGTGAGGATAATAAAAATCGGTACATATTAACTTTGATACTTTCGCTCTCTTTTAAAATAAATTTCGCGGTTTTATCGCGCTCCATTTTACTCGATATGTGGGCTGAAACGTAAGTGATTTACCAAAAACGACAAACTTTGAAAATGATTTTCTCAAAAAAGCCATTTTTAATTTTTTTTAAATCTCTCCGATTGAAGTCAAGGACGTCATCTACCATTCTGCAGAAAAAAACGTTGCATTATTTTGGTTGCTTACAAGTTATAGTGCGTCAAATGTGGCCATGCCAGCCTAGCGGCCGCGTCGTTCGTTATGTGCTGAAACTCGGATATAAGTTGTTAAAAATACTTGTACATGACATAATCACAAATCAGCAGCTCCACACCAACAAATGCGCAGCCAGGTGTCATGGTTCAGCTAGCTTTGTCTTGCGATCAACCGCTTGACAAACCCGCAGCAGCGGCCGCTCGATGCTGCGGGCACTCAGATTACATGAGTGCCGCTTCGACTGCGGATGAGCTCCCCTTGCGCGCCAAACCACCAAACTACGCTCAGAGGACAAACGAGAGAGGTAATGCATCACTGTGAAAGTTAAAGGCTGTTAAGTGCCAACAAATGTCATAATATGCAACGAAAACTCTGCCAGCAATTTCCCAGTGAGCGCCTTCAATACAGCACGCATGTATTTTTTCCCCCTGCTGTTATGCCCGAAGCCGCGAAATATCGTGATAAAATCTGGACTGGCGTTGAATATTCTATCTGCGGACGCGCAACAATACAGTATTGTAAAAGCGGTTCTTTAATGAAGCACAAGACTTGGACACACTTCTTTTCACAGCCGGCTGACACAAGTGTTCTGGCACGAGATGAAGAACAACTGCAGTTTAAGTTGTTCGACCATCGGAAGCACGTATCACAGCTTTCTTTAGATGTCAATGGTTTTCTTTTGTGTCATATGTTGCTCACAGAATGAACCTATAATTATATTTAGGCCATCCGAAGAGAGAAAGCAACACATGAGCGCCCTACTGGAGGCGCTCACTGGGAAATTGCCGGCAGAGTTTTCGTTGCATACTATGGCATTTATTGACACTTAACAACCTTTAACTTTCACAGTGATGCATTCCTTCTCACGTCCGTCATCTGAGCGTAGTTTGGCGCGCAAGGGGCGCTCATCCGCAGTCGAAGCGGCACTCATGTAATCTGAGTGCCCGCAGCATCGAGCGGCCGCTGCTGCGGGTTTGTCAAGCGGCTGATCGCAAGACAAAGCTTGCTGAACCATGACACCTGGCTGCGCATTTGTTGGTGTGGAGCTGCTGATTTGTGATTATGTCATGTACAAGTATTTTTAACAACTTATATCCGAGTTTCAGCACATAACGAACGACGCGGCCGCTAGGCTGGCATGGTCACATTTGACGCACTATAACTTGTTAGCAACCAAAATAATGCAACGTTTTTTTCTGCAGAATGGTAGATGACGTCCTTGACTTCAATTGGAGAGATTTTAAAAAAAATTAAAAATGGCCTTTTTGAGAAAATCATTTTCAAAGTTCGGCGTTTTTGGTAAATCACTTACGTTTCAGCCCACTTATCGAGTAAAACGGAGCGCGATAAAACCGCGCAAATTATTTTAAAAGAGAGCGAAAGTATCAAAGTTAATATGTACCGATTTTTATTATCCTCACTTTAACTTGCTTGTAGCAATAAATTCCTGAAATAAAGGTATTTTGTGCAATTTGCCAAGTTTGTGATTTTTTTCTTCGAAAGTGCTTGGACAAGCAAGGAAAATAATAGACTCATAAGATTCTATTTCACTTGTTCTTTAAGGCGAATAAATATTGTGACGAAGAAGTGCACCGTTTTTTCCCTAGGTGCGCTCAAAATTCAGAAACGGCAAAAATTGGCGAAAAAGCGTTTTTTGCGGCCGAAATCTGTATATTTTTTTTTCAGGCGAACAAAATTTTTTTTCGCAGAACTAACTGCGAAACCATTGTTATGGGTGTAATGCCTATACCTACAGTAAATTTCATCAAAATCGGGAATGGTGACCAGGACCTCGTGTTCGATCTTATCTGAACACACCCTGGAGAAACCGTTCCTCCCCTGCGAAAATCAAGATGGCTGACGCCAAGCCAGTGAAGCGAGCGATAGATTTAGGCCTAGCGAGTGCACCGATTCTCGACTGATAAAGAGTATGCGGCACTGGTAATCACAAAAAACGGCCCAACTGAGCTTAATATCGAATGATATGACAATAAAATCAAGCAGACAAACCTGTAGTGATGACAATCTCGCGAAACGGAACGACGGAACTCGTACGTTTCGCTCGGACACCGAGACGGCGTTCACTTTAAAAGACGGATACTGCAAAGGGGCTCTCACCCGGAGAATGTACGTTAGGCTTGCTGTCTTTACGTTATCCACGCGATTACGGGGCAATAGGCGCCGACATGTGCCTCTAAAATGTACATTCTGTAGCATCAAAACAATCCCGGCGCAGCAGAGCATAGTTTCGATAGATAGATGTTCAACAACATATATGTAGGTGGAGCTGTGAAAGCAGTTTGCATAGAATGGGAAGGAATGAGTAGCAAAGAGAACGTTGAAATTAGGAAGGGGGCTGAGACAGGGATGTCCTTTGTCCCCGCTGTTATTCATGCTGTACATGGTGAATATGGAAAAAGCGCTAGAAGGTAGCAACTTTGGTTTTAATCTGTCACACAAACAGGGCGGCGTGATGATTGAGCAGAAGCTTCCAGGATTATTTTATGCTGACGATATTGTCTTATTCGCTGACAGTCGAGATGATATACAGCAGCTGGCGGATATATGCGGAAGGGAAGGGGAAGCTCTAGGACTAGGATTTAGTGTGACAAAATGTGGATTGATGGTATTCAATGACCCTTGTGGTCAGGCGGTGTCAATACAGGCCAAGAAATACCGAGGGTGAGCGAATACAGGCACCCTGGAGTATGGATAAATGAGGGTGACAGGTACACGGAGGTACAGGAAAAAGCCTCAGCAGCAAAAGGAAAGAGGAATGCTGCACTAATGAAGCACAGAGCATTGTAGGGATACAATAGGTACGAGGTGCTTCGAGGTCTGTGGAAAGGTGTAATGGTTCCGGGGCTTACTTTTGGGAACTCAGTGGTGTGCATGAGGGCGGAGGTGCAATCGGGAATGGATATAAATCAAAGGACTGTGGGACGTCTCGCGTTGGGTGCTCACGGGAAGACGACAAATGAGGCTGTAAAGGGCGATATGGGATGGGCAGGTTTTGAGGCGAGGGAGGCTCAGAGCAAAATAAGGTTCGAAGAAAGGCTAAGGAATATGAAGGAGAGTAGATGGGCAGAGAAGGTGTTCCGTTACTTGTATAGGAAGAGCGTGGACACACAGTGGAGAAAAAGAACTAGGAGGCTCACTAGTAAATATACGGCTGGTAGTGTAAGCAGTATGTCAACAAAGAGCGTTAAGCGAAAAGTCAGAGAGGATTTACTGGATGGCAGCTATGGAGAAAAAACCGGCTTTGAGTAACTACCGAAATGGCAAAAGTGAAATAAGAAGGGAGACATTTTACGACAATTCAATGGGAAGCGCTTTACTGTTTGAAGCGAGATCGGGTTGCCTTAGAACGGGTAGTTATAAAGCGAGATTCAGTAAAGAAGAAGAACAATGCACGTGCTGCGGGGAAGATCAGGAAACGGCGGAGCATGTTCTGATTGAATGTGGAGACATCCACCCAGGTGTACCTTTGGGCACGAGCTTACATGACGCCTTGGGTTTTATACCCCTGTCACACGGGCACCCGTGAACTCCGTTTAACTCCCTTGTCTTTTCCTCGAGGGAGATGGGGTTCATGTCACACAGTCACCATTTCGCTGAGGAAGTTAAATGGAGCTTTTGGTGGAGGAAGTTCGGTAATGACCATTTCGACTCGACGGAGTACTCTCGTTCCCAGCCAGCTACTGCTACGCTGAAAACCGCACTAGCAAAATCGTCCTAATGAGCTCAATTATAATTTTAAAAACTCTGCTCTTTTTTGCGTAGCATTTCACGCCCCGTAATGTAAGTTTTAGTTGTATTTTTTCGCACATCAGCGCTTGTACTCTCCACACCAACGCCTCGCCAAGCCGCCGCTGTGAAGCGTCGCACCATATTTGTATCTGCACATGTGAGGCGCACGCACAAGCACTGTGACAGCAATAATGATTCCGAGCACTTCATCAACACACAAAAACATGTTTTTGTTGTTTTAAAGGCGACTGCACAGGCAAAAAATTGGACGTTTCCACGAGCGCAGTAGCGCTGTTTCTGCCCCATGCGGCAACCGTCGAAAGCTTGCACCGAGCCGTGTAGCACGGCCACAACTCCATTCTCGTAATGCTCCATGAGGGAGTTAACTGCCGAACGGAGTGAAATGGAGTTCGGTGGTGACCGTGTGACAGAGGTATTAGAGACAATGGAAAGCTGAACACACCCGCGATTGAAATAAGTAAGAGACGGTTAGAGTATTGGTGGCAGAAAACTAGAGAGAAAGGACAAAAATAAATAATGGGAAAAAAAATAAGGGACATTCTGCCATAAAGGGCACGGAACGGAGCTGAAAACTTAAGGTTTTTTTTTTCTTCTGGAGTAAAATAGTTTTAATTGAAGTAAAGACACTAGGCCAACGCTAAAAAAAAAGAGTAAAGGCTTTTTATTTTTCGAGCCTGGTGACACACTTGTCACCGCCCCGTTATAAAGGGGACGCTCATAGCATCCATCCAGCATCCATCCATCCATCCAGCCGTAAAATAGGTAGTAGCTGGCGCCATCTAGAGAGATTAAACGATACTAAAAAAGAAGGTGTTACCGACTGCGGCGGCGTACGTTGATGCTACGCTATGACATTTCGGCGAGGTGGCCCATTCATGTATTACTCAAGGATACCGGAAGGTTGATACAAATTTTATTAATACGCACACGTTCACGAGCAGACACGTAGTACACACACTCACTGAATTCAATAAACAAAACATTCATATGTATACAACCTACAACAAGAACAATTCACTACAGACGCGTACGTACAGAGGTGTTTACAAATACCCCTCTATGAAGCGCAGGCCCTTATCTAGTCACTGAATTACAGCGGACCATGGTGGCACAAGCGATGCGTCATTTTTATTTAACTCTTTACCACTTCATGGCTGCAACCCAATATACGTAGACATTATTAAATTGTAGCTATAGCTTAGCCAAGCGCACCAGTTAATCTAAAGCCGCATAATATTGAACGATATAACTACAGAGTTGATTAAGTTAATGTGAAAACGACCATATCGAAAACCGTTCATACCATTTCGACGCCATTTTGAAGTAGCGCCATCTTTCGATAGTGACCACAGATAAAATTTCCCTCTCTGACTTATTTATTTTTTACACTTTCTGTGGGAGGGCGCAATATTCATTTCAGATTCTGTAACATTCGTCACGTCGACTTCGTTGAGTGGTTTGGCGTTGACGTCTGTTCACATTCTACTTAAGCGTTGACTACAAGTATTACGATGAGCCATGGATTCGTTCAACTGCTAGCCCTTCAATGACAATGCTTCTGATGCGGTAACGGCCGTCTCAGTTGTGTATACGTACGTTAAAACACGGGTCGTCCGAAGAAACAAGACAAGATGGCCTCGCACCGGACGGTGGTCTTTCGAGAGCGATGTCAGTGGCTCTTGGCGTCGCGGCGGCTCGATTACTTGAGTACGGAAACTAGCGCTACACCGCGCAAATTATGGAAAAGAACGCTACCCACACTACGTGTTCCGTAATATTTCAGTACGCTGTACCTACATGCTACTCTGCTACTGTTATGTCACGATATTTGCCTGGCGTGTCAAATTGCGGTCATTGTGCGACAGCTGTGTAGTTGTCGCTGTGGCGGTGGCTAGTCTTGCACAGGATTTGGAATACTCTTTTCACAAAGGTGAGTGAGAGTGTTAGTGATTACCTACTGTGCACAGCTGTCATTAGAAGCGCATTTTGTGTTGAGTTTCACACGCCAAAGCAAAATCCTGAGAACGAGAGATACATACTGCACGCGTGCATAAGTCCATCCTATTTCTCAGTGATGGCATGCGTAATCAAAACGCGTATGATTGAGAATTTTGGCTTAACTAACAGAAGTCATTGACTTTTTTTTCAGATATGTGCAATTAGGAGCCGTTTAACGTTAAAATGCGGCCACGACGGCCGTATTTCGCTGGGGGCGAAAGGCATAAACACCCACGTACTTATGTTCAGGTGCACGTTAAAGAACCCCGGTTGATCCAAATAATCCCTAGTCCCACGCTACGGCGTGCCTCATAATCATGCACTGTCCAGTGGTATCACGTTTGCTAAAATGTTGAAAAAATTAACTTTCATGCTTCTTTATATTGCTTGTTGTATTGATAAGTGCTATAAGTGTTGTGCAAAACTAAAAACGCGTGCTCTTGCCAAGTATGTTAACGCCGAAAAAAAAAATCAAATTATCGGTGTACAGAGGTGTTCATTAAAACAAGACCGTTTTGTGAAGCGGGACTTACTGTGTTTATGACAAGCAGATCGTGCGAAAACGTATACAAACAACACGAGACACACGAAATTATGCGGCGCATCGCGCATACGCCGAGCGATTAAAAAAAGAAAAAAAAAAGACCGCCACGCACGTTACTCAACACATAGAACAAAAACAATGAACGTCACTCGTGTATTGCTCGCATCGATCGTAGGTACAAGTAACTGCACGCGACTGGCCGAGGTCGGGTAGCACTGGATGGTCTGAGGCTGCCTAGTGAGCGCGAAAGGGCGGCCGCTCTCCGCAGCACGGAATCACGACGTAACTCGGCGGGTGCATGCGCGCGCGCGCATGTCCACGTGATTGAGGAGAAAAGTTTCTCCATTGGCGCTTGCCGCAAAAGGGCGCGACGAGTAAAGCTTCCGCGAGGGAGAAAGTCACTGGCCCGAAGGAGAAACGGAGCCCGTTGCTCCATTCTCGCTCCCCTTTTTTTAAAGTGTAAAACAGGTGTGGCCTGCTCCATGGCGCTGAAACGGCGTCTCGGACCTAGTTTTCCTCGCACCCACTCTGGAGCCACTGCTCCGGACCGCTGTTCACGGAAAAGTGCTTCCACGGACGCATTGGTACGCGCGACAGTGACTCTAATCACGCCGTAAATAACGCGTTTTATAGTTGCACATTACAGGTTGAATAGTGAAGTCGTTATTAGAAGTGCCGATTACCCCACGTATGTGAACAGCTTGCCCTAGGAGTGCCAATCTTTTGTGGAACGGGCCTCAATATTCCCCATGAAGGCTGCCCGCTTGACTCACCTGAAATGAAAAGAAGTGATCTACTATGAATAATCGTGAGTTAAACGGCATTCCTTCATTTCATCTCGATCGGCCTGAAATTTTTTCGACTGTTCTCCTTGAAGAGCAACTTTCTTTTTTAATCTATTCACTGCTTTCGCTGACTGTTCCAAGAGATGCACAAGTTCTAATGTGGTTTGGTAGGCCTGATCTACAGAAAAGCTACGTTCTGGGCACGATTCTGAGGCCGACTGCGGAACGAGCGCTTCGATCTCGTCTTTGCCAGAGTGCGAGGGACATTTGACCTTGGGGCTTTCTCCTGAGCTTTCACAATCACCTGCCCAAACTGTTGCACAATCAGCTAGATTCATTCGCCGGGGTTTTCTGGGCTGCGTTTTCCTTTTTGCATGTAGTGCGTACAACCGGGAAACACAGTCGGGACCGCAGTCGGAAGTATAAGCCTAATCTTCGTATTCTTTTTGTAGTCATTATCAGCTAAATGTAATGAACATACCAGCGACTTGTCGCTTGGCTCTCACTTGCTTCCTTTCCCTGAAGGTCACTGGCGAGAAATATTCGTCAGGCACGCTTCCTGACACCGTAGATCGCAGGGGAATTTGTGGTACTTCACAGTAATGCCTTTTCTCCCGCTCCAGTTGCACAGCGGCACAAAACAGCTCCGCGGCATCACACCGCTAGAAAAAACCGTCTGCCACATACGCACACACCAGAAAAAGCGCACTCAAGCACAGGAAACATGAGGCAAGCTGCTCACACACACGATCGCCCAAAAAAGCACACCGGAAAGCGCACGAAGAAACACATGAACACGCATAAATCCTGAGGCGACCACGCTGTAGCACGAACAGGCGACTGCCTTGCGTACCGGAGCAGTGGCGTCCTCACCAAAAACAGCGGCCGCAACTGTCAACTCAGCTGAGACGCGCTCGCCCATTGACGACAATGAGCGCAGCAGGCCGCACCTGTTTTTTTTTTTATGTAGCGACCGTGTGAACATTAAACGAATGCTCATTTGAGCAGGCCCCATAAGACGTTGTTTTCCGCTTGTTTTGGCGCCGCCTGCGTACATGCGTATTCTCTTGCTTTTTGTTTTTCGTCATTTACTTTTCTTGAGAAGTCGCATGTGTTGCTGCATCCCAGATAAGCCACAATCTTCCGTAAGCTCCGGCTAAATGTCACTGTTCTAAAAGCAGAGCGATGGAAGTGACAACAGTCGGCGATGTTCTGACACAAACTAACCATAACTGTCTTCTGTTGGAGCTCTCCTGAGGTACTGGCATTTTGAAATTTATAAGAAGACAGAACATCATCGCTCTGCCGCCAAAGATGCGCCACTTGAAAGTCACTTTTATGACGACGGCGTAGCCTTACAGAAAAACAATATTTAATACCAAAGCAGGTTACCCAACTTTCTTTCCTATTGCCCTTACTTCTGCCAAAAATTAAACTCTAAGACTTCATATACGTCAACGCCATGATATCATTAAAGGTTGTTTAGTTGCCTAAGTACGCCATCATAGTTCCTAGAAATGCCTAGAAGTCTGCCTTTGGTTCTTTATCGTGTACTTAATCTTTAAACGCACAATACACGAGCGCTCTTCTTCCTTTTTTTTATATCGACTGGTTTATTGGGTTGAGTAATATGTCTTACTTCATATGCATGTGCTTTGTTTAGGATGTTCTTACAGTCCAGTAAATATATTAAACAGGCTGTTTAAATGTTTAATAGAATATGAAGAAGTGGGCTATAAATATCATCAGCGAGGAGGCAGGCTGTCGCACAACATTAAAAAAATAAACGCCACATCACTACCATCACTGCCAGTAAGACAGCCGTCAGTCGCCTCTTAGATCTGGTTATAGGTCTCGAGAGATCACTGACCCCTACGTTATTTATTGCTGCAGCTCTTTTCTCGTTGATAGCGTCGACTACGCGACAACGAAGCAGCTACTGAGTCCCAGCCACTGCGCCTTGGTTGCGACACACCAGCGCCTTGTTTTCTGATCTCCTCGCGACACCGTACCGCGCACTCCTCGCAATAACAGTTTCGTCGACAATAAGAGCAAACGACCGCTGTTACAACTCTTTCTCGGTGTGTTTCTACCTCGCAGTTTTTCGCAGTCCCTTCTAACGCGAACCCTTAACGACGGATGGCTATTTGCAGCAGATCGCCGTGTTCAGGCGCAAATCGCTGAGACCTTTTTTTTTTTCAATTGCCGTAAAGGAAATTCGTTCTCTGGACTTACGCGAAAGGATTTGTTTATAGCGCTAACAAAACTTCTGAGAGTATCACTGTGGTGCTTAGAGTGTGAGCATACCTGCCGGGGTGGTGTAGTAGTTATGGTGCTCGAATGCTGACCCGAAGGCCGCGGGATCAAATCCCAGCCGCGGCGGGCGCATTTCTATGGATGCTCCATGCATGTGTGCTTATATTTAGGCGCATGTTAAAGAACCCCAGGTGGTCAAAATTTCCACAGCCCCCCACTACTGCATCCCTCATAAGCATATCGTGCGTATGGGACGTAAAACCCCAACAATTGTGTATTGTGAGCGAGACATTCTTTCCTCTAAAAGTACCCATTTCACGTATGCTGCTGGGCACATATCTCGTCAGTACATCTTGATCAACGTTAATTTACAGGCTATCAGAATACCCCTCAATATGGCAATTTTTTTACACGTCCATGTACTACATTAGGACATTAGACGATGTTGTACACATATTGTGAATAGACAGTGTGTGTAGGTAAGGGTATTCTCTGCAGCACATTTATTGCGTCAAACACTAGGAAACCATGACGTCTACCTAGCACGAACCATAATTGCAGATGAATTCCAGAAAGCGATCTCAGTCGCAGCGAGGCGCTCCGTTCGGGATCTGGCCGGCCCATCGCGATCTGCCATTGAAATTCAACATACGACTGTTGATCATAGCCATCAAGTGCGTATATTATGGCTACTGGAGTTGATAGGGAAAGCTTTAGGGTCCTCTGAGATATGTTTAAGTCAATAAAAAATAACTTTAGATTGATCGAACGTTGTCAGTTCGCAGTTTTATCCTTCCGTGTCGACCCTTTCCAGTTTTGGATGCAGTCAGTGCTAGAAGTCTGATGTTTCGTTATGAGTATAACGTTCTCATATGCTTGGTGACCCATCAATATCGAGACACAATATTTTTTTTTCAGAAACCTATGCAAAATACATCGTTCTATGCCTACGTTATTTACCTAAAAATTGAAAAGTTTTAATTAGAGGCTTCTGGACTACATTTCTGGTGTCAGTAAGCATATATATCAGGCTTTTTTCTACTTTCATCGCTGCCCTCAGCAGTAAGCATTTAATTACTATGCTCGCACTTTTAAAAAATGTTTAAATTTTAACTTTTGCGCTCACAAAAAGACAAGTGTAAGCGTTGTCCTCACATGACAAAGTAAGCTGCGATATAACTAAAATGGTTTGCAACAGTTTAATATTCGGGAGCCTAACTAACGCGCGCCCTGTTTACCGCATAGGACCAAACTTTGCCCATGCTCGTGCGACAGCAAGGTTTCTCGACGTCGAGGATGAACACACGCTTCGGTGAGTTTGCTCTTAGCCTAACAACGCGACCCGCGCGGCAGGAACGCGAAGATCGCAGCACAACAAGCAGCTCCGGAAATTAAAGACGCCTGGAGGCACGGCAGACGCTAGCAGAGCGCAATGCGGCGTGCTTGCGCACGACCCCTGTACTAAGCGGTACTCACATAGTCCACCAAACAACCGTCGTGTTGAAGCCCCATAAAATTGAAAACTCTAGTTTCTCGTCTCCCCCCCCCAAAACAGGTCATGTGTATACGAAGCACAAGGCTCGTAAAGAACCGCCGAGAGAGTGCGCTTTTAACCTGCTTATACGAGATTTTATGGGCGCAACGATTCGTATAATATGAGCCCTCAGGTATTACTTTTGTTCGGTTGCCGTATCGCACGGACGCCATGTATGCGAAATCGTGTCACGGCTTAGGATTGATTTGCTTTCGGTAACTTCGGTGTGACATCTGTAAAGTTAGTAAGCACGAAAGACGAAGACAGAAGAAAACACGCGCACAAAAGACCAGTGCTGGACTTCTAAAGGATTAAGCCTCATTTTGAGGTGGACTGTGATCGTGCGGAAGTGGCATGTCGGAATGGCGGTGAGGTTTACACAGACTCAAGCACAGTCTTCTTGGGCTTTCAGGGAGAGAAAAGAGGTGGTCCCGTGTGTGCGCGTGTTTTCTGGTGTTTTCGTCTTTCGGGCTGAATAACTTCGCTGGTGTCACGGTAAATGCATAGTTGCCAACTGTACTGCAATAACCAGAAAACAACTACGAAACAAATGTGCTACATTACCATTAGATTTGTTGAAGCTTATCAGCAGCGCTTCTTAGTTTGTAGCAGAAAAAACTATAATTTCCGAGTCGGGAAAACACCCCGTTCAGTTCGATGTCACTTTGATTGCTTTGATTGAGTTTTTACACGTACGCAGCCTTCATATTTAGTGTTGTCTAACAACGAAGGCCACATGCCAGAGGTAACAATATCAGAATCTGGTATCCTCAACCTGCTTCTCCAGCTTGATGCCAAAAAATCGCAAGGCCCGGATGAAATTTCTAATGCATTTCTCAAACGCTATGCTGCTCAGTTATCCCCTTTCCTGCAGAGGGTATTTTCCTTGTCATTAGAAACAGCTGTGCTTCCTAGTGACTGGTTGTGTGCGAAAGTGATTCCTATCCATAAAAGCGGGAACAAACAACTGATAAACACCTACAGGCCAATATCACTGACAAGCACATGTTGTAAATTAATGGAGCATATCATAAATAAAGCACTGATGAACTACCTGGAGGATAATAACCTGCTTTACCCCAACCAACACGGTTTTCGAAGGAAGCTTTCGACCACTACACAACTTTTAGAAATTACTCATGATTTTGCCGCAGCTATTAATTCTAGACAACAGGTAGATGCGATATTTATTGATTTCTCCAAGGCATTCGACCGCGTCCTGCACTCGTTGCTCATACAAAAACTTGAATCACTTGGCGTTAACTCGAAAATAGTCTCTTGGATTGCTGCTTATCTCTCCAATCGTACCCAGTATGTTTCCTTTAACAATGCTGAGTCTAATCGCGCCGGCGTGTTTTCTGGAGTTCCCCAGGGATCCGTACTGGGACCAACACTCTTTCTCATCTACATCAATGACATTTACACGGCTATGGAACCAGGTATTACAATGAGGCTCTTTGCAGACGACTGCGTCATATACTCTCCTACTAGCACAACAGAGGACCAGGTAAAGCTCGACAAATCTTTAGAGAATATTGGAAAATGGTGTGAAAAACATGGTATGCAAGTTAATACAGATAAAACTATGTGTATTACAATTACCCATAGAAAGACACCACTCCACTTCAAATACACTCTCTCTGGGGCAGACATCAAACACGTGAATACCGTAAAGTACTTGGGGGTCACAATAACGCAGTCTTTAAAGTGGGACGTTCATATTGATCAGATTTCTGCACGAGCATTCAAGCAACTAGGCTTTTTAAGGCGTAAACTGACTGGCACTTCCCCTCAGGTTAAACTAAGAGCATACAAAACACTGATTAGACCCGTCTTAGAATACGCAGCAATAGTTTGGAACCCGCACCAAAAGAACATGACTGACGTATTAGAAAAAATTCAAAATAGGGCTCTTAGATTTGTTTACTCAAAGTATGCCAGGCAGGAAAGTGTTTCCGCGCTACGTTTGCAAGCACGTGTCGCAACTCTCGCTAGCCGACGACAGCTGGCTTGTCTGAAGTTTCTTTTCCTTCTTTCGAACAACTCAGTAAATATAAATAAGGACACGTACCTAAAAGCTCCGAACCGTCACTCCAGCAGAACTAACAACGAGAAATGCATACGCCCATTCTTGTCACGCTGTCACACTTTTAAGTATTCTTTTTTTCCCGCAGTTATAGAGTTGTGGAATGACCTGCCGAATGACGTCGTCAGTGCTCAATCACTTGATTTATTTTTGTCGCTGCTGGAATCTCATTTAGAGGCATTGGAATAAATTGACTGGTATATGTGCGCAAATAAAGGCAAAAACACTGTATCGCGCATGTACTTGCACATTGTTACACGTGTTAACAGTTCTCACATGTAGTATTTCATGTTACTTGTTCCTAGGGCATAACCTTGTTATTGCTATGTTCTTATTTATCATAACCATGTACGCGTTTTTTTTTTTTTTTTTTACACCCTTGAAACACTTATATGCATGGTTCATCTATTACCTTTTCTTTGGTGTTGTCGCTGTTATGGTTACCTTGTACTGCGGATTCTCCCTTTTTATTTTTTCCTGATATGAAGTCCACCTTATTTTGTATGCCCTCTCCTGTATAGGCCTGAAAAGGCCCACAGTATTGAATAAATAAATAAATAAATAAATAAATACCTGAAGACAACCCGTACGATGCCATCTTGGAAAAACTTGATTAAGTGTAAGATACAATTAAAAATAGATATTTCTGTGTGTTTTGAACTATATATAGCAACGCCCCGTTCCGACACCCAGAAAGAGCCATCGCACGCGACGCGCATTTGTTACAAAGCAACCGTTCGAATTCTTCAGCAAGACTTTTTGTCGATTATTCCCTGCGAACGTTTAACAAGCAGTCTCTATTGCGCCCGTACAGGGTCGTCCAGATCTAATGCGAACACGTCATTAGCATTCAAGCCCTCATAGAAGCTGATGTTTAATGCATTATTTGCAAAATTATTGTGTTTATTGACACCATAATTAGAGATCGTATAACGAACGTTTCCCTCGTGAAGTAGAATATACCTTCTAGCTTTACCGACTTGAATACTAATAAGACGTTCACCTTAGTTGCGGCAGACCCTGTACAACGAAACGTGATGTTATAACGTCGTTTTTACGTTGAGAATAGTTGCACAACGCCCGTGGTTTAGCAACTACACTGCAAACGCAAACTAGCCTAATTGGGCGTTTTAAGGGCTACAATCCTCCTTAATACTACCTTCATCTGGACAGTACTACCTTAGGGTGTAATGAGGTGGGTGTAATAAAGTTCTGCGTCCTCAATTTTACTTCGTTAAGAAATTATGTGGAAGAAAGGAGGTAAATTCACTATCTGACGCCATTCGTCGAATGGAGTTCAAGAACCAAGAAACTCCCATCTCATTTCCTCTGGCATGTTTTCTCTTTTTTTTTTTTCTTTTTCGAAGCTTTCCATAATGCCTTCAGTGCTGGCGGGCATGCATGCAGCTGTGCGGGGGAAAGAAGTAAAAGAAAGAGGCGGCATGCTTCAGCGCACTAAAAATCCCTTGCACAGATAGCCCAGAGAAAGAGATATACGAGACCCTCCGAACGGCTGGAGAGGAAACGAGGAAGCCCTTTGGCCTTGGCGGCCCGCCCCCGCCAGGTCAAAAGCAAGCCAGACGAGGCGCTATTGAAGTGAAATGGGACAAAGCTTCGCGCCGCATGCGCGCGCGAAGAAAAAAAAAACAGAAAAAAAGAAAGAAACGTGAGGAGGGAGTCGTTCCCGCGGCGGCGCGATCGTCGTAGCAGCGCCTCGTCGTAGCTAGGCCTTGTGAACACCACTTCTCAAGTGATCAGCTGTGTCGGTCGTGTGTGCGCGTTTTGTGCCTGCAGCCTCACTGTGTTCTCGCCGCTGGATGTGATATGCGTGGTTTGACGACAGTGCGACATGCTGCGCTGCGAGTGCGATAATCGCGACGGCCTGTCGACTCAAGCGAGCGTGCCGCTGTGCATTACCAAGCAGATGATGGGCACCCTGCGTGCTCGGCACAGTCAGGAACAAAAATGGTAAGTAATACTGATGTTCTCTCTCTTTGCGAGCCCTTATCGTCGCTTATGCACCTGTAGATGACCTTCTGCACATTGCGTCGATTGAAAAGTGCAATGAAAAGCAAAAAAAAAAAAGAAAGAAAAGAAAATCGGCATGTCAAGCTTGCGAAATGCCCGCCAGCGCACCATGAGCGTGGCATGTGACCCATGCCGTACATTACACGCATGTCATTCATTGTTTCCATGTTACCAGCCGTCATTTATGTACGTCATACAGTCACGTCATGCTATACCAGTCTTGGTATGATATCAAGTTAGAGAACCGGACGTGAGTGCACCAGGCTCCATGCCGTAAATGACATACATGTCGTTATTTTCATGTTACTATATGTCATTTATGTTCGTCGCAGAATCACGTCACGCTATATCAATTTAGGTGTATGTCAAGCTAGCGAACCGGCCGCGAGCGCACCATGAGCGTGGCGTGTGTACATGACATGCATGTCATTATTTTCATGTTGCCAGCTGTCATTTATGTTGGACGTACAGTCACACTGCACAATACCAATTTTGGTGTATATGAAGCAGGCGAAACGGCCACTAGCACCCCCGAGTCCATGTTGTCAAAATAACGCCATACATGACAAGCGTGTCATGATTTGCATGTTAGAAACTGTCGTTTATGTGCGTCATACACTCTTGTTACGCCATACCTATTTTGGTAAATATCAAGTTAACGAAACAGTCGCAAGAGAACCAAGAGAGTGACGTGTAAATCATGTCGTTAATGAAATGCATATCATGATTTTCAGGTTGAGACCCATCATTCATGTTCTTCATGCAGTCGTGTCATGCCACACGAATTTTGGCATACATCCCATTAACGAAACACCCACACGAGCTATGAGTCGTAGGCGGCTAGATAGATAGGTAGATAGATCCGTTCAAAGTTGTAGAAGTGTTTAACAAATGCTTCACATTTAAGTCGTTAAACACAGATAGCAATGATGTGTGATGCACGTTTTGGAACTTCTGTGAATATCACTCATGCTTCATACGACCAGTCAATCGACCCAGGAGTGCTCCCTGATAAAGTTGTTCGCACGATATAATTTTCTTGCCTGCGATAAAGCATGAATGAGGCATGATGCTTTCAGGGAATATACATTACAGCAAAAGGCCACGGTTATCACATTGTCACATGATGGAATGTGCATAAAGGACAACTTTGTTTTCGATTTATTCTTTTCTCCAACTTCATTTGTTTGTTTTAATCCTTCATCATCGTGTCAATTTGCGCACATTGACATGTGACAAGACCGTGCGCTCTCATTTTGCAGCATCTACCTTGGATGCAGTCAACTACCCTGGACATCTTTCTCCCGCCATGCAACTGTGAGAACCCACCGAAGCACAGATTGTCAGGAAGTGAAAAGACTTTTCGGCAACAATTTTGCATTGCGCACTCTGCCCGTCTCCTGAAATAGCATATTAAGGTACATAAGCACTGTACCTTCATACATATGCATCAAGGAACAGTGAAATAGCATATCAAGGTACATTAACATCATTAGCTTGGATTCATTTAACTAGAACGAATAAATCATGTTAAAGCTATACAATGATGGCCATATCATGTGACAGACATCTGCTAAGTGCAGTGTGTATTGTGAAGCACATGCGTTTTATGGCATTGAATGAATGGATAAATGTTTATTCCAGCAAAATACAGGAAATGGGCCTCAAGTGAAAAGCGACAATGGTAGCTTGAGAAGTGTACAAGGCCCAGTAGAGCAAAAAGAGAGACAGAGCAGCGGAAACGTGTGCACGTTCAAAGGCAAAACATATACGCATACAAAAAGAAACAGGAAAGACAAAGCAGAAGAAACGTGCACATTCAAAGGCAAAACACCTACGCCATCTGCACAGTGAAAAAATCAAAAAGGGTGAACATTTACGCTAGTGAAAACAATGAAAATCAGAAAACAGTGAAAACAGAAAAGAAGGAACGACCATTCAACGGCATGGAAGGAATGCAACTTCATTGGTCACGTATCAACAGTGGAATTTACATGTGCATATTCTTAGCCATTAGGAGATGTGCAAGGCTAATTTAATCGCATTGATATAAGTCAGCTGTTGAGTCTGTTGAACCAGATTGTTGAATCATCTTGTTTATTCCCTCTCGTTAATTTGCTGTTTTGCATTATGTTGCCATAGTTTTCAAGGTCAATACATAGTATCATGACTGTTGACACAATATGACAAGGTGAAAGCGCTGTTATTGTGCCCAGGCCTTAGTTTATCCTCACTAGAAGTGCGCTGTTTATTTTTGCCATGGTTCAGTGCCAAGTTGCCCAATCTTCACTCCTAAGCAGAGTAGGTGCGGTTAATCAAGACCTTGCTAATATTCACAACCCTTTTAAAGTGTACTTATAATGATAACTTTACTGACATCAAAAACTACCCACATAATGGTAAACATGGCGAGAGTACACTTCTGGTGGTGTTTCGCATTTTTTTTGCATCCGTTTGTTTTTCGCCCTGTGCACACGAAGTGAAACGCTCACAAGGAAATATTTAGCAGCATCTCAATGTTGTATTTATTTCGTGTTTTGACAAAATGTCTGCGATAAGGATAGTCAAGTGCGAATCTTTGGTAAGACATTCATTTTTATGTGTACAGAAATCTTAGTGGACTTCTTTTTTTGTAATTTTCAGGAATACACTTCTGGCAAAGCAGCAAGTGTTGCTTGCCCACCAGTCTGTGTTCAAGACAAGTGTATTGTGGGCATGAGTGTCGGCAGGATTTTGTCTTGGGGGTGCAAGGTGGCGTAACGTGTCGGCCTGATGAGCAGGAGAGCATTGGTGTAGCTTGCGTGGGGTCAAGTGCTGGTGTGTCTTGATGGCGGCAGGTGCCCTTTGTGCAAACCCCTGCCGACACCCATGATTGTGGGAACACCCTGATGTGCCTCACTTTACACTATGTCGAACAGCTCGTACATCTTACCACATTTAGGCCAACACTGGTATTGATGCAGAGTGTTATGCGCAATGCTGCGTGAAACGTTTCTGATATCTTGTGCATTTGAAAATTTCGCATTGTTTAAAAAGACGCTGAGTGGACCCAGTGTTATTCAGCAAACATAAGTCTTAACAGGGGCAGTTGGGTGAGTTGGTGTATATTCATAGTTAAAGAGGGTGCAAAAAAAAATAACAGCACAGAGAAATCAAGGGGACAGGATGACGCGCTACTAGCAACTGAAGTTTAATCGAAACCACAGAAAGATGTAAACACACAGTACGAAAAAATTACAAGACTAAACAATCAGACATCCACAGAGGAATGAAGGGGGCAGACAGGACAATGCGCTACTAGTAACTGAAGTGTAATCAAAACCACAGAAAGATATAAACACACATGACTAAAAAAGCCAAGCACATGTTCAACTTCAGTTGTTAGTAGTGTGTCGTTCCGTCCCCTTTGTTGCTATGTGTTCTGATTTCGTTTTCACGTTTTCCTTACCTATGAACTGAACTCCTGACTGTTTCACAGTCTCTATATATGTGAGGTCAATATTTATTCATCCTCATGCCATATCAAGTCCTAGGATCCAATGTGCAAAGCGACCAGTCACTATTTACAGGAATTTTTTTATTTAGTGCCTGTGATTGCCTAATTGCAAGTTGACGTCACAGCCATGGTGCCTGGATTATTTTCAATGTGGTAATTATGCGTAAGCCATCAAGTGAGGAATTAAGGATGAACTTTTGAGTTACAGGTGTTACAGATGGCACTAGCTGGCATAAAAACATTGAAGCATGGCTGTACTTGTTATGCATATTAGAAGTATTGGTACATTGCAGTCATGTGATTATGCCGACAAGTTCCCAAGCACACTTCCAGAAATTTACGATGGCTTCCAGGTATCTGTGAGTAAATATGTACAGCAACATATAAAGGCAACCTTGTAATTTTGTGGGCATTGCTGAATGCTTTTATGCACTTGGTATGTGGACCTACAGTCAACACCACAGGTCTATTTTGGGCTTTTTTGTAGGAAACTCAACTCCAAAATCATGTGCGACATGTTTTGATGTCATAGGGCAAACTAATGCAATAAAAAACTGTACAACTGCCTGTCTACACGGTTTCATATTTCCCAAAAGTGATGCTAGCCTTATTGTACTAATTTAATTAGTTGCCTTCGTGTGTAGGCTGACACCAAGTTCCTTGGGTAGCTTATTTTTTTGGATTGTACTTACATACTGGCACGGTGAAGTGCACACGTTAGTGCGCATCATGATGAGATTTTACACCCTACTTTCGTATTGCTTTACTGCTGTGAATTATGTATAGTGCTTAGGCTGTACTGTATATGTTGTTCCACGTATTCAGTTTTGGGAGTAGGTTCTGTGCATGACGATGGAAATATATACCTATATCCTTACATTGACACGAGAACTGCTGCTGTTTTGATTCCAATAAAATGTTGCAACAACTGGTTCTTGTATCAATTGAAGTATGACTACTTGCCTTGCATGCAAATTGAAGAAATGAATTTGTGCTTGCAAAACAAATTGCTGAAACACTGCCTGCTCAATGTAACTGCTTGTGTTTTATTACCAAACACATTGAACAGATGATTCACAGATTAGGACACATTGTACAAGATAGGCAACAGAAAGTTAGCCAGAAAGTTATCACTGTGTTCTAACGTAGATTGGGTGATCTTTTATCAATAGTAGCATAATTGAAGGTTGCTGTTGTATATATAAAGTTTAACGTAGTGTGCAGGTGGACGAGGGAGTGCACATATGATAGTTTTTCCAGTTTTCTGCATATTTGCTACAGTCCTCGTGTTTCTGTGTTACGATTGTGAAATTCTGAATTGCAAACAAGCCAACCTCTCTGCTGCTGTGGTGAAGTAATTCAACAGAACCATATTTTCTCAAGAACAGCTGTTCCATTGAGGAAGAGGGTAATGCTTTTTTTTAATGAGTACTGCATCATCTGTCTGAGGGGAGGGCCAAGTACACATGGACGTTCACAAGCAGGGGCGTAGCCAAGGGGGGGGGGGGGGTTGGGAGGGTTCAAACCCCCCCCGAAATTTTTCTGTTTTGCTTGCTTATATAGGCACACACACATACAAACGCCCGCATGAACATACATAAAGTATGGTTGAACCCCCCCCCCCCCCCCCCCGAAAAAAATTTCTGGCTACGCCCCTGTTCACAAGAGAGAAGTGCAAGTACATTTTTTTGTGTTGTGGGAGACCTGTCACTGGTAAACTGGGGAGGTTGTCCTTGACCTTGGGGCACGCGTTAGGCATTCGCTTTAACGCGGTGGCGTGATGCTTACCAATAAAAGCTAATTAGTAAGAAATGTAGGTAGTATACGAGTATGAAAGCAAATAAATACTGAATATGCGTTATAGAGAAGCACTGAATGCCGTGCTAAAGCGTGCATTGCGAATAAGCGCTAATTGCGGAAATGATAAGCGTTCAGCTGCTCAGAAGGCGCTGCTGCCCCTATAGCTGCGTGCAGCTCGCGGCTGTACGCGCGCATTCAACCTGCATTCAACGCACTTTGTGTAGGCGCGTTACAATGTCCTTGTAACTCTCGAATTTTCTGCGTGTGTAATTTTCATATGCGAACGCAGGCGGTCCACACTAAAGGGTGCATTGCGAATAAGCGCTAATTGCGGAAACAGATTTTTGTTCAGCTGCTCAGAGAGCTCAGAGCGCGCTGCTGCCCCTGCGTGCAGCTCGCGGCAGTACGCGCGCATTAAATGCACTTAATGTAGGCGCGTTACAATGTTCTTCTAAGTCGGGCATCTGCGTGTGTAACTTTCATATGAGAACGCAGGCGGTCTTCGAACTGCTCATAACAGCTGCCGCATCTGGACTCGCGCAGTTCGCGGCTGCAGAAATAACGAAAATTGCTCCACAGCATACGCTCATGGAATGCACATGCGTTCGCTCATCTGAAGATACCTTTGTCACGCTGGTATTCACGAATTTAGCGCGAGCGAAGAGGGCACACGTTTATAATTTTTCTAGCGGCACGACACGGTGAACCGGAGAATTCGGAGCCGAGGGTGTTTACGTCGATCGGCTCGGCCTGCATGACGCCCCACAAATTATGTATTGACCTTCCGCAAGAGCAAACACACGCCGATGGTACAAGAACAGAAGTTCGAAGTTGTGCCGACGGATTACCAGCCGCTTTGTACATACATTGGTACATATATAAGCCCACGAAAAAAGCAAGCTTTCTAGTGGTGGCGCTGTGGTGTAATGGTTATAGTGCTTGCTTTGAGTGCGTGTGGTCGCGAGTTCGATTCCTGTGTCGTGCGTACTTGTATGCAAATGTCATGTTTGTGCATGAATACTTTGGTGTCCGTTTTCTATTATGTCCTAGTGATGAAATAGTAGCGGAAATTGGCCGGTAAACGTAATGTAGAGCCTAAAATATACTTTTTTTTTTCATTTCGCGACCGCTCTAGGGCCTCGTATAAAAGGAGGTTTTAACAGCTCTCAAAAGAAGGAGAAAAACTCTCAATGCGCTCTGTTCAAGCCCCCAAAATGGCTTAAATAAAAACACCAACTTTACCTCCAAAAGGAGGCTTTAAAAGCTCTCAAAAGAACCAGAAAAACTTCCAATGCGCTCCGTTCAAGCCCTCAAAATGAGTTCAATAAAAACACAAATTTACCTCCTTAGTTCCGTCTAATCACTGCCTTAAAGGATGTAAATAAAACCTCCTTTTGAACCTCATTTTGAAGGGGGTTTTGCGTAGTACCTTTTGGATGCACGTTATGCGTCGAGCCCGAAACTCCCTAAAAGGCTCAAACCCGTTTGCAGTGTATGGCCTCCCATACAAAGCGTGGAAATACATTCTATTAAAACTTGAACGAATATATCTAAATGACGCTGTGTATTCACTGCAAATACGCTTGCCTGTTTAGTCCGAAATCGAAGCTGCTCCATTTAGCGTTTGACTGTTGACGTTTGCCGAGAACAAAGGACGCGAAAGCAACAAAGGCCACGTCGGCCGACCGCTCGTCTTTGACTCCGCTCGCGTGCATTGCCACCGCCGATCAATTATGCAAAGCGAACGGAGGTGCCGGAAGAGAATGCGATGCAGGCTTGAGCTCCGCGTTTTTGTTTTCGTTAGCGCAGCCAATTTGTCTCGCAGTCTTGGCACGGTTCCCCTGATTTTGTCGTTGCCGGTCTCGAAGAAGCACACAATAGGCGGAAATGCAAGGGAAGCCGTCACGGTCGCCTAGGCTTTGCCGAATGACATGCGACTAGGCTCAAGGATTTGGGGAGCGTAGAACAACAGGCGAGTGCAACGCTGCTTGAGCTGTCGTTTCTGGTGTTTACACAGATATATTTTAGGAATTTACAGCGGTTTATTCATCAATCAACGGCGTTTTGAACAAAATTTTTATTGTTTATTCACGCACAGGAGAAATCTCACCAGGCACTGCCTTGGAGGTAAACAATGGCTGCTAATGGGAATGAGAGACAGAAGAAGTCGGCTTTTAGCTAACACTTACACTTCTACTTCTACTAACGATTCCTACTGGAACATGCCAATGGCTGCTAATGGGGAATGAGAGACAGAAGAATTCGGCTTTTAGTTAACGCGCACGCTGCGAATTTTTTATTGTTCAACAACGCACAGCAAAAATCTCCCACCGGCACCACCTTGGAGGTCACGATCTGGTACTAGCGTTACGACTGGTTACGCACTACGACTACTACGACTACGAGGAACGAACGGGTGCCACCTTAAAGAGCTTCGCCCCTAAAAGAAGAGCGTCCCGTGGCTCGTGGTGGCGCGAGCTGGTGGGAACGCTTCGGCTCTTGTAGGCTTATGCCACAGGAGGGAAGAAATGAGACGGCTTAATCAGAATCACAGTATATATCTTACACTGTGACCAGAATCCTGAAGCTAAAATTTCAGCGCAAGCGCACAAGACACCCGCGGAGAAAAGAAACGTACTACACAAGCGCTGACTAACAACTGCTTTATTTATTCTTTCATAGGACGATGCATATATAAGCCCTAGGCAACCTTACCGCAAATGCGCACACAACAATTGCTCTATACCACAAGATGTAACATGTATGATACTGTATTAGACACGCGAAGACATGAAATCATATTCGGATGGGTGCAGGGACAAAGAAGTAAGAAGGACAAAGAAGTGCGTTTGCGCTGTAGTACGAGTATGTACCAACTAGACCCAAATGAAGTTTTATTTTTGTGACCAGTATACCGACGCTCGCAGGGAACACGAGCCATGGCTTCACGTGCCGCTGCCAATTTCTTGGGTCCCCAACTCTAAAACTCTCTAGTGCTTCGCCGGATTTGGGATTTGCGCCTCCGACTTGTACTTTGACATATAGGGTGTGGTCGCCCGTGCTCACGAGCCTATCTCTTGAGGGGGAGCTTTGTACGTCTTGTGCTCCCACCGCAAAGTTATCGTTCAAACCACGGTGGTTAAAACTATAGACCGCACGAAGGTCACTTCGCTCTCTGCAGTGGCTGCGTTTGCGAAATAAGTCCATTGCTAGCTGGAAGAGCCAAGGTAGGGGCTAGTTGAAGCAACAACTGTGACATTTTGCGCTTGTCCCGTGTATACCTATGCGTTCTTTTCGTGCGCCCTTCTTTGTGTTTGAGCAGTGAGCAGCAAGTTTCTAGCTGCTTGCCGTTCTTCCTGTGACATTTTTAATTTCTTGCTATCGCATTCAATGCTTCGCCCTTGAGGCGAAACTGTGACTTTTTTTTAATATTTGTCGCAAGTTGGCGGGAACATATTGTATATTTCTCTTAAGAACGTGCAAGTGCGACAAAAGAAAGTTCATTGGCGCTGTTTTCTGGCGTGGCGCCATCATCTTTCAGGCTTGGAAGTGTCGGATCTCTTCAAAAATGAATCTTGTTTTTTTAACTCTGTTCTATATGTGTTTAACTCTGCTCTATATGTGTTAACTGCCCTGTTTCATTTTTTTTTTCAGTCTTTCTTAAAGTGCACGAAATTAAAAAAAAAACACAGCATATCCATGTGGTGAATGATGATGAGTGGGGCGAAGCGAACTCGCGCTGCAGCACGGCGATGGCATTGGCGTGAGCGTGGTCCTCCTTGATGGAAGATATTGTGACTAGATTGTTTGAGAACCACAATCTGTTGCACACACCGCAACTATGGCCGAAACTGTTATCAAGGAAGTCCCGCTGGAAGCGTGCGTCGGCGCCTTCGGGCAGAGCCCGCCTGATGCGTTTTGCAGCCACTTCACGTGCTCGCACAACCTCGGGCTCTGCCTACCGGTACGCGCGCTTTCTCGCCGCTTCACGGTCCTTCACATTTTGAAGATCCGATTCGCGCCGCAGCCGTGCAGCTTCGGCCTCGCGGGCTCGAACGGCGGGGTCTTCGCGCCGCAGCCGTGCAGCTTGTCGAGCAGCTTCGGCCTTGTGGGCTCGAACGGTGGGGTCTTCGCGCCGCAGCCGTGGAGCTTGTCGAGCAGCTTCGGCCTCGCGGGCTCGAACGGCGGGGTCTTCTCGCCGCAGCCCTGCAGCTTGTCGAGCAGCTTCGGCCTCGCGGGCTCGAAGGGCGGGGTCTTCTCGCCGCAGCCGTGCAGCTTGTCGAGCAGCTTCGGCTTCGCGGGCTCGAACGGCGGAATCTGCTTCGCGGCGTCGACGTGCAGCTTCGGCCTCGCGGGCTCTCACCTCAGGATTCTGTCTGCGAGCGCGCGCTGCCGCCGCCTTCCGTGCCCTCCGTTCCGCAGCCTTGTCTTCCATCTGGCGACACCGAGCTAAAGAGAAAGCGTGTCTCATGGCACGTTACTTCTGAAATGTTGTCTTCGGGTGTTGTTGAAAACACGAGACGTAGTAAAGAAGAAAGAACCCCACACAGGCGAGCACGCAAAAAAAAAAAAAAAAACCCGAGAGTGTCACTCGTCAACGCCGTCTTCTTCTACTGCATACCAGAACGCACGCAGTAAAGAAGAAAGAATGCCACACAGGCGAACACGCACGAGAGTGTCACTCGTCAACGCCGTCTTCTTCTTCTACTGCATATCAGAACGCGCGCAGTAAAGAAGAAAGAACCCCACACAGGCGAACACGCAAAACCAGAGTGTCACTAGTCAACGCCGTCTTCTTCTTCTACTGCATATCAGAACGCGCGCTTCTCACGAGCTAGAGGTGGCTACTACAACGCTACAAACAAACGGAGGATGGACAGACCCACGGCATAAGGAGCTTCGCCCCTAAAAAAATACTTGACGCAAGTTGGCTGAAGCACACTGCGCATCCAGAAATAAGATGTCTGGACCGCAAACACTCAGCTCAAGGAACAGCTTGTTTTCATTAATGCCATCTGCAATGTATTCTCCTCGAATGCCGCGGTATATGCGGCTCACCACAGGTAATGTGTTTTGTGGCAGTGGTATTAATACTCTCTCCAAAGAACAATAAGCTCTAAGAGCGGCTACCATTCCGGTGCCTTCATAATTGTTCCTCTCGTTGCCATCCCTTACCGCACTATGTGGTCGTTATGCGTATATAAGCGAGCTCCAGGGTGGGCTGGCGTCGTATTGAAAAAAGCCTCCGAAGGCGTAATATTAAATCAGCTTCTGCGAAACAACTCTGTCTTCGGAGAACCGTATAGGCGGGCTGTAACGTCCGTAGGGCTCCATAAATTGAAACAAATCTAGCGAGTGGTAAAGGATTCAGCCTATGCATCACAATTAGGCTCGTAAAGCTGAGAGTGCCCACTTTGCAAAAAGAGTATACGGGCGCATCATTTTTCATGTGTCGGTGCGGTGATAAGAACTTTCCTCTTGAAGTGGCTTTCCAGAGAAGCGCCCCCTCGTGACAGCGTCGTGCTTAAAGTAAGTAATAGCTGAGCACTCTTATACCTAATTCGTTCGCAAGAATACACATCTCTCCGGGGGGATATTATAATCTAAGATTAACGTAGCGAGAGAGATGCTGTTCTACGACTTTACAGTCAACTTTTCAATCACTAAAGGGTCAAGATAAGTTAAATATTTCGATAGGATAACATTTCGAAGAAGGAATAGTAAAACACACACACACACACACACACACACACACACACACACACACACACACACACACACACACACACACACACACACACACACACACACACACACACACACACACACACACACACACACACACACACACACACACACACACACACACACACACACACACACACACACACACTCGACATACCTATAGTAAAGGTAAAGTGAAGTAGAGTAGATCCTAGAAACTCTGGCACACACCCACGCTGGGAGATTGGCCAAGAACCGGATAATTGTTAAAGTTCCCGCCCTCTTCAACAGCACTTTTATGACAACAGTGTACCCACTACGTGCGTGTGAGAGAATGTGCGCACTAATTTGTGTGTGGCCTTTGTAATGGGTGGCATGCTATAAACCAGCAGCAATTAGGCGCGTAATACTTTTTCGAAGCTGCGATGCACCCACTACATGTTCGTTA